>NW_010972437.1:1183931-1216798 GCF_000737465.1 Haliaeetus leucocephalus
GGCGCGCGCTGCTTGGGCCGGGCCCGCAGCCCCGACGGTCCCAGCTGGTGGCGGTGGAGGCCCACCCAGCAGCTTGAGGGCCCCGGGGTGACGGCTTTCAAAAGAACCGCCGTCGCCTAGGCGGGCTCTTTTTTTGCCTTCTTGGGGTTTTTTTTTTTGAGGAGACTGTGTGCTCCTGACAGCAAATGGTGTCCGTACGCCGCAGCTGCAGGGCTGAGGCAGAAACACAGAGGGAAGCACTGCAGGCTGCCTGCGCTGGCACCTCCGCCCAGACAGGCCTCCCAAGGACTGGAATAGCTGTCCAGACCTTGGGCTGCACGGGCCTCCAGCAGCTGGAGGTGCCCCTAGCACCTGAAGGCCGTGGCGGATATCATAGCTGCAAGCGTGCCCAGCTAGAGCAGCTCTTCAAGCAAGCAGCCGTGTTAGGAGAGGAGCTCAACAGGCAGTGCAGTATCCAGGAACGGGAGCAGGAGAGCGGTAATGTGGTATTGTGTGCTGTCCCAGGCCTGCCTTAAGGCTGCGCAAGGGGAACGTAAGCCTGAATTCAGCCTGGAGCTCGCTGACGCCATAACTCAGGAGGTGAAGGAGATTGGACCCTTGTCTCTGCTCGGGGCAGAAGAAAGAACCTTCCATCTAACATGCCCCTGCGTAACAGATAGGGTGCTCCGGCCCACCATGCAAAGTTGATCCAGCCACCCTCCTGCATTAGAACCAATGCCACCAGTAAAGCACATAAGTATCAGTAATTGGAGGCTGCCTACCGAGAGGCACCGAAGCACCCGTTTACCGGCCTGACAACTTCTCTGGAGAAGTTTGCTGTCTGCCAGGAGCTCACATTCGCAACATCACTGGGAGGCTGCCGAGCCTGGTGAACCCTACAGAGTATCATCTGCTCCTGGTGTTCCACGTAGGGTCTAGTGATACGGCGACAAGGCAACTGAGACCCCCTGTAAGAGACTACGTGTTGCTCAGGGCAATGTTAAAAGGATCGGGAGCGCAGGTGGTGGTCTCCTCTATCTTCCCAGTCAAGCCGAGTGGTGCAGTAGATTCTCTGCAGGGAAGGGACACCATCCAGAGGGAGCCGAACAGGCTTGAGGAGTGGGCCTGTGCAAACCACCTGAAGTTCAGCAAGGCCAAGTGCAAGGTCCTGCACTGGGGAGAGTCCCCAGTATCAGTACAGACTGTGGGATGAAGTGATTGACAGCTTTCATTTAAATCTTAATAAAAAGCGGTAAGATCTTCTTTTAGTAGGGGTTGCCCAACATATTGCTTGCATGTAACTGGAAAAAAAACCCAAATCCATGAAAGTTTTGCTATGTCTAAGTGAAGATACTGGCTCAGAGTAGGACCCATCCACAGCGAGAGAACCATAAGATTTTCAGTGTTTCTGACTGGAAGCTTTCTTAAAACAGTGGTACACAATTCCTAATTACAATGATTATACAAAATAGTATAATAAATCCTATTAGACAAAAAAGTCAGGGTGTTCTGTTTTTAAAATCCAATTTAGTCTAGAGAATGAGAAAAGTGATCTTTTGTCTTTAACAACTTGGGGGAAATAAACTGGATTTTAATTAGGAAAGAAGTGTGATGAAATTAAAGCTAAAGGAAGAACAATGCCTTAACAAAACTAGCTGCAGAGTGGTTTGTTTTTTAAAAAAAAGTGTTTCCACTTTTTTTATTGTAAATTGAATTAAGGAGCCCACAGTTATTATATAAGAACGATAATTACAGAAAAATGTTCAGCTGGAGAAGCGCTTTAGGAGTCAACTGGGATATATTCTTCAAGTTGTTGTTTATTCCATGGAAAGCATCCACAGTTGCCTGAGAGTGTACACAGGAATGATCCATGCCTGAGCTCTACCATGGGCAGCTCCTGCCAAACACCTTCTTTATCGTCTCTGCCATGGCTCACTGTGCTCAGCCTCTTTGCCCTGTCCGGCTGTCCCTCCTGTACATGTGCTTGGGGACAGGAGGTAAAGCCAGCTGGAAGAAGGGGGCAAGTGTTTTCAACAGGCAAGATGACAAGTGGGGTGGGGTGGCACAGGAGGAAGTTCAGCAAGTTGGAACAGAGTTAAACATGGTGTGGTATTTCAGCAAAGAGCTTCAGCAAGAGAAGAGGAAAGGAAGGAAAGCCATTATGAGTGGTCACAGTGCCTGACCAGCAGCGCAGGCTGATAAGGATGGTGGCAGCCAGACAGGCATGCTTATTTTTGCATGCACATGTGCATGACTGCAAAGCACAAATTCATGTAGAGCCAATCTCAGCCTCTTCTCCCACTAGCATTCCTGCTAACACTAGTGCCTTGATCTGACCAGAACAGGACAAGACAGGGTTGGAGCCATGCATGTAAATCTCCCTTTGCCTTTGCAGAGGAGGGAGATGGGGGGAGAGGGGAGAAAAAAAAGTAGAGAGACACATGAAGTTAAAAAACCCAGGAAGCAGAAACACTTCTGCCTAGAAAGAAGGAATGCTCCTTGCTGAGATGCAATCCCTCTACTTCTGTGTCATCTCTTCACCTACCACAAAAATTGTGGACCACAGGTATTCTCCAACTGTCCGTCAGACCTCCTCTTTCTCAGTTTGAATACTTTCATTAGCCACAAAAGCAGGTTCTGTAATGTCTTAATTCACAAATGCCTTAACAAGCCAGGCATAAGGAGAAAAGGCAGGCCGGGAGGACATTGTCTTGGGCTTACTAGGCTGAGGGTATGCAGTCCACTCCCTCACCCTTTCCAAGTTCTGTGCTCCTCTCTATCTGATAAACATTGTATGCTTTGTGGAGGAGTTGAGGAAATCAGAGACATAGATCTCTCCAGAGAAGCTGAGCACACCGTCTTCAGCAGGCACCAACTCATAGGTATTCAGACTCTAAGCCTAAATATTTGCCTCTCCATCATGGCATCTTATGCAGTTTTACAAAGCCAGGGGGCCAGCTCCTGATTCATTAAACAGTATGTCCTTCCCTTTCTCACAATAGTCTCTCCAGACTGTATTGATTTAGACAACACATAATTAGTGCTGACTCGGATTAAATACAGTCTCAAAAACCACTTGCGTTTTTCATCTTGTGACACAAAGGCAAACTGAAAGACCTTCATGATTTGTACTGTAGCAACGTAAAAATAGAAAAAAACTCTGCAAATATTTATGGAAGCTTTACAGTTCTACGTGAATCAAATACGAATGTGAAGTAAAGTCCTTACTCATTTTGGCATCTGATAGTGTCTAGAGTCATTTTCAGAAGTATACATTAGCTCAGAAATAATTGATTTAGGTCGTTTTAGAGAAGGATCCTTGGAGCAAGGACCATTTGCCCTTAGGGCTTCAGAACTGCTTAGTCAGACAATCAAATGGAAGCAAAAGTCACATTTTAACTCTGTACCCAGCAACTAAAAATGTGGAGTAACATCTTTCTTACATGTTTTGATTTCTTTAAAAAAAAAAACCCAAACAGAAAAAAACCCCAGAGCTAGAAATGCCTTTTGTTCTGCTTGCATGGATGGAGGCTCCACACCTATGGAATTGCCAACTTTACTGTTTTACCACGAACGCCTATTGATGAGTAATAGGCATTTTTCTGAGGGCCCAGTCCTGTGATCTGCTTTTCTATTGCCATACTGACAGGTTTATATGTGCCCTTTAGCTTTGTTTCTGCTAAAATGTAAAGACTTCATGGGAACAGGGCTCCCCTGAAAACAGCAGTCACTGTCAGTTGTAACATTCTTGCATGGATGATTTCTGCCATCGAACACAAACACTGGCCAGAAAAAAACCTCCACAAAAATGAAGACCAGCCACAAAAATGACACCTGCTAGCAGGAATGACACGTACTTAGCACAGCATCCTGGCCTGCCAAGCTTCGGGTGCTAGTAGCTCAGCTAGCAGGTTTGCCTGCAGTACCGGCACAGGCATTTTTGCAGTCATTATTTTATTGTTCTCCCAGCTGAAGTGTACAAATGGTTTTCTGATTTTCCTTCTGTCCATTACAAGTCAGCCTGTTTTAATTTGTGCAGTTCTGTTTTTTTGTCAGTGGTTTGTCATCACATTGTCTTCATAATACTTGAGAAACTTTAATGAAACACAAAAATGTGCTAATTTGTGAAAATAATAAGCATGCTACTTAGAAGGAAGGGAATACATTTATGCTGGTAGTGATGCAGACATCAGTCATCATCCTACCTACCAGCTCACTCAAACTGTGGTCTCCTGGTGTTAAAAAAGAATGGGAGATTCACCATCAGATTCATTAAAACGTGGCCAAAGTTCTATTTTCATCTCTTCCAATGGGCCTTTCTCCATTTAACTTCTTGGTCAGCCATTCAGGAAGAAGCATTAGTGCAAGCTCACACACTGCATAGAGTTTTTAAGTTACAGCTCAGGGACATGAGTGTGCTGTGCCAAAGAAACTGCCGGTTCTGCCAGAAACACTGTGCTTTGCTAAGCCATCAAAGTCTGCCATCTTCAGTGTGCCACACCACTAGTGCTCATCTTCCATTAAAAAAGTTGCACTTACTAAGTGCCAGCTGATAAATATAACTGGGATTGATATGAGCTTATGTGTGGCCCATTAATGAGATGGAAGCCTCTACCATCCATGCCTATGATATCAAGAACGATGCACGCTCCAGTATCCTCACACCAGAGCCGATGCTGCAAAAGGGAGAACGTTAAAGTAGCTGTGCGTGGTGAAGCGCCGTTCTTGCTTAATTACAGCTCAATGTTAAAAAAATTGCTGTGGAGGAAGGAAAGGGCTGTAACAACTACCCAGACAGTGTAGCAGATGGGAAAGAACAGAGCCTCTACAAGGTCATACAGAGCAGGTGGCTGCTTGTTTATAGACTCCTGTTTTTAGGAGGAAACATATTTTGCAATATGAATTATGGAATAACCCCTATTTACTGTAAAGGAGGACTGGAACCCCTTATCTCCTCTATTAGGTTTCATAGAGGAACCTGTGGTTGGAGTTACATAGATAGGAAAGGATTCTTTCAAGTTTCTGTATTCCTCAAGAGAAGTCTTAAAAAAAAGGCCTGTGACTCCCAAGACTACAGGTCTGATATGTCTGATATCACTGCTGTGCTGCTGGCCATCTCTGTGTCTCAAATCTACACACATCCATTGCCAGAAGCCAAGCTATTATAAAGAGTAGGTCTACATACCTAAGCTGAAGTCTTTTAATTGGACCTCAAAATTCATCTACAACCTCAAGTATACAGACTAATATCTTATTAGTGTTAAAATCAGTACAGCACTAATGACTTGAGCAGAACAACCTGTATTGCCACTAGTTTAAATTTTTATCATTTTGAGGCCAGAAGGAACCACTATGTACATCTAGTCTTACCTCTTCCATAACACAGCTAGCTGAATTTCCCTCAGGAATCCCTCCACCAGGAATGAAAGGAATCTGGCAGAATTTGTTTCAGTGCAGCTTGAAAAATTACTTCATGAAAACTAAAGCATCCTGATCCTAGTGATCAATCCAAATACTGCTCAAATGTCAACTGCTTTCACACAGACCAGTCTTTTTTCTGAAAGCCAGTACAGAACCTTGAAATGTGGCAGAATTTGCTAATATAACGAGCATGCATGATGACCAAAGGCAGGATATAGCTGCTGGATCATTGGATTTCTCTAACACATATTGATGCAACACATCAATAGGTTATTTTGCACTTTTCCTAATAAAATATGTACTGCATGAGCAATGCAGAAAAATTTTAAACTAGACAATAAACTGAGCTGCCAAAAGAAAAGAAAAATACAGGATGTGCTATATAATTGGCTGTATGTACATTGCTGCTGTTGTTCACAGCAGTGGAGTTCCACTACCTGAAAACAGCAGTCCTCCCTTGTCCTTCAGTAATTTAGAGCTAAGAGCTTGCTTTCTCAAAATACTTTTTATTCAAAGGCCTCTGTAACTAAGTACAATGGAGAAAATGAAGACGGCAAGACCACAAAATAGAACCTAATCCACTGAGGTCGAAGCTCTGTGTATAGGAGCAGGAGGTTGCCTTATAGCCGCTCTCAAAGAAATATCCCTCCTTCTCTTCCATTAGCCCTTTTTTTCCCTCCCACCACCCCCAAACTGGCATATGTTATCCACAGGCATTTCAGAGCTTGCTTTACTTTCTCATTCATGTTGTCTTGCTCCATCTGCTTTAAGGTTATCACTCATCTCTGACCTTCCTTGTTTTAAGGACAAATCCTCCCAGCTGACATAAATCCATACAACTTTACTGAAATCGGAGAACCTTAATGAGTTTAATCAGATGAGGAACTTACGCTTTCTGTCTGCTTCTTCTGTCTTGTCCTGTTGATTCATGCTTTTTGAATGGATGGATCCACCCTGTCTTCTCTCGTCCTTTCTGAAGGAGCTTCCCAGTATTTCTGCTTCACTGGTGGTTTTTCGTCTACCTCAAAACCTCTTCTCCTAAGTCTCTTCATTTCATTCAATCCTCTGTTCTACTAATATCCCACAAAAAATGTTCTGAATTATGTGATCAATTTCTTTGATTTTTTTGTTTCACTAAATTTATATCATTACATAAATGCCTTGTAGGAATTGTGTACCTAAAAGTTACCTTTTAAACAAAATACACTAATGGAATATAGTCCTATACTGAATTTTTCCTTTTAGGTGCTAAGAAAAGAGGTATTGTAGAAAGAAGCAGCCTTTCTCCCTTCTTAATGTGGGCGGTAGAACTGAAAGAAAATGAGAACTTCACCAATCTGGAAGAAAAACTTGTTTGCCATCCTGAATGAACACACATGCTACCAGAAGTTATTTTTACCTAGCCCATCATTTTATGGCTAGGAGAGGCTAACAAAATCTACTGAGAATTTTGGTTTTGGCAGGTAGTGGCTGCATACTATAATATTTCAATATGCTGCATCCTACATAACTGACCATATAATACAAATTATACTCTCTTCTATGGCTCGGTCAGAGATAGAAAGCCAACATCTCAAATCAGGACATTGCAGAACACTTTTAGAACCATGAGTAAATTTAGTTGCCTATGCTGGTGCACCCTGGGCCAGAAGCCAATAGAGCATCCCCCGCCACACACACATGCAGTCAAGTCAGGAAGCATGGTATTCACACATGGCTTAATTGTACATTGGTAAACATGCTCCCAAAACTCGTGCTGGGCTCTAGCTCTGAAATACTTCTAGAAGCAGTTTCTGGAAATACTGTTGTTTCAGTAAATAGCATGAATCGGGCACTGCTATTACCTAAACCACAGGAAATGGTGCCTTTTCAAAGCTTGGAGCTTGAGCTGGCACAACTACTTCACACAAAGATAGTATTTTTAAGGATGGGGGTTGTTTACCTAAATGTTTCAAGGCACCATGAGTTTTCCATTGTAATGAAGGGTCTCTGTATCAGGGTCCACATACCCATAAACAGTAAAATAACCTCTGGAGGTTATTTCAGTACACTGTGCTTTTCAGATGATGCCAAACATTCACAGACTAGGGATTTAAAATTTGACCTACCAGAAAAACTAGCAGAGGTCAACATTTTTATTCATAGAACTATAGTGACCAGTGGCTAGCACAGCAAGGCAAATTAGGCAGGGATAAAGATAAAAAGTAGTTCTCTCTCTCTTCTCTTCTCTATCTGCCTGGAGGGAATGAAGACACCTACTTTTGCAGCTCCAATGTTGAAATCCTTTTTGCTTTCATGTGGTTACTGTGAATGTTCTCTGGAGTATTAAATGAGAGGAAGGCATTATAGTTTTTAACTTTGATGCCCCATTAAGATGAATATGCACCTAATGAGCTGAGAAATTACCATTGCTGCTTTTTTTGTACTACTGTACAAGACTAGCTAATCAGGACAGGGGCATGCTCTTTGTGTTCTTAACCCAACAGCGATGAAAGTTAGAGGATCATATTCAAACATATGTTTAATGCAGCAACAATAAAGGCAATAATAGCTCCTGCTATGAAAGAAGGACTAAAAGGGCATTTCTTCTTTTTTATTTTTTTTATTTTAAGAGCTGCAGTAACTATCCCTTGCAGTTCAGATGGAGTTTGGCATAAAACTTAATGGATATTATTTGTAAGCCAGCTGTCCCCATCAAAATTGTCAGCATTTAAATGTCTTAAGACAAACAGCAACAAAAATAACCATCACCACTGAAACCACTGATTATTTTGGAAAAAATAAAAAAGAAAAAAAAAGCAGTTTTACTTTAATAGCAACAATTGAACTCTATCAAAGTCCCTTAATGCAGTGACTTAATCCTGTTGGAATTTGAAATATGTCCTTGTTTCTCAGGTCAGGCTCCCTAAGAATGAAGCTGTATCTAGTGACACAACATGAGAAGCTAAAGCCAATTATGTTCCAGTATTATTGACTAATGTTCCCTACCTGCCAACTGGAGTGTGGCAAGTCTTACTCATGCTGTGATATGTTAGCATGGATACGAAGCTCCATTTTCCCCTAAGGGAAATCTTGTAACAAACAGTTGACAGAGCAACACACAATTTTGAAAGTAACAAATTAAAAATCTAATAAATATGATGCAAATAAAGAACATAGGAATTTAGGCAGTTTTTTAATGCCTAAAACAAAATGCAGGTTTGCTTTCCTTTCAAGGATACCTTAGTGGAAAGGTATTATTTAAGTAATGAAGAGAGCACCACCAAGCTGATACCTTGCCAAGGTTCATGTCCTGAAAGGTTTCAGTCCCCTGTTAGTCCCACAAATGTTTTATCATGTGTATCTACTCAGGTGGTGAAATGTTTGTGGGCCTGAGCCCAGTAACAGCTCTGATGTCCTCGCACAGTTGCAGAGCAGCAGTTTGCAAGATACCGAGTAATTGTAGCTTCTTTGGTAGCTACAATAGGCCAGGAGCTCTCTTAACCAAACCTATATAATGGTTACATTACGTTCTTGTAAATGAAACCATAGGGAAGTATGCACATCTCAACAAAACAGATGTTCCCTCTGCTCCTGCAAGCATTTGTTTCCAATGCTTACAAAAGGCAAGGTGGGGTGTTTTTGTGTTTTAGTCAAGAAGATGTTGCTCTTCTTGTGTACCACATTTAGCCTATGGCAGAGGTGACATAAGAAAAAGTTTCCTAAAATTTCCCTTTAAAAATCATCACAGTCCCACAAGATCTGGTAACCTTATGGGGAAAATAACAGTAGGGATGATTCATTCTTAGGTTTTTTGATGCTTTACTTCCTTCTAAAAGATGCACTCCAACATTTTGCAAGAGCATTTTCCCTTTGATAAAAGTATTACTGCAAAACATGGTCCAGAGAATTATATTTTTAGTGAACTCTAGGCCACTGGTTCTTCTCTTTCACTTACATTTATGCTAGCCCTACAATTGTTCTTTGAATTTTGGCCAGCCTCAGCAAGGGTCTCTGGCCACAGGACTACTCTGCTGTATACGTAGTCACAGTACATCCTCTTGGTGGGGTTGCTTGGGGAGGGATTTTAAAGGATGTTATTTTAACCCGGGTGTGTGATAGTACAGGAGAAGAGAAAAACACTGCTCCTGTTAATGATCGACTGCTGATTTGTGCGGTCACATTGCCCAGATCAGCGTCTGCTCACAGCCTTGCTCTTTCGAGGCACTCTGCAGCTGCACGCTGATGCACATGGAAGAGAAAATCTTGGGAGAGCTTCAAGTGGTGGCAGAGGTGGAGGAAGCTCCTCGCCTGGAAACGCAGCACCCTGAGCTGTCTTTCTACGCAGCAGAGGAGTGAAAGCAAGCTCTGCTCGTTCAGGGTTTCTGAATTCCTTGTCACACTAACTCCTGCCGCTACAGCAGCAATCAAAAGGAATCCCACAGGGGAATCTGCACAGAGGGAAATATTTTCTAGAGAGAAAATGTCACACAGAAGGAAGGGGAGAGGAGGAAGCGGCGTCTTCAGGATTGTATTTAAGCTGTGATTCCACTTTGAAGATGAGACCTGGCAAAATCTCACTTTCAGACAAGTAATTTGCATCCTGCATGCACTGAGTCACGTCGACTGGCTGCACAGGAAAAATTAAGCATGATTATTGCTTAATTGTCACAAGATCTGTGCAGCCAGAGATCAGCCATAATCCCACCTGATGCATCAAAAATGCTAATTAAAGATTAAAGGGTTATGAAATATTTTAAGGGGAAAAAAATTTTTTAAAAAGGTGCATTTTAGATAGTTAAAGAATTTATTGATTTTTTGCAGTTTTCTCACCTCTCTTCCTTTTCCCAATTAATGGCAAAGTAGAAGGGGGGAGAAAATAATGGAAAAAGGAAAGAGAATTCAAAGTTTGAGATTCTTCAATATGTATTTAAAAGCAGTAAGTTTCAAGTGAAAAAAGGAAGAATTTTCAGAAAAGTTCATCTTTCATCTAAGTTCACAGTATTTTAACTATAACATTTCAGCGAGCATAAATTCAAGTTCCAGCATGCGTATCTGCTGAGGAGCGTGCCGCAATCATGGCTATAATCTGTTTCACAGAGCTATTAGTGTTTTGCTACAGGTGACACAGGAAAAAAGAGCAAAACTCTTATTTTATCCCAATTTACTGGACTACCGTGGAGAAGGAGAGCAGGAAAAGGGGCACTTAATTCAGAAAATGAGCAGAATACCTGTGAATGTCACAAGATAAGTAGTTGTAGAGCCCACGTCAACCATTTCCAAAACCATTCTTCTAAGTTACAGTATGCTTTATAAATCAGCTTAAGATTTATTAAAGTCATTCGAGAATGTGAAAGAAGAAACAACAGGCTTTGAAGAAAATGGAATTATTTTACATTGTCAGTGTTATGAATTTACGAAGGCTAGTTTGTTACTAGGGATTTAAGGAAACCTGCTTTGTAGTAGTCAGCATGGGGAAATTCAGGAAACACAATTTAATAAACAAATCCACTGGAACATGATTATTTTACTATCCTGCTACAACATGATGAGTCAGAAGGCATAATTTCCTTACACCACTTTATAACAGACATTAGATCAAAAATGCTGCTGCATGCATCCATGTTAATGTGCAATGATTCTGCTAAGTACCTTTGTGAGAGAAGCCTTCGATGGCCACTAGCACTCTTCTCTCCCCAATGGCTTGCAACAAATCATCTCCTGCACCACAGTACAAGGCTAGAAGCTAAAAGAATGAATACACCAGTAATTTCTTTTCAACAGTGATTTGACACCCAGCTGATGGAAGGAGCTAACCATGTAACCTCTACACGGTAAGTTCTGCTAAAAGAGATTCTCTCAAAACACCCATGGGGTTATGGATTCCTGCTAATAGCAGCAACAGGATAGATGATAAAATTATGGCAGTGTAGAAATGCTCTCTCAATTAATTTCCCATCAGGTTAAGGCCATTATCATTGGATGTCATCTAGCGAAATGGAAAAGAAAAACACAAACCCAGAAGCCTTCAATACCTTTGAAAGTTTCACTCACTTAGCACATGATATAATTTCAGGGTAGAGCAGGCCATCCTCTTGAACTAGTTTACCTTCAAATAGAGCTTTAATGGTATTGATTTAAAGCACTGTCAGGCAGATTTGCTTCAAAAACATAAGCATAGATGGAAGAAAAAAAGAAACAAGTACACAGCCCAGAAGGAAAGCGGGTAGCAAGTCATCTCTCCTCCCCAAAAATGGGTTGATTCTAGATTTCTAGATGTCAACAAGAGCTTTTTTCAACCAGCTTTCAACACAAAACTCGCAGATGATTGTTTTAGAGGTCCTTATAGTATACCACTTTGTATAATGCAGCTGTTTCTCCAAAGAAGCTGCTTCTAATTACAGCTCGGCTGTTTTTCTGTGGGAAGATGAGAAAGTTTAAAGAACTATGGACAGCAAGCAACACAATGTAAAGTATGGGAGGGCTTTCGTATATACACATGAAAAGACATACATACATATATATAAGAGTAGGTATGCATTTATATATATATGCATATATATTTAAATATATACAAATGCACCGTCATGTATAGTAATTAAATAGAACCTATTCTTATTTTGGCAAAATGAAGACTCTAACAGAGAACAAACCAGACAGGTTTCGCTCTCTTTTCTTCGCAAGCTTGCTGTCTCCCCCTTGCTCCCTACCTGCCAATTTTGTCACTGCCTTCCCAATACAGACACTACCGTGCATTGGCATGAAGCAGAGATCTTGGCAGTGGCAATTGCAAGTGGCAGAGGGGCAGTGCTGTGGGGACAGCTGAGCCATGCACAGATGAACAGATCACTGGTGTGTGGAAGGTTCTTTCTGCATGTCGATCTGGAGATATGATTTCCCCTACTATAATTAAGGTACAAGACATATGATTAAGAATTAAAACTCAGCCTAAGAGAAAGTGTGTGCCAGGAAGAAGTGAGCAGAAGAACATGTACAGTAAGACAGGCAGCAAGAAAGCAATAAGCTGAAGCCAGCTGGAAGGGTTAAAGACTTTCTTTAACATAGCCAAAACAAAATTTACATCCATAAATGAGGAAGAGGACAGAAGCCTCTGGGCCATATTTTTGTCTTCTCCAGTTTTGAAAATGTACAGGATATATCTGGGAGGCATTTGCACTTAGAGTGCAATTGCAACAGTCTTCTGGATATGCACATGCAACTACTCATTGATGCACAAAGCATCCAAGGCAGTTCTTAGTATAAATGTCAAAATTCCTCTTAGCTGTAAGAGAAACTGGTATGAGCCCTAACCTTCAGGGGAAAACTTAAAGGCTGATACACATGAAAATGTATCACAGGATCCCTAAGACTATGGTCCCATGGCTTGGTTTCAGCTGAATAACATCAAGAGATGACTGCCTCTAGCTACTCATCATCACCCTAGCAGAGTTTACAGCCTACCAGGCTTTATACTGCTCCCCTTCCCTTTCCATACTGTCACAACAATCTAGATGGCATTAATACGTGAATCAGGAGTTTTTACTAACCCAAGGTATTTTGACGTAGTTGTATTAGGCAATCACAACATATGCAGATCTAACAGGGTGGTGTTTCCAGCAACAGCTCGAATAGGGCAGGACACAGATTGGTAATATTCTGAGCATGAGAATGTCTTCCAACATGGTTCAGAAAGCATTAACAAAGATGACCGAACTCTAATTCCGGATTTCATAGCTCTGACTAGAAGCAGGTGACCAAATGAAAGAATGCCCTTTAGCAATGGTTTCTACTGCAAATAAATCACAAACCAAATTCTACATCCAATTGCCAATAGTTACATTTAGATTTCAACTTGATTTACTTTTTTTTTCCCTCAAGCATTACAAGAAACAGCTCTAAGTGCAGCTGGCATCTCAAGAAACTTCAGGTGGAGTTGGCTTTGTTTGAAGAGATCATCAAGTAACTTTCAAACCAGGAAAAAATACCCCATCTTTTGGAAACATCGAATTCTCAGCTTGCTTGGGCAGCAATTGTTGCCATTATTGACAGCTCAGCAACATAGGAGATGATTTGCTCTTTTATGTCCGTTTCCACTCCCCAAAATGAAGCAACTGGCGAAGCGCCTTGACTGACACCCCTGAGATGCAGGCTGCTTTCACCCAGCATGGTTGTGGCCTGGCACTGCCACTGCAGTTGCCTCATTCCAGTCTTCACCTGCCTAAAGGCATTATACAATGGCCACAAAATAGATCTCAACCTTATTCCTTGGGCAGCTGCTTTGTTTCAGCTGCCAGCACCTATAGCACAAACACATTAAGGAATATCTGTCCTCATTTAAATGGGCTGTTTTACACAGCAAAATGGAGAAATGTAGACTTTATGTCTACATCAGGGCATCTTCAGCTTTGAAGACTATGTAAGTCTTTTAAGCATCTCTGGATGTCAGCCATGTGAAACTGTAAGTTACCATCTAGGGCATGCTAATAGTTTTATTTAAAAAAATGTAAACTGTAACAGAAAAAGCACCTTTCTTACTCAAATGAAAGCTACAAGAGCAAAGGCATTCAGATATAAATACAGCTAGGAATCTCTGATAGTGGGGGGGGAACCCCACACTTCCACCCTCAAATCCCCCTCTAACCTTCATGTCATGCAGAAAGAAGGCGCAGTGAAATCTTCCCAACAATAGTGGATCATCACTGTGTTTCTTGCCATAGTAATTGATGTTTAATTCCAGCTTTTTGAAAGTTAGATCACTGAAAATGCCTACAGCTGCTCTGTATCTGTTTCACTTCAATACCTGTCTGGTTTGGAAATCTGCCTTTGTAGCTAGTTATCCAACTTCTTTTTAATCCTAATTAAAAAACACATACCACTGAACCCACCCCACCTCAAATGACTTGTATGTCCCTTTGCTTTGTGATACAATTTGAACCACCTCCAGTAGCCTCAATTTTGACTTATACTCTTCCTCTGAATATCTAAATTCTGTGAAGAAAGTGATGGCACTGACTTTTCAACTTGACAGGACTTTGCTTGAGACAGCTGCAATTCAAGTGCAGGCGGCAGTGGCAAGGCTCTCAGTCGTGTGTTAGAAGCCTCCCCCAGGTCTGCTGCAGTCCGAGGATCTGGAGAAGATTGCTCCATACCATTATTGTAACAAATCACCGTGAGATTTCTGTTCAATTAAAACTGGATGGTTTTGGCATTTCATCTCAATTTTGAATGGATGCCTTTTCTGAAAACTCAGAATGTAACGCAGTCAGAATTTGGTGTCCAAGCAGATATACATAACATCATTTAAAGTTAGCCTTCACTGAGTGGTTAAAACCAGTCAAAATAGAAGAAACAGACAAAAGTACAGTAAGAATTTAACATTTATTACAGGGTAGACTCCAGCCCACTGACTCCTGCTGTGGAACTGGCAGGTTTGTTACAACCTCATGAGATAGGTGAGGTACAGAATTATACAAATTCCTTATAGGGTTTGACAAGTTTATTACACCTTTGATGTCTTTAACCTTGTACTAGTTTATTGTACTGAACTTATGTCAAAGCAAATATTCCAGAATAATTGTCTGATAATCTTCGACTGCTGTGGCAAAGCTACAGAAGACATAGTACTGTATTATTCCTCCAGCTTGCAGACGGCAGTACTTTGCTCAGCCGTAAGTAGGAGATCGAGGAGACAAATTAAATGGAAGCTGATGCTGACACTTTCCCAAAACTAAACTGAACAATTTTTTTAATGGCTAATAGCTGAAATCACTTTTGATGTGCAAGTTTTTAACTGCTGCTTGCTTCTGTATTCCAGTCCTGATGGGGAATGGAAACAAAGAGTACAAGATAGCAGGAGACGTTGCCTGTATTTCTGTTTTCATTAGGGACAGAAATTTCTGGAATTTTCCAGAGGCCACTTTCTAATGCTTCTTTTTCAGCTTTCTGGACAAAAGAGGTCTGCATTGCTCCCAGACAGGCCCAATAAGCAATAGCATGTTTATAGGCTCTCTTGATTGCCAAAAGAAACTCAGCAAGAGCCTCAAGCTCACACAGGTATGTGGAAGAAAAGAGCAACTGACAATTGTGTTGCCAATTTCTTGTTGCTCCCCGCAGAGCTCCCCATAGCAAAAATGTGTTTCATTTGTGAAGCAGCTGTATTCAATTGCTGCATAGTGCCTTTCACCCTGGGTCCAGATTTGGGTTGTTCTGATCGGCTTGGATGACACTGCCATCATAAACACAAGATGGGTATGATAATAATAACAGCAAAGTCCTGAATAAGAGAAGAGTAGCAGTAGATGGTGTGGTGTTTGCTAAGAGCTGCTAGAAAGCAAATCTATGGGAGGGCTGCTTAAAAAGCAAGAGGCATAGGCAGGTAGTTATAAAGTGAGCCGTCTGCTACCACAGATGAATCCCTAATCATCTGAAGTCACTGCCATGCACTGCGGATTGCTTGTTAAGGTAAGAAGGTGGAAGAATTACTCACTCTCTCTACAACTCTCTAATATCTTTAATTAGCAGTAGGCTAACCTGAAGATGCCAAACTTGAGCGCCCAACACACCAAACTTGAGTCTTTGTGCTATCTAAAACTTTTTTTCTCCCTAACATCCTGGATAATCAAAGTAGGATGAACCTACCCATAAGCCTGCAAATGTGCCTTGAATAACATCATAATATGTACAATGTATAAATAATATGGTATATTCTATGTCACATAAACAGTCATCGTTTAAATAGTTAAAATACTAAAAGGCAATAACAATTTCCCTGAAAAAGACAGATTCAGTAAAAATTGGTACAAAATGGAGTATCTTATTTGAAGAAGTGCAATGAAATTAAAGAGAGGTGACTGAACATTGCACCCCTACGTACTTGTTAAGATCTTGGTCAACTGTTTTATACTGATATTGTCATTCTTGACCAAAGATCTCAAAGCCCTCTGTGCACTGATTAATCACAGAAACACAGGACTGGAAAGACCTGCATTCTCTTTTGAGGCAGAGAAGTATTAACAGGCTTGGTATACAAAAGGTAGCATCGCACAATAAGGGAAGAGTGAAGACAGAATAAAATCCAAGCTGGAGCTCAACTTTCCTAGGTGCTTTTCAGAAGTCCCATCTCCATCCCCCCACGATTTATTCAAGTCAGAGGAAGAGGAACATACAGCAAGCAGAGAGTCCTCCTGAATCCCAGTCCTCTGTTCTAATTACTAACAAACACGTGTACCTCTGCTCTCCTCCAGCAACAATTTTCTCTCACATAATTTAATCCATTTTTAAGCCCTGATTAAAAAGAAGAAACAAACAAACAAAAGAAATCTCTAAACCATTTCTCCCCAACCTACGCACATTACATCTAGCATACATCAAGACGGAACATGGCTTTTTGTGTTATCTGAATGTGCAGTGGTGCTTTCATATCTCTCAGATTGTGCCACTGCTGAATTCAACTTCCTATATAAAAATCAGAGCCAAAGGCAAGCTTCTGGAACTGCACTTATGAGTCCTGGATCTCAAAATCCTTAAATAATTTGCCTGATGATGCTGAAAAAGTGTTTAGTAAAAGGATTAAATGCAGCAATAAAATATGAAATAAACATCTGTATTCAATCTTGAAATGGTTCAAATTACCATACATCTCCCCAGTTTCTAAAAACACTCTCTGCCAATGGCCTTTCTGATTAATAGCCTGGAATCCCCTTCCATGGCTCCAGGGGAAGGGGAGTACATCACTAATCTATTATCCACCTGTCTTTGTATTATGTAGTACAACACTTATTTTATCCAGGAGGATTCGTCACCATTGACACCATAATAATCACAGCTTAAATTGCATAGCAGCGAACTTCTAATGCTAACCCTAACTCAATCTGGTAACTAAAGTTGAATCAGATTTCTTTACCAAAAGCTAATCAGGAAATTTCTAATTCTTTCCTAAAGAAAACAGCATTGTTATAACTTCATAATGAACCTGAACAGTTAGATTACCAATAACCAGTTAAAAAAAATCTTTCTGCTATGCAACTGTGCACAGTAAATACAAATAGACAGAATTTATTCATTCTCCGCAAACAAATACACTTTGATATAATCTAACTACGTGGCTGGTTTTCGTAAGATGCGACTGTAAGCTTAGTCCTGCTTACACAGGTACAGAATCAGACCTTCCACCTGCCAGGAGTCCAATGAAAGCTGATGTAAAAGAATTATAATTGTGACCAGGGTTACACCTTAAGGACCAGCTAGTGTTTGAATGAGAATGAGCCTAAGTCAAACTTCAGGATTTGTTAGATTGTATAAAAGACTCCAAAAATTTCTTTGTTACATGGGAACAGGGGGAGGGGCATTTTACAGCACCTCAGAGCATTTTTTTCCACTCCCAGAGGGAGAAGAAATTTCAGCAATTGTGAGGTCCTTCTCTGTTATAAAGACAAATCTTTGAAGAAGTGACTTCCAGTGGCACACATTTCAGGACTGGAAAGTCCTAGACTCATGTGCCTTTCATTCATTTGTGGGTAAGCACTGACTGCCTTTGGTTTCTGAAAGGAACCATGCACTGACAACATAGAACTAAACTCCAATCTTTCCTCTTATTTTAAACATTTTACTTTAAAGAAAAAGCATATGCATATTTAGAAGAATATTTGTGCCACAACCAATTTCCACTGCTGCAGGAACATATCTGTTCATGTTCAAATCATGCGTAATTGGCAGCTTTTGACCATTTTTTCCAAGAAAAAATCCCCTAATACACATGTGGGCTAGGGAGAAAGTATCCCATCTGCTGACTGGCTCTGCAGGCATCTGGTGAATATTGTCTTTTCCTGTGCTTAATTAGCTGTAGAAGCTGGCATAGCTAGCAGGATGAAAAATAATGTTAGTGCTCAAAGAAATCCTCCTATTGTTCTTCCTCAATCACTTTCAATGTAGGCAATGCTAGCATACCTGTTGTGCAGCAGTTTTACTTCAGGTGACTTCTATCTAGCTGGAGTATCCTATCTAGAAGTTCAGCATGGCAAAAGAAGGACATAATATGTGACTTAATTGAGACAAACATTAGATGTACTGTAAAACAGCAACCTATCAAGCAAGCCTACCGAGAATATCAAGTTCTTTCTGATCAGTTTGAGGTTTCAATAATTTAATCTTCTCTTTCTTCTCTGAGCATTACTCTCACTGATGTAGGTATCAACACTGCATTCTTCGGATGGGGCTCCTCCACATTAGGCTGATCTTCCAGATGAAACACAAGCAGGCCTATTGTTGCACTGTACATTTGAGAAAGAACATGTAGAACTTGCATTTCAAGAGATGAACATGTTTCCTGGAGTTTGGTCTCGATAATCGGTGTGCACCAAGAGACTGTCAGAAGTCCTGTGCATAATTTTGCATTTGGGAGCAGCACTGAAATTTCCCACTGAAAAAAGAGGTCTAACTTCAAAAGAAGAAAATATTTTCATGACTCTGAAATAAGCCTTCTTCCTTGGCCCACTAAAACCAGTTTTCACCTGTTGCAAAAAAGCGAGCACTAAGACCAGTTGCTGCAATTTTTTATCAGGTTTTTATTATGTGAAACTGAATGATGTTATTAGGTGGGGATCTCAGGCTGGGGAAAAAGTGCTTTAAAGCTTTATTAGTTAAAAAATACATGATCATATCACTGATGTTTTGACAAATTTTAGATATTCTAAAGATACTCTTCACATTCTGGGAAACACTCAATGCTCTGGAGACAGGCCAGTGAAATAAAGTGAACTAATCAATAAGTAGTCAGAAAACATCTCAGTGTGGTATTAGCAGAGAAGCTTCCAGCATCAGCTATGTCCCTGATTACCAGTGGGCCAGAAATAGCTAGATACCAGGCTGCTTCAGTAGGACTGCACTCATCCATTGCCATCTGACATTCAAATTCTTAGTGAATACCAAATGTATGGTATGTATCTATACTTTATAATTGCAAATATCCCATTCCTTAAAGTGATATTTATATCCATGCCTATGGTTGCTCTCGCATTAAGGAGACATTTTAAAAAAAATATTCTGCCAAAATACTGCTTCTTTCTCTCTCCCCAACATAGCCAGCACATAAACATGCTACAAGTCAAACACCACAATGTATTAATGCTGGGGTTCCTCAGAAGACAAAATGGCTTGCCCCTGAAATATGCCTGAGTGTCTGTCCTGGGCCAGTTTGCTTCTAACAGTCCCCAACAGAGGTCAACAAGATCATTGTTCTCAAAGCATACGGTTTTCTCCCTCGTATGTCGTGTGGACAGAAATCACTGTATAAACTGTGGGGGAGTGAGGGAAGAAGTCACAAGAGAGAGATTTTTCCTCTAGAAGTAGATTTCTGGTTTATAGTAACATTCCACTCTAAAATGCACAAAAACTCGCATTATGAATTATTATTTACTGTTCTGATATTTGACTTCCTTCTAGACCACTAAATTAACATTAATAATGTATATACATGCACGTGACTTTATGCCCCAAATGGTACTATTGGCACTATTCTGACGCGTTTGTCTGTAGATACATGTATCTGCAGTACAGCAATTACATCATTATATCAAATTGTGTCATACTGGGAACAAATAATAGAATCTGAATCAGCAGAATCTTCATTTGGTTTACTGCACTTGTGGATAGAGGGACTTTCTCCCAAAGTAACAGTAGTTCAGCAGACAGTCCACCCAAGTGACAAGTCAGGGGTATGACGGACCAAAGACTTGAACCTGCTCCTCCGTTAACCTCCTAAGTGCCCCAGGCACAAGGCTACCCTAAGTGGGTCTGCTTCTGAGTGATACTAGCTTTAATTAAATCTAAAAAGGAATACTGAATTGTCACACCCCTCCTATGGTTGGTTTAGAGGAACCATTTCCATCCCGTTCTCTCTTTATTGAGGCAATGGCAGGATGCCACCACCAAGTTAACTGCACAGCCACATTTCATCTTTGCTAGTAATAACTGAATTAAAAAAAAATAATGTTACAGATAAGTCTGAAACTCAGAGCTGATATGTCTTACCTATACGTTATATCCAGTGTATAATAATAAATTAACTAGTGAAATTAATAAAAGGTATTTCCTCTACCTGCAGACCTTGCTTCACCTATCACAGCTCAAATAGTTACTTCTGATTACATCTTCACCTGTAACCTGAAAAAACTAGTGTTATATTTTCCATGCAGGGTATGGTGTAGTTACTCGCCTTCAGTCTATTTTTTGTAAGATCACAGAAGTAAGTATAAGGGAAGTAATTACAGCAATTAGAGAGGTTATTTGACGTCTTTCTGTTACAGGGGCTGTCAAGTCTAGCTCTTTCTAGCTGAAAGAGAACATTCCCTGCATCCATACGATGTACAAAGATCCGCATTCTGGTCAAGTTTTTAAATTCTATGCACAGCCTGTGTGTGGTTTATAATCTCTCCACTTACGTTAGTCACCTGGGCCGGAATAAGCATTCTGCAGTGTTTTAGCATCAAGTCCAGGACAAAACTGTCAACAGGACAGTCAGAACATATTGCTCTTTCCATAAACAGTCACATCACACTTGATTTTCAGTATTACAACAGTAGATCATCATGTTTACTTGATACAGGGATCATACAAATTCATACTGCCCGTAGCAGTTACACCTGTCTAGGACAAGATCACCTGATGTGGGAACGTCATTGCTAGCTGTGTTAGAGGAACACAGCAAATGCCCTGAGAATGAACAAAAAGTGGATGTTAATACCACTGATGAAATATTTATCTGTAAACATTGCTACTGATACGTACAGGGAGGCTGTTCGGATGCCATTTGCCTTTTTGGATGCACTTCTCTAAAAATAGTGCAGTTCAACAAAGCATCTACACAGAGCTGAAGCTTTCCAAGTGAGGGGTTTGATTACATCCACCTGCAGCAAAGCGCAAGGTTATACCTTCTCCTACCCACCCAAATCCTTCCCCTGAACCACCTGGGGTGGGACAAAAACTGCTGTTAATCTTAGGGAGAAGAACGGAGCTTGACACTTACCAAAACACCACTGCCCGTGAGGTCTGACTTCACGCTGCCTAACAA
The DNA here is from genome assembly GCF_000737465.1 of Haliaeetus leucocephalus. Lineage (NCBI taxonomy): Eukaryota > Metazoa > Chordata > Aves > Accipitriformes > Accipitridae > Haliaeetus > Haliaeetus leucocephalus. The sequence goes on from NW_010972437.1 coordinate 1,205,377, forward strand.
GGAGCTGCGGCTGGTGAGAAGGGGGAGAACTCTGCAGCACAGGGCTCTCCCAAGACCTGGTGAGAAGGATCTGGCACTGTATTTAGCTAAGAGATATCAAATAAGCTCAAAGTCCTCCCCCACCTTCTAAAAGGAAAAGAAACTTTGTGGCTTTTCTCTGTTTAGAGCTTCCTGATCATAATTAAGATTGCCATCACAGATGGGTTGCTCCTTTCCTTTGCCCAGCATCCCATTGCTGCCCAGAAGGTAGATAAAGTCTTATCTGTCACTCTCTCTGCAAAAACCCAGTGTGGGAAAAGTAGTGCCAGTGATGGGACCATAGGTTCGCTGGGAAGGATCAGCATTAACCTAATGAGATTTCTTGAGCTTCCCTTCTAACCAGGTAGTCTTAGACACGTGCCAGGATGTAGATAAAGTGTTGTAAATTATTTTTTCCCCTGTCCTTAACTGGTCTGTTTAGATGGTAAATACTATAGCACTAATTACACAGCATGTTTTATTTGTCTGCAGAATTAGTAAGGCTTTTCACATTGCAGAGTGTATTTATTTCACCTGCAGTCTTAAAGGCTGGAAACTTGATGTTAAATAAAATTAAACCATAGCAATTTCTGAAGAATTTGTAGTGGGGGCCCCTCAGCTCAGCCATTCTGTCTTCCAGGTCAGCCCTTGCCTGGGGCTTTTTTCACATCTGCTGTTCTATAGCACGTTTTGACCAGTGCTATAGGGCTCTCCTGCCTTATCTCAGTACAGGGCAACCCAATGAAAAAGTCACCTTTGTCAAACTTCCCTCTGCCCAGCCCTCCAAACCCCACAAACACTCAAACCCAGCACACCAAGTTACATCTGCCAGCTCAGCCACTCTTACTATCTTTTTAACATTGTGCGAGAATGACGCACCAACTCTTCTATTTTCATCAGAAGCCTTACATTCATCTTTGCTGTCTAGAACAGCCAAGTATCTTGCAATGTTTCTCCCTACACAATCACCCTTCGGTGAGGGGAAAGAAAGAATACGCTGTAGAGCCTAATCTGTTACCAGCCATTACAGGTGAGAACCTTTCCTTCTCCAGAACCTGCCTCTTCAGATCTGCCCTTTTCCAGAGTTAGAAACCACCAAGGAGAGCTAGGTGTGTTTAACCTAAATAAAATTAAGGGCTCCTCTTCTGCCACGGACAATATTTTCACTTAAAAAGGTACAGCAAAATACAGGCTATCAGGGTAAGATTTAATCCAAGTGGAAAAAAATATAAATTACTTTCTATTTTAGAAGATGAGGCTTGAAAGCTGTCAAATCTAAATTGGTTTTACTTGGCTTTTGACCTTTCTGCAACAAAGCACCTGAATTCAGAGGCCAGTTCAGTATCTTGTGTACAAGTGGAAAAGTTAACACGCGTACCCTCTGAGCACTTTACAATCAACTCTTTGGATCTTCAGAGAAAGGAAGAGGCACAAGATACAGATTACAACCAGGAAGAAAACTCAAACCAGAATTAAGATCTTAGATCTGACAGACTTTTTTAAAGGCTATAAAGAGGACTAAGCTGCACCGAGGATTTCAGTACAGTGTAATAGATTTTTTTTCCTCCAGAGAACTATGGGAAGCTGTGCACATTGGAGTACCGGCAAGACCTTTACACACAGTGCTCCCTCAAACTGTTGGGACTGTGCTTATGCCCAGCTCTAGATAGTGACAATGCTCTAGATAATTCAATGCATGCTATGGAAGAAGTTCCCACACTTCATCTAAATGGCATTGTGTTTGCTGCCAAGCAGTTCAAAGGACTCAACGCAACCCAAATTGAGGCACGGTAAGGTAGGAAAAAGCGTGCACACGCACACTTGTAATTTTGATGCTACAAGATACTTTGTACTCAGAATATTACATATTCTGTAGTTTCAATAATTCAGAACACTACATCATTTATGCAGGGTGATTTAAGTCGACATTTGATTAATGATAGAAGATGGTTATAAATATAGTTATTTTAATGAAAACCTTTGGCTAGACCTTTAGAAGCAGCCATCTGACCTCTCTACAGCTGTGAAAATGGTAAATTTCAACACATATATATACATAGATATACACACACATAAATTTATATATCTATGGCCTAGGTACTGAAGTACCTAATCTCCTTATACCTGCATAGAAATAAAATACTGGAATACTAGAGGTTCCACAGATTTGTCTAAATTCTGATTAATTTTTTGAAAAATTTGAAATACTGGAAAAAAGTAACTCATTTTCTGCACTAACTATAGGTGCAGAGAGCCAGATCCTCTCAGCATAAATCAGCATAAATCTATTGAAGATGGTGCTAATGGAAATAGTGATTTATACCAGCTGAGGTTCTACCCCATACCATTTACAATTGTTTGTAAAGATTTTTAGTGCCAAACACTGTCGACATTTATTTGCTCAAGCAGTCTTGCTACTTTTAATTGAATCAATTCCTTAAATTGAACAGGGTTTAAGCCTGTATTCTTCTTGTATGACTTATGTACAATGATATCGTTCTGCAAATATATCAAATAAAAAAATAAACACTGATCAATAGGAACAGAAACATGTATTTGTTTTAATTTTGGAGCCAGTTAGTTTATAGTCTATATTACCTGTAGTTTGTAGTTTAAATGATAGCACTTCTGTTTATACAAACTTCTGTTAATGTCCAAGAGAGTAATTTGGGTGATTTAGGAAAGAGACTGTTTGAAAATACAAACATCCACAACTTCTCTTCATTCCTACATGTTTTCTTCTGAAATGATTCATACCTCCTTTTCTAAACCTATTTAGCTTATGCACATTGCTTTAGCAGTGTTGAGTTCCTACAGCTATGTTGCTTCTGAAGCTTTACGTTCTTATTTCAGAAGAAAGCTCATTAGCCACACTGAAATAAAAATGTACTACTCAGAGAGGCTGTTTCCCAACAGCATCCACAGTTACAGGGCAACAGCTTAAATCATCTTTGAAATACACACCACTCTTGTCTCTCAGCTCCTTTCATATTTGAATTGTGTTACGCATTTTTATTCTTGGGATGTTAACCTTGAGTTGTATGCATGAACCAAAATAGGAGCACATAGCAAATGCTTCAAATACCTCCCCAACCCCTCTTTCCCCACCCAAACATCTGGAATTCTTCATGCCTTTGGCAGAGTTATCTTCTAAACCAGAAAACCCCAGAAGAGAAACTGACTTGGATCAGGTTTGTCACATGCAGTTTGGATGGTCAGCAGAAATTCACTCAAGATCACAAAATCTGTTGCTCCTCTGAAATTCAGAAACCTATTTTCAACAGGAAGACTTGGCACTGCTTCTGAGGTCTGAGTTTTCAGTGCCTTTCCTCTAGGCCTGAGGCAAATCTCAGTCGATGAAAAGAGCAAGCTTTAACTTACAAACGAACTTGATTTTTTAAAAAAATATATTGTTGCAATGAAAGCATGCAATATTACAGGTAATTAAAAATCAGCACAATGCTTTGCAGCACTTAAACAACAAAAAAAACAACTTCTGCACAATAACTTCCAAGTGACATACAACCAATCTCAGGATAGTTTCTTCACAATCATAGCTAGACTTTCTTAATGCTGTTTTTCTACGTTTACTACATGTACAAAACAAAACTCGCATTTTATGTACTGAACAATGGAAAATGATTACTCTATTATAAAGTGGGAGGGTCTGAATTGACTGCTGAAGCTGATGGAAAGTGTTTTAAGCACATTATATTTTATCATGCTAATGTCTTGATTACCTCCTGGAATTGCAGTTTCAAGTGAGTACATTAGGAGTAGGTGGAGATTTTTAATAGGAAAATATGCTTACAGCTAGAGAGTCACAAAAGATGGCTTCAGCTGTTCAGAAAATTAAGATATGACTCAAAAGTTACAGCAAATTTATAAACCCAAATTGACACCTTAATACTATTATTATTTGTTCAACATAACAATAAAACAGACTGACTGAAACTCATACAAGTGAAACTAATAGAAGACAGACACGGCAGAAACAGACATATTTATACACACAGGGGGATTTACTTCCAAAATCAATTTTTAAAAGAGTCCCCAAAAGACTTTTCTTTAGTGCACCACTGTTAGCCTCAGTCTCTTTTCCTACCTATTACAACTGGAGTGGAGACCAATGAAATACCCTGTTCAATCACTCTGTTATCTCTTTTGGGAAGCATCCAGACCTACTCACCGTGCTAGTTGCAACCATGACCCTCAATAGCAATATATTCTCTTTGTTAAATTCTTATTTCTGGCCTTCATTGGCAGTCCTTTGGAGACCGAGTTTCTCAAGCAGCTGTTATTGTTGGCACAGGAGGCGGAGCGATAGCACCTTATTCCCTTAAAGAGAAAATACCTGATAAAAATTCTAAGACAAACTTTCTTTTCATTGTTTTGGTGTAACATCACTTAAACTCCACTGATATTCTCAAATTATTCTCTCGATGTATATTAGCAGAAAACAAGACCTTCCACTTACATCATTGGATGATTAAATAATAAAATAGACCGATACCCTGGATTAAGAAGGTGTTCTGTCCTCAAAGCTGCAGCTGACCTTTTTGGTGACCTGAGCAAGGTCACTTCATTGCTGTCATCTCTGTCCTCCTCCTGCTTTTGTCTCTCTGTCAGCATTTACTGTAAGGTCTGTGCGATAGGGGATGTCTCTTACCATGCATTTATACAGTGCCTGTCACACTGGTGTTTCTGTTTTTACTGGACATAAACAAAAAATTGCAAGACTGTTTAAAAAAAAAAAAAAAGAAGAGGTACAAAGCTGACCTTTTCATTCCTTCATCTAGCTTGTGTACAGTACCTTAGACTACACTGTTGTGACTTGGTCATGTGCATTAGCATTACAATAAAATATCCCAATTTCATACATGCAAGAACCATGGGTTCAGAAATAGCATATTGATCAGGTTGTATTGTAAATATAATATGACACAGAGTACAGATCAATATACTGCTGCGCCTGCTACTACAATGCAGAGTACAATCAAATCATTATTTTTAGACCTAATAACTACGGGAGCTTAATTTCACCATTTTAAAGGTGAAGAGAAGGTTTGAGAAACAATCTCATTAGTGGCCGCTGTGTGAGCCCATGTCAGTGTGCAGATGTAGCAGACAACCAGCCATGCACAGGCACCCCACGAGCCCATTTTCCGTTCACGGGCCTGAGGGCTGGGAACTGCACTGCTCCCCCATGCCTTAAGCAGTGGCTCTCTGCAAAGGCAGAAGTGCCTTTTCTGCCAAGCTTTCTAGAGCCACAGAATGTTTGGGGAAGGTTTTGAGCAGAGATTTACTCTTGTCATCATGGTGCATTTCGCCCTGCGAGGCAGGCTGCGTTCAGTTCCTGCCCTGACACCTTGCATTCAAGACACAGAGCCTAGATGAATTTCTTCTCGGTGTAGCTGCAGACAGGATGACACAGGGATGGATTACAGTGCAAAGAGACCAAAACTTGCTCCAAACAATGCCGTGCTCTTTCTCTGAACATCTCTTGTTTTCATCTTCTCCTAAATTTGAGAAAACTCAATTAAACCGAACGGGACTCAGTGAACTGCATTTCCTCTATCAAGGGCAACGAATCAAAGAACTGAACAAACCAGCACTCTAGGAACTGGAGAAAACAAAAAGCAAAACAGAAAGATAACCAAGATTTAAAAAAGAAAAACAACCTCAGTAACACCTTTGAAATCTTTTCTAAAGAGCAACTGCTAGGACAAGTTTATTCCCTCCCATGCTGTTACCTCTCTTGAAGTCTGAGATTGTCAAGGCCCAGGGCTCATGGTCAATCTTCTGACCACCAAGGTCTTCTCCAGACTGCATCTGAACCCAACTGCACAAGCTGCCAGTGATTCATCCAAAGATTCATGAACACAGAAACGATCATCTGTAAATGTCCTCTCTGATGTAGAAGCCACTGCTTTTATTTAGTTAAAACTGGCTTCAAGTAATTGTCTTTTCTGTTTTCCTAAACATTCATTTCTGGTGTTTGAACTTCATTTCCAATGTTCTAACTTCAGTAATTGCTGCTTTAATCTTTTGCAGCTTCACATGTTCTTGGTAATGGAGAATAATAAATGTAAATGTAACATTTAGGCCATCAGTAATTTATCCTGGGAGAGCAGTTCAAAGGGAGCATCAGCTTGAAACTATTGGTTCGTTTGTGAAGTTTGAGGCAGGAGACCCAACTGTCATCTGACTTCAAGGAGCCTTTGTATGGGACTAATTATAAAACAAAGCCACTGGACTGGTACTGATTAGTTATTTATATTTTTGATGAAGTTATCTGCAGTTATTTTTTGATCTCTAATTAGAGGTGACCTCTAAAGCAGGGTTTTGCTTCATTTTCCAGAAGAGCAGCTCAGGAATTATTCAATCACTCACTTAATATAAATACCATGTGATCTTAACACTCCCTAGAGTTGATTCTTAGTTAACAAAAGAAGAAAAACATCTGATTAAGTTCAACAAAGCTGGCTTTGTTGAGTGACTGAGGGCTTTTTTAAAATATGTCACACAGATGCAAAATATTTTCTAGTAGTATCTACAGCGAGTCATGACACTCTCTTTTAAATCCTTCATAATTTGTGATACAGAATTAACAGCTGTTTTTAAAGTAAAATATAACCCATGGGGAATGGGAGGAGAGGACAAATCCTGACTCTTTGCTTTCTGACATTCTTAGACCAGGAAAGGAAAGGTTCCATTTTAGTCATTTAAATGCTAATATAATTTCATGACCACCTGTCACTCCATAAAATGTTTTCCATTGCCTTAATCACATTCTGCTCTCCTCAGCAGAAAATTAGCTGATGCTAAAATACCAAAAGGTTGTTAGGAAAGTTTTATTTTCCATGTATAGATCATTTGGTATATAAGAGTGATCTACTTAGGGCAATATCTTAATCAAATGCTGATGTATGCAGCAGTCACTTTCTCTTACTAGGCAAGAGAAAACAGCCTGATGTGTTAAAACATCTGCAACAGAAGTGTATATATAGCTCTCTATCCCTAACTTCCAGTACTTTCAGTAGTGAATGCCAAGTCCATGGGATAGAACAATATTCCTTCAATCACAGTGTACAAGATGACTCTGATTCGACCTTAGAGAGGCTTCTTTGGAAATGGAGAAGCTTTTCTATATTTTAGGGAAACAACATACACAAGCTGTCTTCTCAACGTGTTTCTTCTCATTACAAGTAAAGTGCATTTTCAGCTGTTTTGACTAGACACTCTTTTCAGGTAGTTAAGTAGAAAAAATATTAAAATGCTCAACAATATCTTTAAGAAAAATAGGAAATAGCAAATACACCAAAACATAGCTGGAAGGAAGCAAGTGATAAGAACCTGGAAGTAGCAGTCCAGCAGATATTGGAGAGATCTGCTTTTGTAACACAGTAGAAAGGTTTTATCTGATAAACATTGATAGGTAGTTTCATCCATGGAGGTTGTCCAATTAGAGCAAAAATGCTGTGCTATGTCTTATCATTTGCCTGATCTCTTCCCATCTGACTGCCTTATTCAAAGAAATATTTGCCACTAAGTCTTGGTTTACAGTAACTGTTAGTAAAATCCCCCAGCAACATACTTTTTTGGAATTGTAGACTGTTCTATGTATTACTTCCCACTCTTCCTATGTGAGGATATAAAGTAGGAAAATACCTTTACCTGAATCATCTTTGAAGATAACATATATAGTTCTTAGTGCGGTAGAAAAATAAGAATAATATTATCCTTATTCTTAGCAAAAATAATGATAAATTCAACCTTAGAATTATAACAAAAAACTTAGTCATATTCTTCCAGTGAGCTCACTAGTTGGACAGGCCAAATATAATAAAATGGATTAAATAAATGCTGTTAAATTTCTTTTAGCATTGGGATTAACCATATAATGATAACATGGTTAAATTTAATCCATTAATACATATCAAATGTTACTCTCCTAACGTATACTAAAAACAAAGTCATATTTAACCTCATTTATTAGAATCATCTAAGATGATGCTCTTTCCCGGTACAGAGAAACCCAAAGACTGAAAATCTAGTTTTCAGGTTGTCATCCTCCTCAAATATTCTTCCTGCAAATATTAGCTCAGAATGGGTCTTCAGTCTTCCAGATAGTGTTCTTCTGCAGACACAAGTACCATTAACCAATCTCTACCAACGTGTGCTAGTTTTAGCTGGGATAGAGTTAGTTTTCTTCATAGTAGCTAGTATGGGCTGTGTTTTGGATTTGTGCTGGAAACAGTGTTGGTAACACAGGGATGTTTTAGTTACTGCTGAGCACTGCTCACACAGAGCCAAGGCCTCTTCTGCTTCTCACCCCACCCCACCAGCGAGGAGGCCGGGGGTGCACAAAAGTTGGGAGGGGACCCGGCTGGGACAGCTGACCCCAACTGACCAGAGGGATATCCCAGACCATACGGCATCATGCTCAGCGTATAAAGCTGGGGGAAGAGGGAGGAAGGGGGGATGTTTGGAGTGATGACGTTTGTCTTCCCAAGTAACCATTAACATGTGATGGAGCCCTGCTTTCCTGGAGATGGCTGAACACCTGCCTGCCCATGGGAAGTGGTGAATGAATTCCTTGTTTTGCTTTGCTTGCATGTGCGGCTTTTGCTTTCAACCCACGAGTTTTCTCACTTCTACCCTTCCGATTGTCTCCCCCATCCCAGTGCAGGGGGGAGTGAGCGAGCGGTTACGTGGGGCTTAGTTGCTGGCTGGGGTTAAACCGTGACACAATCACTGACAGCAGACCTCCCCAAGTTCCTTCTAACTCTATTACTATCCTTAAATTAACAGCATGGCTCAAGCAGTTACTACTGCAGCTAGTACAGGCAACGCTCTAGTTTGGGCTTTGATCTGTAACAATTCAATGACATGGCCTTATTACTGATGCAACAAATTCTAGTTCTTTTTAATCGCAAACCTACTTCATTATATTTGAGTCAGTTATTAATTTCTCATATGAACTTAAAACCAAAAAAAGGCCTTCCGAGGGACTGGATTTTTTCTAAATTCATACTCCAGTGCTTAAAGGTGCAAATTGTTCCCAGATATTCCTGAACAGCCCTGCAGTTTTAACTGTAACTGGTTTTTATGACTACATTTAAAAATGGCTTGTAAGTTTTCTTTAGAGATTTTTCTTTATGTTTTAGAGGAATCATGCACCCAATGTGCAAAAAAATAAGGTAATTTTCCAGGCTCCTTCAGACTTTCGTTACTATTGATTTGTTTCCATAACTATTACAATGAATCTTAATTTTCTAGTGGAAACTGCCCTATCAAAGCATTGCTATACATCTCTAACAAAAAAATCCCGACTATGCAAGTCAAATGAGTTTTTTGGGGGTTAGGGTTTGGGGTTTTTTTTGACATGTTACAAGTCTTAGATCCAATAAGATTATTAGAAAAAGCCCATGGCTCAAACTTTGCAAGCAAAAGTGGACTGTGTTCTTGAACAAAGCTATGTGATTCTTGCAATAGAAGCCACACTGGTTTTGGAGTTAATATTTGTTTTGAAGACAACCTGACAGCATTTTGACAGTCCCTTTAACACACTGTAGTTTCTCATTCTAAGGTCTTGAAACAAAATGTAAGAAACTACTGAGTACTGCAGAATCTTGCACTTAGAGTTTTAGCAAATGTTACAGACAGTTTCATCAGTGTCTTTCACACTACTGGGAAACAAGCAAAGGCTCGTAGTATCTTTTTCATCCATTGGTAAAGAAAGCATAAGTTAGGTTTCATGAGTATATGAGAACTTTGGGATCCTTTAGCAAAGATTCTGCAAATGTAAGATGTTATGATACTGTAGTTGCGTGACAACAAATTTTCTCAAGTGATAACACAGTGTTTTTCACAATGTGCAGCATCTCAGTATTGAGATGTTTGTTCTACTTTGTTATTTACCTTTGCTGCAGTGCTTCCTATCCTTAGGAATAAAGTGGTACCAACAGAACATGCACATAAAGCACTCAGGTATCACAGTGGTAGATATTAAAAAGCCAAGGTTTGCCACAGCACTGGAATAGTTATCTCCTATTTATAAAATGCTGGTGCCACTCTTCTCTCCTATGTGACTGCTGCAGTGTAACCTCTGGCAATTCTGGACTATAACTGTAATTGTAAATTTTCAACAATTTCTGCAGTATACTTTGAACAGATATTTATTATGCAGACCACACACACTCATGCTTATATATGTGATGGTGTTGTACATAAAGTATTCATCTCTGTGAGTGTCTGATGGAAGTAATGTGAAGAGGCACTCTGTTACATACTTTTTGTTCATATATGGGGGAAAACAACATAACCTATTTTATAGTAATCTAAAAAAAACTTTTCCTTCCCTAAAAAAGAAACTACAGGACACACACCAGCTTTTAAGGCTCGGAGCTAGTGCTTGATTGCACCAAGGCAGCTGCCATCTCTCTTTTCAGAGGTATCAAGCAGAAAACTTGCATCAAAACAAGCTTGAACTGAATATCTGATTGGAGGTAAACTGTAGCCTCATTTTTCCCATATCAAAATGGCAATCTGAGGACAGCACAGTTTTAGTATTTGCATACTAGACAGATGTTGGTATTAATTATTTGGTGAATCCTGAGAGAGATCAGCAGTGTACAAAGAAATCAATGTACTTACGCTGTCAGAAACAACTCTGAAAGAAAAGACAGTAAACATAGATTAAATTAATCTGGGAGGTCCATCCAGTGTAGTCAAATACAACACACAATTTGAATGGGAATGCCTAATTGACTGGTATTGAACACTTTTTTCTTTTTTTTTTTTTAAGGTTTATCATATATATCCAGTTTTGCAGACTTACAAAAACTAAAGCAGTGCTAGTCCAGGAGACCGGGACACAACAACCTGAGATGATCAAGCAAGTGGAATCACGTTTCAAAGTGAGGTAGTTTCTATCACAACCTGGGGTTAGCTTTACTGAGCTACATTTCCCAAGCTAAATCTTTTGCTGAACCTGTGCTGGGAGGTCAAGCAGACCTCCAAGTGAGGCTGTGAGAAATATTTCCTGGGTTAGCAATTAAAATAAAATTAATTAAAACAGAGCTCAAAGTTTGAGTGATAATGAGACTATAGGGAAAGAAGAAAGAAACGAGTATTTGTTTCACATAATCTGCAATGAGGGTTCACATTTCCTTCCTCAGTGAAGATGGTAGTATCTTTTAATTGATTTGACTGACCATCAGAGGAGTAGCCAAAACTGGAAATTGTGAGCAAAGCCTATTCTAAAATATGGAAAAACCCAAGAACAGCTAAAATAATTCAAGATCAAAGGTCCAGCTAGCAGAGTCTACTCTGTCTTCAACAGTATCCAGAAGTGGATATCAAGGCGGGGGGGGGGGGGGGGGGCGGTGGGGGGGGGGGG
>NW_010972437.1:1216808-1311458 GCF_000737465.1 Haliaeetus leucocephalus
GGGGGCGGGAGCGCGTCGTTGGAGAGTGGGAAGCACACACCACCCACCTTTCCTCCAGCATCCAAACATTTTCTGTTCAGGGGATTCCTTGGCCAGATATAGTTCGTAGGTATTGAGTAAGCCTCAACAGGTTTATCTTCTCGGAGCTATCTGGAAACTATGCAAACTTCCAGCGCTCCTGGGTGTCCTTTAGCAGTGACTTCTTAAACTCAGCTGCTTTTTACAGGAAGAATTGTCTTAATTTGTTTTGAGCACAGCTCCTCCCAGGTTCACTGGATGGCTCCATTTTTGTATCAGAAGCAGGAATGCCCTATCCTGCTTCTCCAAATAGCTTCTCATTTTATAAAACTCTCTCGCCTCCCCAGATGTTTCTTTCCCAGGCTGAAAAAAACTTATCTAATCAGTCATTCTGTAGAAGGTGGCCACACTTCCCCAGTATAACTGACTCATACTTTTGATGTGCAAAGAAAGATCAGAGGACAGTTTGCCTGTTCTAAATTCCTCAGAAAAACTAGTTTGAATCATTATATCCTAAGCTGCTTGTCTCCTGTGAGGCACTCACTTAACAATCTATTCTTTTACAGGGTTCAAAACATATAGTCCTAATACCTAGGCCATTTTCCCCTACTGAAACCATGAAGAGAATAACTCCCATGTAACTCTCAAAACCTCTGATAAATCATTTGCACTGGTAGAAATGATTTGCAAATTGTCCTCGTTTGCTGTATTACCAAGCTGTGACAAATACATTTGCTATTACATTGCAGAGTGTATTTCTACATTCCATGGAGCTGAATGTTTCTGCACAAAGATCTTCAGTCCACAGAGCACCAACATCAGCACGTTAACAGATTTTTGACTCATGCTCTCACAAGGGTGTGCACTCTGACAGGGTTATACTGGAAATATAACACCCAGCTCTCGCTTTTGCCTCTGTCCACAATCACACTGGAGACTCAGGCAGTGGAACTGCACTCTGATCCGCTGTTGGGGCTAGCATGGAGGAGGAAGTAACCCGCAGGTTTTCACTCAAAAGCACTGCTAGAAGGTACTGTGGTGGTGCATTTCCCTCCCCCCGCTCTGGGCCACTCTATGAACTCGGGGAGTCTTGCTAGGTCTTAGCAATTGTGTAATGAGTTGGGCAGTTAAGCATCCCTTCACTATACCAGGAACTCTTGCCTGGCTAAAACAGGGAGCTGCATTGACCATACCAAGGAGTCCTGTTGCCTGGCTGAGGCTGGGGACAAGAGTAGGAATAGTCATTTCCTGACAACCTTGGGACATATCTCAGTCCTCCGCTGACAGCCTTGGAGCATCCCATTATCTGAATCTTGAGTCATTCTCTGACAGCCCCAGAGCCTTCCTTATCTGAATCATAACTCATGTGAAACGGTACCAGTACTACTGGAATCCCAGTAATCTGCTGATGACTAAAGCCAATCATCTCCCAGACCGATAAGCAGCGGTACTAAGTAAGACCCTTTGAGCTCTCCTGGACTGCAGCGGGCTGCAACCAGCATCTCCCTCTGAGCAGGATGCCTCTCAGAGCTCGCAAACTCTCCAGTTTGCAAAAATCGGAGGTCTGCTGCCGAAAGCCGACACGACTCGGGCTGATACTCTCCGCTCCTTGAGGCTTGACCCTTCGCCCATTGAGAAAGATGCTGAAGCATTCAACGTGAGTATTTTCACTGAACTCGAGGAGAATTTTTAACAGGTATACCTCTTCTGCTTGCTTATGTATATCTTAGTGCCTTTATGCATGTGTGTGTGTACTAACCTGAATATTCTATAGCAAGTATATTACAAGTTACTGCTTTTCAAATCTGTACTTAAATTACTGTCGTGAACTTTCTTCAACTGTGCATGAATCTCAGGCTGCTATTACACTTATAATCCCTTTAGATATAAACCACCGACCAAGCCTGGGACTAGGAGTCGATCCAGCTGCACCTAAGCTCCGACAGGAGTTTAGAAAGCAAGGGGGTCTTCTCTGAACCTCGTGACTCAACGGGAGGGTCTCCCTTACCCTTTTTACATTCCTGATCTCTGTACAAATCACAAGAAATCAATTCTAACTCAATTTTCCTCTGTATGTGTCTCTCTTACACTTTTGCATCTTTGGTCTCTGAATAATTCTAGTTTAATTCTAACTTGATTTTCCTTTGTACGTTTCATCCATGTATTAAGTAATAGAGTGAACCTTGCCATTGAATTCTGTGAAGTTGTGCTTTTTATAAATTCCTATTAAATCATTTTTGCTAATACCCTTGAAGGTGATTCTTTAAGCAGTCCAAGCCACTCCATTTCGTGACAGGTATGCATGCCCTGTCTTTGCCTACTGCCCTTCCCAGTGACATGAATCAATATATGGGGCCTTTGGAACAAATCTATATATTGACTATAAATATTCCAGGTGATGACATAGTTTTCCTTAAGTTCCCAATTTTGTGTTCTGAACTTATAAAGGCTATACTGCATCTGCAAAAAGCAGCTATATATTTAAAAAATAGCTTTCACTGGAGAACACCTTGGATTCTGTTTAGAGTATCTGTATGGGGCCCTATTAATGCATCACTTTCCTCACATGTGGAATTCTACAATTCTAGCTGTTAATTAAATCGCTGTATTCTCAATTTAAGCTATCTTAGCATATCTGACTCATACTTTCAGTGTGCAAAGAAAGATCAGAGGACAGATTGCCTACTCTAAATTCTTTTGAAAAACTAATTCAAATCATAATATCCTAGACTGCTTCTTTCCTGTGAGGCACTCGCTTAACAATCTATTCTTTTACAGAAGTCAAAGAGCAATTCAATTTTAAAATCACAGACCTTGAAATTTTACAACTAGCCCAATTATAATTTTAAAAACTCATGATTTAACCATTACAGTATACCTAATTAGAAATGTCACATGAGCCTAATTTATACAAATGCTACTTAAATTACAATGAAATGGGTTAGTTTTCAAGATAATGATATGTAAAATGTAACTTAATCATTTCAAACACTGAACTTTATCCCTGTAACTCTTCCTATTTACTCTCCTTTCCTGGGTTGAAGTGCAAGTTGGCCATATTCTTTTCTCCATCAATGACAGGGTTGAAGTGCAGTATTTTGTGATTAATGGAGATTAAACCCAAAACTTCTGTAACACAGAAATGGGAAGATGCTCTAGTTCCTATGCTCTGAAGCATATCTGTCCTGAAGGACAGACACTGCCCATCACCATACTCAATAACATTGTCAATATTATTTTTAGTACAAAAACAGAGGATAAGGAGATACCATTTCAAAGAGATACTGTGAGGATAGACCCACAGAAGTCTATGAATATTTGGTTATTGTTGTTTGACAGTAAAAGAAACTGCCTGGCTTTCGCTCTGCACAGATAGATGGCTCAGCTGACTACATTGATAGCTTCAGTTTTGTAGGTATTGTTGAATGCTAAAATATATTACATCATTTTGCTGCCTTCAGAATAACATTTTTTACAGATAATATTGGAAAACATTTAATATTTTAATGAACAAAAATGTTAAGATCCCTTCACAATTACTGTATAATAAAATAGCATTTCTTCTGCTTTGGGTGATGATTTTCTTCTTTCATATAACGAGCTGTCATGATTTTCTTTATTACTTCTCTTTTACTGAGCAGGAAGTTGCAATCTAGTAGGTGCCTAGGTTAGCTTGTCCCCAAAGCAGTATTTGATATGCAAAATATATCTTATTAGTTTTCAATTTGCCACTAGCTTAGGAGATGCAGTTAAAATTCCTTAGCAGCAGGTAATACTTCTGCATTATAAAATAGTGTTGTAAGTGATGTGTGAAGAAAAAACATGATGCAAACTTAACTTCATCAGGTTTTACCCAATTTGCAGTTTGTATCGCTCATGAAAGGCAGTAGAAAGTGGAATGCAACTTACCCACAAATCAGACACCAAACTGAAAAAGCACGGACAGTTTATTGTCAGTACATTTAATCTGTCCCAAGGGATGGAGTGGGAGCCAGTAAGGAGATAAATTTATGGTACATTGGTCCTTTTGTCTCTGACAGTAGACAAGAAGGAGAAGGTGAGGATGGATACCATTGTCTAATGGTTGAGGCAACAACGTGGAGATTCAGAAGTTGAAACATTTTTACTATACTCTGAATACAGAAGCTATTTACCTGTGCAGCATCAAATAAAACTCCTGGGAATGAAAATCAGACAGAGGTTTAAAGATGTAATTTGAGAAACTGGGGCAAAAAAAAGGATAAGACAGATGAAGAGATCTTCCAGCGGGTGAACAAATTTCCGGTACTGCAGAATAAGAAGGGGAAATGAAGCTCAGCATTTAAAAACTGAGAAAGCAGATTTCTTCTATAAGATGCGGGCTCCTCAGCTAGAAGTCACAGTACAAAGATATGGATTTCTATTTAATAAATTATACATAAACACAATGGCCCTCAAAACTGGGGCAAAGGCACTCCCAAAATTACTCTGTCAAGATTTTTGTGATGGACATAGAGGAGTATTCATGCTACTGTACTTGATACAATTTTCCTCTGGAATACTGTGTGCAGTTCCTGTCACCCTAGAATAGGTCAATTCAAACTGGGAAAAATACAGAACGGTTTCCAGGACAAAAAGAGAATGAAGAGGCTATTTTATGAGAACAGACTGAAAGAGCTTGCCTTGTTTAGCCAACCAGAAAGTTGAGAAGGCTACAGTTGCTCTCTCCAAATATATCAAGGGGGTAAAACCAAGGGAGCAAGAGGGGTTATTGAATCTAGAAAGTTAATAGTAGTTGGAGAACAAATCATTAAAACAGATCACAAAGAATCTTAAGTTAGAAGTTAGTGATAAAGGACCACCAATGAAGTATGGCTTTGAAAGAGAATATGTCAGCAAAGTTACAGTGGCTGAGGTTCACTGATACAAAAGATTCTTTCTGGATCTAGTTCTTACAACTCATCTTTGAAGGGGGAGATATAGCTCAGCTGAATTCCTGAGAAATTTCTTGAAAGCATGGTTTGATTTTCTCAGGTGCTAACAGTCCAGTAACATCCACAAGATAATACATTTCAATAATTACATGTTTTTCTACCCTCAAAACTAGCAAAATACCACTAAAAGCAACAGGAAAACCATCTTTGGGTGTAATCAAGCTCTTGGTCCCACCAACACTGTCAACAGGGAGACATATTTCCGTGCAGATCCAGCTATGCTGTTTGTTTTTGCAGAGTAAAACGTGGGTTCCCTCCATGACCAGATGCTACTGGAAGCAACTTGATGACATCAGCATCCTACCATCAGGATTTCATCAGTTGTCTTGAGGTCAATGGCCATTCCTAGCACACAAAATAGTTCCCCAGTCTTTGAGATTATACACAATACACCTGTTGGTCACATAAATATCCCATTCTGTGTGGTCTACTATATATGCAGGTATATATCATGCTTTTTGTTTAAATGATGACAAAATAAGCAATGATGGTACAATGAAATAATGCCAAATGTTCCATAAAGTCAATAGGCTTGAAAATGAAAAAAAATATTACTGGAGTGAATGACTCTAAGGCACAGTAAATACATTCCTTTTATTAGTTGTTTACAGTTATGGCAATAACATGGGTGTGCAATAATGTTGTATATGTTTAGTTGCTGCATGGAAGATGTATTGCCACAAGCTATTTGCAGCTGACAGCCCCAGCAAAACAACATTTGTAATGTGAAATCGGCATATAAAGGGGCTCATCCTCATTAAGTATGCAACAAGGCATGACAACTCAATAAAATATAGGGATGCTCTTAGCAAATGTCAGATCTGTCTGCCTCTTGACTGATTATAATCTGTAC
Organism: Haliaeetus leucocephalus; assembly: GCF_000737465.1. Classification (NCBI taxonomy): domain Eukaryota; kingdom Metazoa; phylum Chordata; class Aves; order Accipitriformes; family Accipitridae; genus Haliaeetus; species Haliaeetus leucocephalus. The sequence continues at coordinate 1,222,653 of NW_010972437.1, forward strand.
TCTTACATGCTTGTGCACCTGTACTGGGTCATTTTTTTGATGGTATCACTGTAAGACTCGTGTTTTGCAGATGATTTGGCTCAGCGGGCTAAAGCCAAGAAGATTAGAAGGGGCATACAAAGAAGGTCTATTGGCTGACCCTATTTTATTTCTTCTTTGCCACGCTATGCGAAAGAGACATTTACTCCAAAGTACTACATGCATCAGCTACACACAGAAACTCAAAAAACTGTAACTGAATGACATATATCTTTCCACTAATACAACAGTATACTACTTAATAGGTAGCTTTTGATTTACTTTATAATCTCTAGACCGAGGTGAAGAATGAATGATTTACATGAAGTGATTCAGTAAGTCAGTGCCAGAACCAGAAGGAGAATAAAGCAACCCTAATTAATGAGTCACAATTACAGTCACTACACACCAGAAACATAATAGGAACATTTTACAGCGTGTGTAGTGAAGACAGTGGATCTAAAGTGTAAGCTTGCTACAGTAGGAATACTTTGATAGTCCCATCCTAAAAGAAGGATTCACATATTTGGAGTACCAAGGACAAAAGTTCTCAAGAAAATACTGATTCAGGATTGTCAGGTTTTGTTTAGACTGTTGATTTCAGGTCATTCTTCTCTTCAGGCACATGATCAGTTACTGTGATTTACAATAGTTTATAGGTATTTGCAATGCCACTTCCGTTGCAAGTCTTACTCCCTGTCTTTTAACTTCAACGCATCTTGGGAGACAGAGTCTGGAAAGAGAGTAGGTAACAAAGATATGGCCTTGCTCCTGATGAAGTCCCATCCCATCTACTATTAGGTTTTCAGATAAAAGCAGAGATGAACTCTGGCCTGACCAGATTCACTTCTTGCACATCCATTTCTATTTTTCTGACGGAAATTTCAATTAAAACTAATTTCTGACAGAGCAAATCGGGTTTTTCATTTTGAAACTATCCTGTTTTGTTGAACTATCCTGCCTTGCATAAGCTGCACATGTAGCTCATCATTACTCATAACTTAAGCTATTTAATTTTTCATTAGCTTCCTAAGTACCTAGATACCAAACACCTAGAAGTCATGGCTTTGCTAGAAAAGTCTGACACCTGATATTTGGGTGACTATTGTCAAATATTGCTACACATTGAAAATTTGGCAGAGGACAACAGGTCCTTGCCAATCTTTCCTTTAATCACTTTGCTGCTGAGTAAAGCCACATGCTTAGCCTTGTAGCCACCAAATTGGTGATAACCATTCCTTCATATTTAGAGTTCCTATATAACTCCAGGTAGCAAAAAGTTGCAATAAAATGGATGTCGTCCCAGGGATAAATGCTCCCAAGTCATTTTCAGTCACACATATAAGCTTGCTGTGTTCAACTCTCTAGACAGCAAAAGAAAAAATACTAAGTAATGAATTCAATGATATGGTATAGCTCTCTTGATCCCAGGGTCTCTATTCACTGGATAAGAATAACAAGAATGAATTTAATGGCAAAAATCCTACTTCACAGTAGTAGGGGAAGGGACTTGGAGGAAAAGGGGAAATAATCATTAGAAAGTATTGGGCCAGATATATTCTCCAGCTGATCCTGGAGAGTGTCCAGAAGGAGACATCTGACAATAAAGATCTCATTCTAGAATTCAGATGCACAACCTTCATCACATAAAACAGCCAGCGTCCATTTGGAGTGATAAACCATGAAATTAGTTTTAAAGAATACTTACCAGTTTTTGGTCCCTGAATAACTGATGGAATCATCTTTAAAATAATAACTTTCTACAAGTCATTTAGAATGTAAGCTTTTGCTGAAAAAACCTTCATGAATTAAGATTTCCAAGGGTTACCGGGATTTTTTTTTTTTTTTTTTTGTACTTACTTATACACTCTTGTGAGATTGAAGGTAGCACTCTCCTGCCTGGCCGTTAGTTATTTTTATTATAGATCATACACTTTAAAACATTTTCTGATTCACTTTTCTTTGTAAGGAGATGTAATTGTTAGAACATGTTTTTTATCTCACTGCAATTTTCTTTTAATTATTAACACTGGAAACTCTATGTAATATCCTGGCATTTATTATTTTTCTTTTTGGTATGGGAAATTAAATTGTATATGAGATCACGTAAAAGCAAATGTAAATTTTAGAAATAAGAGTATTACGATGACTACACAGAAAGCTGCATTTAGTTAGTTAGGTAACTGGGAGTATTTTACTGATTTAGAGGTAAATTGAAAAGTGCTTCTATGCCTGTGCCCCTTCCATGGTACAGTGTAATTATCAGTGGCAATACAGAACAGGGTTTCTAGTGCATAGGGAACCTGACAGAGACAACTTGTTAGTCAAGAGTATATTCTCTCCCAAATAGTAACATGCACTAAAAGTCGAACCGTGAAGATGATTTCTTCGTACTTTAAAGGGATTAAACTTGCTGAGAATTTCAGCCAGACTAACACCCCAATCCAAAGGGACAAATAACAAATTTCCTTCATCAGTGGCTTGGGCACTGATGTTAGGGCTTGGGCACTGATTTTTGTGTGAGGGAACACACAAAAATTGGAGTGGTACAGACTGACCTTCCAAAACATGACAAAAATCACAGACCTCAGATGGGCAGAACTGTCCTTCCTCTGGGCTGTAATGCACATCCACTCCTCGGGTGGACGTCCCAGCCTGTCTCCACATCAGAGCTACCTCCAGCGAGGCAGCAAACTAGAGCACCGCCTAACGTAGCAGGCTACAAGAGAGATGTGGATCACATATGTTGGGGGCTCAGCAGCTGATCCTCAGCCCTGCTTGCAGCCTCTGCTGCCACTGGAGGAGCAGAACATCGTGCAGGTAGGAGCTCTTGCAGCTACGGCAGCCAGTTATTCTTTCCTAGGGGAACGAGTTGCCCTGTTTTTACAGCTTGTTCCTGAATGCCCCGTCCTTTTCCCTCTTCCCAGGATGAGTCTATCAGGTGCTAAAGAATCTGCTGTGGAGGGGATTGGGTGCTTTTTGCTGGGCTGAAGATAAAACTGCTTTGGAGTCAGAAACAGGGAAAAGGTTGTTTCCCTTTATTTCAGCATCTTCTATAACTTTGCAGATTTTTTCCCTAAAAGCGAAGAAAATGCTTCCTTCTTACCTTAGCAAGGATACAACATCTCTACGAGCTTACAATGGATGTTAAATAACAAAATTCTCTAGAAAATTTGACAGATCAGTAATCAATCTGTGTTACTCTGTTCAAGTAAAGAAGAGAGTATGAAGGATAGAACACATGAATTACACCATTTTTTGATGAAATGATTTAATATTTTTCATTTTTATTATCATATCTTTCAATTAAAGTGGTATCTTTCCATGAGGAATTAGAATGATTAGATATTTGGCTTGCGGTCTTATTTCTAACTCTTTTTTCTGCTTTTCATATTAGCTGATATACTGATGAGTATTACACTTTTAAAATTATATGACATGGATCCTACCATTCCATTACTTCAGTGGAACAGAACCTGTGCCAGCCCTGTTATAGCCAAAAGTAAGAAGAAACGGCTTTCACATTTAATTCATTAAACTGGTGTGACAAGCACCTATTTAACCGACTATGGTGGCTGACTGTGGTGTAAAAGCCTTTAAAATAGATAAGCTAAATGCATTTTATTTTATATAGACTGGTGTATGGCTAAAATTATCTATAATATAGAATTTGGAAAATGCTATACTCCACTGCATCAGCACTAATTTGAAAGACCCTCACAGCTAATACTCAAGATTTGCATCTCTGAATAAGTGTGAATGCTGATATATTAAAATGAAATCAGGTTAGGTTCATTTTTGCAGAAGGGCTTATAGAAGAACAACCACGAGTAGCCCCATATCAGGCCTACTCTCAAACAGCCACTAACTACTGCTCCCACATAAAAAAGACTGATAAGGATCATAAATTAGGACCCAAAGTATTTCAGTCACACTACCTGCCTTTTAAAATCACAGTTAAGAAAATGCCAGTGGGATGGCATTTACGTGGTTGTGCACCGTAGGCAGGCTCTCCTAACCCTGAGAAGTCAAAATGCACTGCTGTTCTCAACTCCTCCTGCAGTTAGGGCACAGTTTCACTTTGCCAGTGAAGCCATTCTCTGTATAAGAGAAAGGGGTTTAAAAGGCTGCTGTCTTCTGCTACGCCAAGCTGCTCATTTTTGTCTGTATTGAAAAGCTGAGATAATCTGCGATAATTTGACTATTTGTGTGCTTCACCACAAACACAAGGTGCAAAATGACCCCTGTTAAACCAAACAAACACCCCCCCCAACCAACAAACAACCAAGTCTTCAAACAACCCTTTGGTTTTTAACTTTTGCCTGCATACATCTGCCACTTCACTAGCTGTCAAATAATTTACATACACACACCACTGCCCAGCAGTTTCTGAAGAGTTTTAACCTGAATCAGTAAGATGCCTGTCCTACACACACAAGACAATAAGGAAGAACATTTTACTAAAGAAAACTGTCTAAAAACCTGCTAGCTGCCTTCTCTACTACTTTTATGGCAGCTAATTACTTGCACAGTCAATAGTCCTTCCAACTATGTTAGCTCATTGTTTATGTAGTAATTAACTGAGGAGAAGAGAGCAGCAGTTAGCAAACACCCATTTTGTAACAGTACATTTATTGGCCACTAGTAAACGATTAGCAATATTCACAGCGATATCTGCATACTCCTAATGTCCCAGAGCAGACAGCTGGGGCTACAAAGGGAAGACATGAAGCTTGTGTCACTGAACTTTAGCTTTGACCTTGATCACACATAAATAAATTTGAAGTTCTGCTTTCAACAGTGATTCTTTGGGGGAAATCTGCTACTAAAACATTTGCAATACGTAGAGAAACTCAAGCCAGAATGACATAGATGCATTAGATATTAAAATACGAACATGCTAATTTCTACATCTTCTAAAATTATGTATTAAATGATTTGATACAGTGGATGAGTGTTCTTGGAAAAAAAATCCTCATAGTTCCTGAAGATCTGGGAACAGTCTGCATTGAAAAATATATCTGTGGCGCACTAACTTCCACTGATAGTTTGGAGAGATGCTGAGATCAACAAAACTTCAAGACATATTTTATGACTATGCTGTGAGTATTGATGTTCCCAGATATGCCAGCAACAAGCACCAAATCAAGACAGTCAAGGTTTATTGTTTTATCTTGAGCTACACAAAAAGACAACTTCTAGTATAGAAAATATACGCAACTGGAAAGGTAAAGTGTTAATCTCCTTGATCTTTTCTCCATAAATGGGTACAGCCTGTGGAATACTAATAATTGGAAAACTTTTAGTGCTCATTTTAAGTCATCGCAGTCAGACATCACTTACTCACTTTGAACTTCAAAAACTGTTATGGCTACTGCCTGGTTTGATTGCTTGTTCAAGTGTGCACTATTGAAGCAGGAACCACAAATAATGCACAACACCCTATTATTTTGTGCACCTCCTGTAGACCGTGTCAGTAAGAGAGAAGGAGGAAAGGACACCAGGCTACTCAGGAGAAATAGCTTCATCTGTAACAATCAGCAATATTGCTGGGGGTGTCTAGGGATGCTTAAAAAGGAGAAAAAAAGAAAAAGAAACTTGCAGCATAGAGGCCATCCTCTGACATGGGTCAAAGGAAATAATACCGAGCCTATTGAAATCTTCCAACACAGGGACACGGTCTCATGGGACACATAGAAACATGAGAGGAGTCTGATGAAAAAACGCTGCTAGAACAGAAAGGGGTGGAGATGACAAAAACCTGAACTCCGCAGGGAACTGATCAGGGGAATGAAAGAGAAAAACAAAATCTCAGGCTGTTGCACATTGCTGAGAGATCAGAGAGAAAGAAAAAAAGTGATGTGCAGAGGGTTCAGTGAGATGCAGAAAGAAAGAGTCAAGAAAGTAGAGAAATACAGGTGTGAAAGACGTATCATAAGTTTGTGTGAGAAATGAGGAAAAAAGAAAACAAAAAAGACCCTCAAAAGATTAAGGATTGAGAAGGCCTTATTAAGACAATGGGATGGGGGTGGCAGGCAGGGTGAAATGAAGAGCTCTATGGATCATCCAGAAAGACAACAGAAGAGAGGCAGGCGGAGAAAACAAACTGTGGTGGGAAGAAGTGGGGTGGCTATAAAGTTTGCTTTGTGAAACCTTATACTTTTAGCTCAAACTGTTACCACCCTATTTCATTTCTCTTCTCTCTTTCTGTTTTAGCAGACTCCAGAGCCACTTGAAAATAAACTTTTAAAGTACATGTATACTTATAATTCAAATTATAAACTCATTTTTCTAAGTACCATAGATTATTTCCACAGTATTCTGTTGAATTAAATGCTGTTTCTACAGCAATCAACAGGTAGAATTTGAAAGAGTCATCCCAGATGATTGGCTGTACCGTATGGAGCATACCTTGCGCTTCCAGTGCTGGAGAAGAAAGGATATCTCTGTGGCTGCCAGTCCTGGAGCTACAATAAATTATGCTGGCTTATGTGTGAAGGCAGGGCCAAGCTTTACTGAAAGAAATTAATGATAAGCTGCAGTTTTTGTTTCTCACCTTAGTCCGTAAGAAAGAACACACATATGGCTGGTAAGCCGTGAAAGCTAGGAAAGCAGAAATGAAGCAAGGAGACCTACAAGTAGGTGATGCTACCGGCTTGATACCAGTTACAAAAAGTTCAAAATGAAAAAAAAGAAATCATAAAGAATTTCAGGAAATGAGCAGTGATATTACAAGATACTAAAACCCTAAGGGAAGAAGCAGAGAGGGAGAAAAGCTGCAGGAGAAGGATTAGCCCCTTCCGAGAGGCCACATGTTCCACTGGCCCTTTCCCATTGGGTTGAAGACTGCGTGGCCAGCGGGGTTTCACCAGATGGTGGCACCAAGAGTATGACCATATTAATGCCCAACTGGACAACTGGTCTGATTCAGGCCACAGGTCTGTACTGCAGATAAATAATTGTGCATTCAAAGGTTTTGTGTGCATGTGATCTTGCTCTGAAATCTCCAAGCCTGGTAAAAGATTCCCAAATAGAGTGAGATGAAGATTTGAGGGCTACTCATGGGAGACATGCACCAATCCGGCATTTGCTCAAATTTGGTGATTATTTTAGGAAATAATACCTTTTATTTTTTTTTCGATTTGGATAGCTGAAAAAAAAAAAAAGCACTGATTTTTTAAAAATCAATTGAATATTATTTAAATGAACCCTTCACATCTGTCTACAAAAAATAAACTTGGCCAAGAATTATTTCCTCTGAAATTTTAGGAAATAACTGTTTATTGTTATTTCATTTAAATTTATCAGCTATGTTTAGCTGGAAATCTTCAGCACACAGAATAAATTTTTCCATGAATAATCCTTGAATTGAAGAGCATTGCTGTATTCCAATACGTACATGCTCTTCCTCACACAGCAGTGCAATTTAGTTCACTTCCTTCCACCACCTATTCTATATCTAACCTATGCCTGTCATAGCCTAGAAATTTAAAGACATTTTACTTCCCAGATGGACCCAGCAGGGCAACAGATTTTGTTGCCTCCTGTTCTCCTGTGTGATCACACAAATGGTAGTTGGAGACCAAGAGCACGCTCGACTCAGTGCTGTAGAACTCTAAGAGGCAGTAACATGTTTGGTAAATGGCTCAAGTTTGAACAAAAAATCTAGAATACCATTCCCTCCCCAAGAATTTGGCCTTATGCTTGTATAAGGATAGGCAGAAAATGGTTTGTTGCTATTTTCTATCTATAGAATAAAAACATTTTGCTTTCCACCTAAATATTTGTGTATATGAATGGTGTCTGATTTCTGACAACTTTTTGCATTTTCATCAGGAAGGCTAAATGTCCAACTGTAACACTACAACGTATAACATCATTGAGCTGGATGTGGTGTCATAATTCATGGGCAGACTGGAATTTATGAGGCCACAAGTAAAGAACTTTTTAAATCACGTGCCAGTCATTTGCTTACCAAGCAGATAGTTGTGATCTCACAGAATAAGAGCAGTCATGTGCAGAAAAACACGTGTACTCTGTGATAGGTTTTCAGAGAACACAGTTTGAGAGCTACAGATGACATTAGCCATAGACAAATATCAAAACTAAAGGAGATTTTAAAAACTTCCAAGTGGTCAAAGAGTTAAACTGAATCATGACAGCTTTCTTTTGGTCCCAACAATTCATATGAAAGCTTGTTTATAAATGCCAGGTAAAAGGCAAATAATCTGCCAGTATTACACTCACTCTTTTTTGGAATATAGTTCTCAGATACTCTGAAAGCTATTTGAGACAGTCCTTTTATTTTTTATTTTTTTTTTTGCTTTTACTTCCCTTTTGTATGATCTGCCCTTGCTTCAGGTCATGAAAGATTTTGGTTCTGCATGTTTACAGCCTCCTTGTAACAAAATATTCTTGGACTTAATCCCAAAAGCCAGGTATCCCAAACAATAACATTCAAGAATAGTTTGAGTGAGATAACCTATCCCAACACAAAGAGCTGTAACATTGCTGGGATTATGCCATCCAGTACCTTTTTAAAAACCGGAGGTACATCATAGCAAAGACTGGTATTCCATCTCAGTGAATAGTTTCGGGAGGGGAAGTTGGTTTGGTGTTTAAATGAAAACATGGCCACAAGTGCGTAACTTCATTGTGCTTACTAGTACATTGTTGGAGAAGAAATAGAATTGCTGAGCAGAAGAGGATTATATCATGTCATACAACAGTGACATCAATAGGAGCTTTGCCATTGACTTCAATGGGAGCAGAACAAACACATTTTTGGAAAGGCAGTGTGAGTCTTGGTTTAAACCACCTGTTTACTAGAGATCAGTCTTGGCAAACCTGAGGAAGCACAAATGTTCTTCCTTTGTAGAAAGTTTTCTCTATTGGTTAATCTATCAGTTGTGGTAAAGATTAATCAAAATTATAGTGACTCAAACTCATGCTTCTCATTAATTGAGATCTTGAACTATGGCTGGTATAAGAACTGGGGGGGAAGCAAAGGTGGATGGAGAACTCCAAGAAATATAAACTCTCTGGGAACACAGCAGGTCACTGAAAGAAGTTCAAGCAAGAATTTTATATAAAGGAAAACTGAGGTCCTGAAATGACAGATAAGAAAAAAAATACCACTTTATTTTAATCTTGCAAGTTAGGGGCACTGACTTTACTTTGAGCAATCTATATTTAAAAAGGTAAGTGAGAAACACCAATTCAGTTATCAGGTGAAGATTGAGTTATCAGTTACAGAAATTTGTAGAATGTTGCACTCCTAAAAATAATACATCTTCTGGAAGTTATCTGCTTCATATGAAAAAACAAAACCAAGGAGATTTATTAGTTTTGCTTATGCTGAGGCAAACATGTTGTTTTAAACCGTTTGTGAAATTGCTCATCCAAGGCCAGATGGTAAAGGGGATCAAAGACTCATGACTGAAAAAGATCACTAGACAGCTTAAACTTATAGAAAGCTATTAAAATGTGAAAAAAACCAGAATGAAACTGGAGCAGATTGTAAATTTTGAAAACTAAACAACAGAATGTAACATTAGTCTGGGTTAGCAAAAAAACAGAAACATGGGGCAACACAGACAAAAAAAAAAAAGAAGTAAAAATACTATGAAGAAATCTGCATAATGAAACCAGACTGAATTTGAGGCAAGCCCAACAGAAGCAAATGAAGACCTAAGCAGTGCTCTGCCTTTGGACATTTGCTGTAGCTGCAAGTAGTAAATCAGTTTTGCAAAAGCCTACAAGAGAAGCAGAACTTTTTAAAAAGAAAGGGATATATGCCTGTTCTGCACAGCGAAAAGGACTTTTTTCCACCAGCTCTGAAGCCTGCTGTGATATTTCTGTTCTTAACAGTTTCCAAACCTTTGGTTACGCTGCAGATGTGCTTCTTTCACTCTTCCTCCAACCTAGCCTGGAAAAGCCTCTCCTGGCTGAGCTTTTCCTTTGCTGAAGGCAACTGAGCACTCCCTCCAGAAGGTCTGCGTGACCCAGTACAACCACCAAAACTAGGCACACAGTTGGCTTCCTTCTTTGCTGTGCAGTCACATATTTTAAGAAATATAACAGACTGTAACACACCGCAGATAGTGAATGAATAGGATGTGCACTCTCCACAAAAATAAGTAAAAGAGGAAGAACAAAATTCCCAATTAGTTAATATATGTTGTAAAAATAATGATATTATTGACTTCTGATATGTGTACAAAACCAGAACTGAGAACAAGAATTATGACTGGTGTCCAATACTGTGCTTTAAAATACGGTCAAAGGAACTTCAACTTGAAGACCCCCAAAATAATGCAGATTTGTTTTTATATACTAGAAAACAAGTTGAATTTTGGTTCCAAATTACTAGTTCCAATGTCTATTATTACAGCTTCATTAGAGAATAAAGTTGCTGAACATTTAATTTCAGATATAAAATCTCTATTTGCCAGATATGACACACCAGTGGAGATAAAGGCAGACAACATATCATAATTTGACTATTAAGAATGTAAAACATTATCAAGAGACCATGATTTTAAAGGTTACCTTAAGTCCAGTCTATCCACAGTGCTTCGGCCTATGGAAAATAATGGTTAAAAATTGTTGAAAAATGCTTTTAAAAACTTGGATAATCAATGGCAGATCTCTATATGCTGTGATTGTAAATGAGAGTATCACCCTCAGAACCAGAGTTGTCAGATGTGCAACCTTGTTTAATAGCAAGTTTAGAATTTTGTACTCAAGAATTGGGTATTTTGCTCAACTACAGAGCCACGAAGGCAAACACAGCAGTCTTGAAATTTCTATAAATGCCCTACAAAAATCGGAACACACATACATCTTGATACACCAACCTTGCAGCCATGTGACCATTTATATACAAGCAACCACAGAAAAAAGGGGTGAAACAGCTATCTTACAACAGCAGTTTCATTGAGACAATTATTAATCAGACATGCCTGTAAAAAAGATAGGAGACACTTCTTTTTCCAATTTTGTGAAATAAAAACCTGAGAAAGATTCTGAACTTCCAAGATCCAAAACAAAACAGACTGCTGAAAAGCAAGTACATTGGAAAATACCAAGGGAATGGAGCAATGCAGGACTAACTTGAAAAGTCTGACAGCTTTTGATACGTATGTGTATTGTCAGGGTTTTGATTTTTTTTCTCGCCATGAGGAGGAGAGAATTACAGGCCTTTTAAGAAGCCTGCAACATCCCTTGCACAGTCTAGTTCAAACCAGTTGCTACAGATTGGTGTTGCCGTAAAGGGAGACAGAACTCCCCTTTCTCACACGTTTTTCTTTAAGGGTTTGTTATCCTACCTGTTATATGAAAGTCTCTGAGCTGTACACTCTGATCTCTCACTGATAGCCTCACATTTACATTACACTTTGAAGAATGGAGAATGTACTACACAACACAGCCTGAGAAATAAAAGTACCTTTGTGCAGGACAGCACTAATAAAACCAAGCTTTCATGAAGGCAGAGCGGAAGGAGGCAATTTCTTCCTTGGAATACAAGGAAGAAATAGAAATATTTTTTTATATAGATAAAACTTCTGAATGCTCAAGGAGCCTTGATAACTGCTCCTGTTTTAGTAGATAACCTTTTGAGTCCCTAAGTCTGATTGACCTCTGTTCTTGACCACAAATGAGTAATTTACTTCGGGTTGACAGTCCTGGTCAATTTGTAGGTATAATTTATGTACTTGGATTTATGTTTTAAGTAGATTTTTGAATGTTGCCATAGCTAATGATAAGTAACACTCTGGAGGAGAGATAAACCTCCTATACCCGGATTTTCACTGAACTGTGGCAAAAGAGATCAGGATGAGGTAGGTATGGTATGTGCATCCTTCTGTGATTTATCTGGAGCTATCTGCTGTTAAATGGCAATTCTTATGGTCACGACTTTCTAGAAAAATAACTATGTCTGAACAAGAGTTCATTCTAAAGTAAAGGGTAACAAGCATGCTGAAAACTTTTCTTCCTTATTCCCCAGATTTGGGGATTATCTATGCAGTGCGTATACCAATAAAGCTTGTTTCTTGTGCTCTTCTTTCTTAATGGAGCTCTAATTTGGGGACTTTTAACAATGGGTTTTCAAAAATTTTAAAATTTTATTTTCATCTTTCTGTAAAATCTTACTCAGTAGGTGAGCATGGTTTAGCTACACAGTATAGTAGTACTTTTATTCTTAACTGCTTCCTAATTTTTAGAATATTTACAGTTCCTTTTTCATACTTTGCTAGGACCTTTTCTTCCATCTTTCTAAACAGTTCTTCCTTGTTTTGAACTTTGGTGTTTCTGCTCCTTCTGTCCCTCTCCTTCTGTCCCTCTCCTCCTCATTGATTTTTTTTTTTTTTTAATATTGACAGTGAGGATAACATTCAATTAGGACTTAAAAAGAGAGAAAAGCATCCCAATCACTTGACTTGAACTCATCTAAAGACTATTTATTTGCTCAAAAAAACCTTACAGGACAGAGGAGAGCCATTAGAAGTAAATCCAGGTCTTCTAAATGGTTCCCTGCAATACTTAGCTCTACTCATTCAGTGCTACTTTTCTGTAAGACTCACAATGTAACCTTTTGAAATATTTAAGAGAATTTCAATTTCCCTAAGCAAGTAATTCAAGTGTTTTAAGGAATGTTAGTCAAATCATACATCTGAAATTATCACCAGAGCTTCTTGATTCAATTAAATGACTCCTAAATCATACATGAGTACTTTCTTAGAGTAATTTAAGAGTAATTTCTGCCATATATTCATGTTACTTTTGCAACCTATAAATTCTGAAAAAAGGTAGTCATCAGCAATATTATTCTTTATCAGAGAACCTTGAGATACAAATATACAAATCTTTCTCTCTCTCTCTAAGCTTTAAAACACTCTAAAACACAACATTGAAGCGTACATTAACAAGCAGAACATTAGCAGCTCAAATCACCCAGTGCTGCACCTGGCGCAGGTCTCTAATAAGACCTGGTCACACATGGAGTCAGCCAGTGCTTCACAATATGCTACTTCCAACATTTTATTACACGCATAACTACTTGTTCTATATCCCAACACAACTCAGAAAATACTCCCAGTATACTTGACAGCTGACCCCTGGGAAAAGCATGGCCCCTGAAAGAGCTTTATTTCAGAGCTTTCCAACTGTTGTTTCCCAGCTTCCATTATTTCATTGCCATTATTGTCATCATCACTGAGAGATACAGACCTTTTCAAAATAATCTGAATGACCTTTATCTCCAATTCGTCTTCAGAACACGATGTATTCATTTCACTTTTTAACATCTTTTCAGTTTTTAGCAAAGTATTTATTTAAAATGGGTCTACTGTCTGGAAGTAAATTACAAGGGTAAAACAGCATTTCAAGATAACTGAAAATGTCCCTCTCGACCTGTTTTTTTTTTTTTTTTTTCTGTTTCCCAGTTAGTTTTGCTAAAAAGGTGGTTAGGAGGTCTTATTTTAAAGTCAAACATCTTTTTTTTCTATTTCAGTGTAGTTCTTTGTGTGCCCATCATGCTGCACTCAGACATTTTGATGAAATTCAGAGCTGCACTTATAAACATGAGATCTGGTCATATAACAGACAGGACAGTCTATATGTTTACTTGTATTTTTACAGTAGGTGCACATTGCTTTATAGCATACAGCTACAGTAGCTGCAACTGAAAAAGCAAGTTTCATTGTGGAGCACATGATCAGGATTCCTATGGGAGAACGCCAAACCAGAAGATGTGCTCCAGCCAGTGGTGGGTATGCAGTACAAGAGACCAGGCTAGACTTCTAACAACTTGTTAGCAAGTAGTGTAGAACAAAAGAGGACCTGTAGAATGAAACAGATGATGAGGACTCAATATCTGTGTAATGTGCGTTTCAGTGATTTTTATTCTGGAGTAGGCAACCTAGTCTAAACCAGTGGTATCTACGGAGCCTGGCACAAGCACCACATTTGGTTGGGAATCCAAAGCATTTCCTAGTAATTTCCTAAACCTTCTCTACTATACCATTGTTTTCCCCCTCGAAAACAAGAGTTATCCTTCTGAGAGCATGTCAGCATGCAGCTGCTCCCCAAAGGACTTCTTTTACTTTTGCATCCAGTGTTACTTGGGAGTTTTACTTGCATCTTTGCACTTCTGCAGTGTTGTTGAACATAACATTAGCATCAGGGTAGGTTAGGTGCAGAATAATGTTAGAATAATTTCAGTGTAGAAAACAGGACTAAAAGGAAAGATTTAATTTGCCTATAGACATTGTAAAGCACTATTTCTGCTGCACTGCTGAAGTGCTGTGGCTACAAAGCAAGCAGTATTCCCAAGGTACCATTCCATGACACGTTTGGAAAGCTTTTGCTGAAGTATCCTATTCCATCAAAGGCAAAATATTTTCCTTTTCAAAAATCTCTTTGCAAAAGGTAATATGAATAAGACTTGCTTGACTTGCAGCAATCCAGGATGACACATTATGCCCTGGATCAGGCAAGAATTTCAACATCTCCCAAAGCTCAAGTCGATATCTAAGACTCCAGAAGTCAGTATCTAAGACTCCAGGTTATAATCACATACACATACTTCTATTTCTCTTGAGCACTGTTCTTCACATGGAAACACTGTCACCTTCAGCAGGCTCTAGAGATAAGTCAGTTCCATCAAGTAGGGACTGACATCTCAAGAATACCCTAATTATAACAAGGTTTTGCATGTTATATTTAAGAGACATTTTTCTATAATAATTTACCAGTTGAGACAATAAGGAATATACTTAATAGTTAAATGGCAAGATTTCTGCAATTTGTAATTCCCTAATTGCTATTTTGGATTTCTAACTGAACATCAAAATGTCATAATCTAGTGGCACCAAACACAGAACACTTAAAATATCAGTGAGCAAGGAAAATCACTTTAGAAAAGGGGGTTCAAAAAGTACAGACCTGTGATATAGAATGTACAGTACCTGATGGTATGAATTGCATTATGCAGGAACAGCTCTTTTCAGTGCTGTATACTCGAGATTAGAGACTGCAAACCACCTATTTCAGAATCAGAGCTCTCCACTTCCCCTGCTGAGATGTCAGATAGACTTGGGCTAAATTTGATGGCAAGTGTTCCAGGTCCCATCTGTCAGGTTCTCCCATGCTTAATGAGCAGCATACTCTTTGATGAAAATACTGTGTAAAAAATGAAACAGCACGTCGAAGAGGTGTAAATGAACTTGCTTCTGCAGTATTTTCAGTCAGAACAGGGTTTAGGACTTTTAGGCAGGCCTGCAAAACCCTGCTGTGTCCCTAGAACATAATTGGCTCCTGAGAGCAACAGCATATATTAGGCACAGTAAAGCGGTTTAGGAAGGTCTTTCAATAAGCTTTCTATAAATGCAACTCATTCATTTTTATACGAAGCCTGTGGTTCCAGTAGGTGGGCTGTAAGAAAGAGTTGCTTAACCCCTTGCTCATTTTTATTTCCTATAAGTAACACCATCTCACTGTAGGTACAGTACTCAACTACTTTGGACAAAAGAATACACAAAGATCATCAAATATTCTTTTGTGCATGGATATATAGTCAACTTCTAAAACACCATTCCTAAAAATCACCACTCTGAAGGATATCTGTAGCACAAATGTTTCCAAGCATCGAAGAAGGGAACCCCACAGCTATTGTAAAGATTATATTTTCAAGAATGGCAACAGGTTGATCAGCTAGTAGTGTGCAGGGAGCATCCCTCCTGGATTCAGTGACCTAATGTATCTAATGAGTTATGGATTTTAAGTTATTTTGCAGCTTTACAGTGGCTGGGTTAGTCCCTGGCTTTCCAGCTGAGGTTACAAACAACACAGAAAATAATAGCAGTTTGTGATACAGGCAGTCAGTATTCATTCCGATTTTCCCCCATTTTCCCAAAACACCCATGCATACTGTTGTAACATCAAGCCTTCTCAGATAGCCCTATTTGCATAAAGTAGCCTAATATACGTTATTTACTGCGCTGAAGTAGGTTTTAATTGACACTACTATAGCACAAGCATTTTTTTCTTACTATACCTACTTATATTAGTCTAGCGTAGAGAGCACTGAATTTACTGTATAATATGTATAGTGTAGCACATGATTTTAATGCTGAAGAGGTTCACTACACATTTTGGAGAACTATCCTCTAGATTATTGAGGAATAGGTCAATGCACTAGCCAGATTAATTGTTTTTAAAAGTGTTCAAAAAGAAGCTATAGAAAAAAGCATTTGCTTTGGGGTGGAAAAAAAAAGAAAAAGAAGAGTAAATTCTACAGATCTACTTCCAGCTAATGTCTTTAGTTAAATTAGCAAAACATTAACATCAGAAGCATGGATAAGTAGCGAAAAGATTAAGTTCTGGAATGACAGACCAGTCAATCAAAATTAACTGAAAAGAAAACAAAATTTTCTCAGGAAATAAACACATCACATCATGAGAGTATGTTACCACTTCAAAGAATACAGATGTTTCTAGCAAGACAATTAGCACAGCTGTTTTTCTATTCAAATCACTGTCCTTTTCTACAGCTATACACATTGCAAGTGGTCAGAAGGGAATCCCAGGGCATCTGCTCTGCAGCTATTTCTGTGTTGTTTCGGTCTCAACCATAAGCAGGAAATTCGGTCTCATCATAGTCCTTTTCTGTATGAAAGGATTGGCTTTCACTGTGGGGGAAAAATCTCTCTTGTTGAATAAGAACATCCATCATAGTTTAAACAGAATTTCAGGAATGACAGGTACCTTATTTAGATAAGGTGACACATTACTGCTTCCTTTTTCCTCCTTTTTCTTATACAGTAAGATCTATATGGAGAGTAAATTACTCTATCACACCAAGTAAGTATCAAAGTCAAGCTCCATTTTCTGAGTTTCCTATTGCACATCCCCTTGAATTCCTCATCTAGCTGTTTGAAGGACATCTGAAGTGGATTTCTGGTTCCACTGCTCTTAGTATCAAATATTTCTGTTGGCTACGCTGAGTGATAAAGCTTACTGAAATCCTTTTTCCTAGGAGAAGGTTACTGGCAGGAACTGTATTGCTACTGAATTGCTGTTATTGGCTGTTAAGAATAGGGACTTCAAAAAAAAATGAAGCAGCTATAAATATCACCAATTTAAAATACTTTTTACATGCCTTCCAGATTGTTTTATATTGCTTTCTTTAAAACAGAAAAAGATTAATGCACTGAATAGAAATTAAGAAATTAAGATTCCTTTGAAGCTATTCTTGCCATGTCTGTGTCAGAGCATGACAGTCCCTTCTTGGAGCACTGACCAGGACATTGCGAAGCAAGGGGCATGTGCACCCTGACCATGGGATTTAGCACAAAGTAGGGCAATGCAGCACTAGCTACAGGACTTCCTTTTCTCAAAGCTGACACATATTTACAATTTTTCTATTTTAATAGGGATTTCTCAGATAAACTCCTAAACATGACATAGATGGGCAATGCTGGAAACCACACGGAGAGATACTTTTGCTGATTCCAGGAACACAAACTGTTAAATTGGGCCAGCTACGTGGCACACATCCTTATGTATGGGAAAGCTAGGAATTAAATGGATCCTGGTGGAAAAGACTACCTTACCTGACAGGCTTCACAGACGCTGTGTTTGAGACCCTCTGTGCAACTTGACCCCTATTTACTATAATGGGTACTAGTGTGTGACTCAGTATGCTTGAAAATGTAAACAAGAAAAGCATAGTAAAATTAACTTTACTAGGAAAATTACTAAAAATGGACTCAGCATTATATGCATTCATAAAAATATGAAGAGTTACACTCATTGCCCCACTACTAAAAGCAAAGTTATTACTCTATGCAAAGGGTGGACTGAAACAGAAATACGTCGGTTCCATAAAGCTTTGGTGAAAGAATCACTCAGGGTCGCTGAAGGTAATTTATGGAGGATGGCTAAGGATGGGGAGAAGACTGAGAACAAAATACTACCTCAAACAAGGATTTAGCTGCAGACTAAGCACACCTCTGTAAGTGCCATGCCAGCTTAGAGAAGTACCACACTGATGTAAAGTCCCTAAGTCCCTATTAATGGAGTCCACAGCACCTTCTCATCTGGCTTATCTTCAGCAAACGTATATGAAAGTCTTCAGAGCTATGAAAAATACCTCTCAATGGTCCTCTGGTGCTTTCTGCAAAAATCCTTCATACATCCTGTAGGAGCAATTCCTTTCATCTGAGTACAATTTACTCACAGGACGAAAATCAATTTTTATCAATACTCTGCAAACGGGCACATGGACTGGAAAGGAAATAATACAGATATATGAAAGATCCAGGTAACCAGAAGCTGGAGAAATATTTAGATGAAAAATAAAGGCTTCGCATCTCATTGACAGTGCCTAAAATACAGAGGCAGGCAGCGCAGTCACACCGAATGCACATGCCATTATGTATAAGGAGCACATACTCATCACCTGCAGGATAAAAAGTATATGGATCCAAAAAGCTGGATTGACAGAGAGCACAAGTCAGCAAGTTTCGGAGAAGGAAAGATGAGGTACCTGAGTCACAATTTCAGCTGTGGAATGAATCCTGACTTGTAATGAAGAATCCGATGGACTGAGTGAGTTTGCAAGAGCTTAGGGAATGAGCAGAGGTAGGCATCTGTTTTGTTTGTTTTCTGGCTGCCAAAATGATTTTCTCATATGCCTGTTGTGACCGTCCTGCATCCATGTAACCTGCAGGGATGAGCAATATAAGCATGAATATCTAAGGACTGGGGATGAGGATACATTTGAAGTTGTATTTAAACAGAAGGAAAAGCAGCCTGGTATGAGTCCTCTATATCTGTTGCAAGTACCTGCACACATTTTTTTCTGCTCACATGTGTACCTCAGGCTTTACTGGAATGTGTCCTAAACCAGCCAGCATCCCTCTTGGCATGATTTAGTTTCTGCTTTCTGTACCTATGAAATGAGTGATGCACGGTATGTCAGAGGCTTGCTGAGCCTTTGGCCAAAGGAGGACGCACAGGGCAGGTGAAGAGGATGGTTACAGACTATGGGCAGGACTGAGGGACCTGGGAAAGCTGATAGTCAGCAGCAGGGGGAACTAAAAGGGTTAAACTTTACATAAAAGATGAGAAGGATATCAATGGATACAGAAGCACAAACTTTTCTCAGGAAGCCTTTAGCACATCAAGTATAGCTAACAATTAACACCCCTACTCAGTCAGTCAACCTACAGTAATTTCACAAGCTGCCCCCACCTGTGGCAGGATAAAAGGGAGACAGAAATAAAGGAATAGGCAGTGAATTACTTTTGCAGCTTGTTGCTGCTGGCCTTTCCTTGCACAGTTTATCATCACTCCTAACAGAGAAAGAGAGGTTGCTGGAAGAATCCTAATTCCAACAGATAATTTAAATGATTTTAAAAAATAATTTTAATTCATGTTATCCTCCATCCTTCCTAACTGGAAAGCTTTAAGGGCTGTCTTCAGGACAACTCTAAAATGAACTCGGTAAGATTTTTCTGTAAATGACCTTTCTATAAATCCAGCTCAGGAGCCGAGAGAGGCAATAAACAGTTAAGGAGCCTGTTTTACAGGGCACTTTGTATTTTTCATTCCCTGAAAATACTCACCATTAAAATGTTTTAGCTGAGATTTTCAAAGCAGTGTGGGCAAATCCTCTGCACATCTCACATTAATTAACAGCAAGTGTGTGGGTAATTCCCTGTAGTACTTTGATAATGTCAGCTTTTTTTTTTTTTTTTTTATCCATTTAGCATATCCATGCAGAATAGGACAGGGGAAATGTGATAGTGGTTCTAAACTGCACCTAAAAAACCCAGTTTTTTTCTGACCTTATGACCCTCTGATCTTTTCTGACAGCAGGATTCTGATCAGCTATTTTCAACAGATCCAGAAACGTGAAATAAAAGTGCTTCATCATCAAGGAGATCTGAGTGTAGTCAAGTATCTCATCTGAATAATATTTTTCTGTTTAGAGGGCTTGGGGGAAGGGCACAGGAATAAACCTTTCTGTTTACTCTTAGCTTTGGAAAAATCCACTGGGAGGGACTGCACAATTAACATATTAATGAAGGCTGGCCTCAGATGTGATGCCTGAAAGCAATTATGGGCAAATTAAGAATATAAATGCAAGATAAAAAAACTCATGCCTGTTTGGGACAGGAGGAACATGAGCCATTCAACACTGAAATAGGAATATATTTTTTCCTTGTCCTAGGGGAAGGAATCCCATTTTACTCTGCTTGGAAAAGGCAGCATTTCTAACACTTACACCATCAACTGTAGAATACCAAAACCACTGTGATACCTATGCTAGCTTGTACAGCTGGTTGCTGAGCTGGATGGTGGAGTTTAGACAGTTAAAACCTGGAAGTGTGAAAAGCCTGAAAGTCTCTACTCAGCTAAAGTAGACAAAATACAGAATTTCATCACACTGGTCTTTGTACATTAACAGAATATTCTGGTCATCATTTTTATGCAGTGGGGTTTTTTTTTTGTGGATATCAGTCACAAACATTAATAACTATTTGCATTAAGTCTTAAATGCATTAACGGTGATGAAGCTCGAACTGGCCTTATAGAAAATCAAATAGAAGTGGGTGTAAATGCCTGTAGCACAAGAGACTGCAATTTTCTTTTCCTCATTAACACCAGGTGAAGGCTACAGAAGAGCTGGCTAGAAAGCAGGGTTTCCATTCATGGCTGATTTTGTTTCACTCTAAGTTACAGTCCAAATCAGACCAAAAACTAACATGTGCTAAATTCCCCAGGCCCTGCAACCACTTAGTGATATTGATGCTTCTGTCAGCTTTCATGACCAGAGCAAAGATGACAATTTCACTGAGGAGCATCGGGAAACACTGGCTTTCAGGCTCAGGCAGCAGAAGACTGACCAAAGTCTGAAGCCCTGGCAGCTCCCCGCATCTGCATCCCCTAGGAGAACCCGTCAGGAATCCAGGCTCTCTTCACCTGGCACTCTGCTCTGGGCTTGGCAAGCACTCAGACCAGGGACATTATGAATGAAACATTTGGGGCTCAACAAAATGGCATTTTCATATGAAATTACTATTTTTTTTTTTTTTTTTGCCTGAAAGTATTCAGCCAGGTCTATTACCAAAAGCATTTACAACTAAAGAAAAAGCCAAATAACCAGAAAAACCTGGAGTCAGGCAAAGCACATTTTTGAATGCTTAGACTTCTCTCCAGGAAATTTCAACACACATGAATGAAGCCCATCAAACAATGCCACAGGAGCTACATTATTAGAAAGCAAAAAGCAGTTCAAATTTGTTTCCCCACTCTGGAAAAACAAAAAGATTAGAATGAAATGAACTGACTTAATTATTAACCAAATCACTAATATTTCCCTGACTAAATGTGGAACGCTTGTCTATTCTTAATGGTTTCTGCTGAATATGCCAAGTAGCAAGCTACGAAAGCCTTCTTCCTTGATATCAACTCTTAGAAAACTCACCTAAAAGATGAGCCTCTAGATTAATGTTTTATTTATTTATTTTAAACTCCTATAAACTAATCTACCTTAAAGACCAGTTAAATGTGGTATCTATTGTCCCTTAATCTATTTGCCAAACCTAAAGCTACAAGCCCAGAAATTCCTTTGCTGAGCTTTGATCACCCAGGAACTGTTCCCCAAATGAGCCTTTAGAAAATCATCAGATGCATGGCCATCTGTGGAACACATGCCCAACAGCATGCTCCTGGTCAGCCCTGAACCTCCTTGTTAACAAACGCCCCCTTGGCTCCAACATCCTTGTCTGTATCTTATTGAAGTTAATAAAAGGCAACACTTTCAGCATCCATTTTTTGCCAGTGAAGGCTTAAGGTTTTCTTTGCCAGAATGTCCCTGCCTATGATATCCCACTCAAGAAAAGCCTTGTTTTCAAGTACACCTGTTCTTGATACTAGCAAGTCAAATGTATTCTTTTCTATGCAGGGTCATTGAGATATCTTTTTTTAACTTACTACTTTTCTTTGCCAGTGGACATTTCAGCATTCCTCTTCCTACAGCCGTACAAGCCTGTGAATGAGAATTGCCAACAGGGTCTCTGCTCCCTACTGATTTGCTCAAAGATCTCAACAGTCATGAAAAAACCCCTGATGATAAAGTCATTTGGTATGTAACTGTAATACAACCTCCTACTGGATAGCTGCCGGGGTGCCTGGCAGTGCAACATCAAGGAGCCAAAGTGTACATCTAACTTGAAGATCCATTTGCAGACAGCTCAGTCAAAAAATCTTATTACCTCTGGCAGACTGCAGAACTGTTTGATTCATTTGTTCAGAGTTAATAGCAAATACTGCATGTACCGCTTTAATATAGAAAAAGGCACAGCTACGCAGCAGAGAGGAAGGCTGCCTGTTTACCTCAGACACTCCGGGTCAGGCAGTGACTTGTAAAGGGAGGAGAGACTGTCTCTCCTGAGAGCAGCATGTGAACACCATGGGAAAATCCGGGTAGGGATGAGCCAAGTGACTTGCAGTGACAGTGCAGAATGGGATCGCACTGAGGGAAGCCAGAAACATGCCCAAACATTCCTGAAAACCAATGGGAAGTCACTTTCTTAGCATCCAGGAAACTGTAACCTTCCCTGCAGGGGTTCAGCTATATGTGATACAACACACGACTTGCATAACCTTGGCTCAAACTTACGAGGAGCCAGCCATTAGAAAGAGCCATAAAAGATCAGGCAAAAGGTAAAACTTCAGACGGAGATTAGATTGTTGAGAGGGGGTGTTGTGGCTTAACCCCAGCCAGCAACTAAGCACCACGCAGCCGCTCACTCACTCCCCCCCGCCACCCCCAGCGGGATGGGGGAGAAAATCAGGAAAAGAAGTAAAACCTGTGGGTTGAGATAAGAACGGTTTAATAGAACAGAAAAGAAAAACTAATAATGATAATGATAACACTAATAAAATGACAACAGTAATAATAAAAGGTTTGGAATGTACAAATGATGCGCAATGCTATTGCTCACCACCCGGCAGTTGACACCCAGCTAGTCCCCAAGCGGTGATTCCCTGCCCCCACTCCCCCCAGTTCCTATACTGGATGGGACGTCCCATGGTATGGAATACACCATTGGCCAGTTTGGGTCAGCTGCCCTGGCTGTGTCCTGTGCCAACTTCTTGTGCCCCTCCAGCTTTCTCACTAGCTGGGCTTGAGAAGCTGAAAAATCCTTGACTTCAGACTAAACACTACTTAGCAACAACTGGAAACATCAGTGTGTTATCAACATTCTTCTCATACTGAACTCAAAACATAGCACTGTACCAGCTACTAGGAAGACAATTAACTCTATCCCAGCTGAAACCAGGACAGGGGGATAGATCGCAGTTCGAGACAGAAAAACACTGGTGTGAAAAAGTATAAAGTCCTATAGAAAAAACAGTTGAAGGATAGCTATTTACTGATGCTGAAGATCAACCCCTTACAGGGAGCCATGGAGGATGACCATTTCTTGCCCAACAGCTGCATGGCAACAAAGACATCAAAGGTGGCGAGCAAATTAATGCCCACCTACTAGCTACCCATTGTGTATATAAGCCAATAAATGTTCTTTTGTATCTTTAACTACTACATTGCTTATCTTTGTTCATGGTAAAAGTTGCCTAAAGTGATTCAAAGGCTTAGAAAATTGCTTGGCTAGAAAACAGGTCTAGAGGAAAGGACCTGACCAGCTATGACACAATGAGGAAAGAACACGTTCATTTCGAAGGCTTAATCTGCAGAGCAAAGTGTCTGGGTTTTCTCTAGTTAATTACCCTCTTTTAGTTATCTTGTTCAATTTTATATTTTTTTAGTCTACTAAAACTTAGTTTTATTAATTGGAGGCATCTGGTGTCTTCTGGTTCGCTCCCTGCAAGAAAAGAGAGGTGGCATAATTTCACCTCAGGCCTCTGGCAACCTGAAGTTTCTGTTGCACAACCACAAAGCGTTTGCGGTTTTTTTTTTTTTTTTTCCTTAAATATGAGTATAAGGACTTAATACTTATCATAGACTGGTTTGAGTTGGAAGGGACCTTGAAGATCACCTAGTTCCAACCCCCCAGCCATGGGCAGGGACACCTTCCACCAGACCAGGTTGCTCAAAGCCCCGTCCAACCGGGCCTTGAACACTTCCAGGGAGGGGGCATCCACAACCTCTCTGGGCAACCTGGTCCAGTGCCTCACCACCCTCACAGTAAAGAATTTTTTCCTAATATCTAGTCTAAATCTACCCTCTTTCAGTTTAAAGCCATGACCCCTTGTTCTATCACTACATGCCCTTGTAAAAAGTCCCTCCCCATTTTTCCTGCAGGCCCCCTTTAGAGTACTGGCAGGCTGCTATAAGGTGTCCCCGGAGCCTTCTCTTCTCCAGGTTTAACAACCCCAACTCTCTCAGCCTGTCCTTATAGGGGGGAGGTGCTCCAGCCATGAGATCCAGATGATCTCCAGAATGAGATCATCATTCTCACAGATCTGTTGCTGATTAGTTTTGTGATCACCCCACAATTAAAGGAAGATATGGTGCCAGGATCTGCAAGGGTAGAATCTGACTGGCTCGAATCACCCCACTGACTTGCACATGCACTGGCATAAATTTCTTGTGAAATTCTGTGCATTAGGAGAGTAGGATTAGAGCTGTAAGTTTTTCACATTGAAAATGCTCCTACAGGTCAAATACATCACTGGAATTGTGAAAGAAAACCAAAACTACATTTGCAATAGTAGATAAAAAACACTTACATAAATTGGGCAGAAAAATGGAAATAACCTTAGCAAGCAGGAATATTCAATATTTGTATAGAAAGCATTGTGTACTGAGATTTTGGAGCTGTGAAAAAACTGGTTTGCTACGAAATTTTCTGCAATCACGAATTGTAATTGGGCATTATGAGTTACTAGGATCAGCCAACAAGGCTTCTATGCCCTTTTTTGCATCTGATGGAAATGAACAATTGCATGATTTGTTAACAATTTAGGAACAGTAGGTAAGTAATTATGTCTCAGCAGCCTATTGATTCACCCTTTGGGGACATACAGAGAAGACTTTAGGCCTGGCATCTGTCAGAACGAGCTTTCAACAGAATCAGTAGAAGGCAGCCCTTGAACCGCTTTTTCAGAGAAACCCAAGGACATGTGACACAACATATCCCTCACCGTTCCCTTTCTGTCATCTCCCTTGTGTCAACAACATGTTCACACAGTAACACAGCTCAGGGAAGATGTGCTGTACAACTGGCGCAGTTATTGTGGAACTGCCCCCTCAGTGGTGACTCTCTCTTTACATGGACAGTATATGAACCTAGGTATCAGTTTTCTACCTTGGGCACCTTGGTTCGGTATGTAGAACTGATTTGCTAAAACCACTTCCTCAGACCCATCTCATCTCATCCCTTCTGTTTCTTCTGCTGCAGCACAACCTGACAGGGGGAACATCCTGACAATAAGACTTTGTACAGGGATGTATGCCTTATCTCCTGCACAGACAGAGCTTATTTACAAAAAAGGTGGAAGAAAAGTTATGAAAAACAATGTCTAAAAAACAAAAGGCCCAAATTTTTCCTAGCACATACCTCTAGGACATGGGAGTGCAATGCCATTCATGTGTCATTGATGTAATTCCCAGCAGCAGTACTGTTGGAGTAGGACATTAGGGCTGAAACTCTTTGCCTACTGCAGCAAATATGTCTAGTTATCAAAAAATGTAAAATACTGTCAATCTCTCTTCTAAAATTAGTTATAAAGCATTTAAAATGCCACCATGCAGAAATCCTGGATGGTAAAAGACAATGCTGTGGGTAGTCCTGCTCCGATCGAGTCTTAAACAAATATTACATTTGAGAAATCGCGTGTCGATCTGAAGCACTGCCAGTCATAACAGTTGTCGTAACAGATGGAACATCCAAGGGATGGTCTCAAGAAGGGCTCTGAGACTGTCAGATAGAGAAGCTTTGGTCTCAGAGTGCCCTGTAGCTCTCAGTGCCTGAACGTCCCCCAGCTTCCCAAAGAAATCTGTTCCCTGCATTGTATAGGGAAATAAAGTTTAAGGTCAGTTCTGGATTCATTCTGAAGTCTCAGCTCAAGGTAGGGAATAAACACACATTTAAAATGTGTTTTTCATCTTCAAGTCTTGTATTCAAATGACTGCAATGATTTATGTATGGTCTGGATGAGGTTATTTCATATTTGTATATATATTTGTATTTTTCAGCCAATAGCAGTACCTTCAATAGAAAGATCGAAAGAAGACACAAAGGGTTGTTGATGAAAAAGGTGACTGCGTGAATCACAGCCTTTCTGAGAAGGCTGAAGAGATCTGGTGCTGTCTGTAGCTTCTTGGTACTAGAGACAGCAGATGATTGTAAGAATATGTGTTCCCATCTGTCTATCATCTGGATTTACTTGCAGTGGTGAAGAAAGCAAATCAGTGCCTTGGGGCATCATTTGTCATGAACTATTATCTAAAGAAGCATTTCCTGCTTTAGGAGCATCTTAATATAGAGTAAAGGTCTTTAAAAAAAACAAACAAAAACCCCCCAAATTGCAAGAAATGCCTTTGAGAAGTAAATTGAAACAAAAAGCAAAAACCAGCTGTTGCTCGCATTGTTAAAAAACAATTTGAAACAACCTATAACACAAGCTTGATATTATTGAAATTGCCAAAGCTCACAAATTTGAAGAATTGCACAAAAGGACACCATGCTGTCAGCTCCTGAGACACAGTTGCTATTCCTTAAATTATTTGTTATATTATTCCTTAAACTATTCATGAAGAAGATATCAAAATGTAGCTTCTCAGATGAAGCCACATGGGACATACGAAACAGTAACTACTCATCATAATGATGTACAAATACTGATATCGTTAATTTTCTGCCTCTTGCATATGTGGTGTTTCAGCTGGAGACTTTCTGATTTTTGAAGGCATAAAGATGTACAATGACAGGGGTGAAAAAAGCAAAATTCGTTCGTTTACTGGAGTAGTTCATGAATGGCATAGATGGATAGGTGCCTCCTGTGATAGCTCATGAACAATGCTTGGGAGAAACAGTGAATTTCTGACAAAAACTCAAATGGCAGTGCCAGTGCTATGTTCACTCCTCTATAGCCTTGCCCCAAATTGCCCATCAATCTGAAAGTCATTCTAGATCAGGGTGAAAAGGTGGAAAATGTAATTAAACCACAAGTGACACGCTCACTTTTGTTTTCAGTTTTGTTCAGTGAAACGGGAAGTGATCACAATCTTCTCGAAGCATGAGTAAGATAGCTCTCATGTGGAAAGGTGTTGACTTGTCTCTGACAGGTCTGCTTTATCTTTTTCCAAGGTAAAGCTTTTCATGGTGATTTCAGTTTTGAATGTGCAGATTGCTTTGAGAATGACTTGTGGCCATGAAGACTAGCCTATTAACTTGCTTGCATATCTCAATGAACTGAGTATGCCAGAAAAGTGAACTGAAAGATACAACTTTTAATATTTGTGACAAAACAAGGACAGTGTTAAAGATACTGTAATTTATAAAACACAAAGAAAATAGGGAAAATATGTCACATACTAAATACCTCTCTAAAGATAAATTGAAAGTTCATTCCAACATAACTATTGATATTGATGTATCAGATATATACATATGTGTACCAACAAATAAAAGGACTTCCTGAATTTGGGCACAGAATTTAATGAATACTGTAGTGACAGTGAAAAATCAGATCTGGATCAGGGGTCCAATTTTTACAGAAGACATTTTGCCACCTAGCTTCACAACAAAGGGAAAAAAGCTTTTGATTGAACTGTCATATGATGATGAACTCAAGTTCAAATCCAAAAAAGCGTAGCTTAGCAACTTTTTGTGGTGAAGGAATGCGTTTAGCCTGGTGTCTGACTGAACCCTTAAGCTCCACATTTCTCTTCAAGACTGGCTTTCTCTGCCCTATTCACCACTGAAAATAAGTAAACTAGACTTTTAACTGAAGCTTACTAATATCTCAACTGACAAAAAGCAACTGTGGAGCAAGCTCATGCTTCCTGCTAGTACCAGGCTTTGATTTCCCCAGGTGCTACTTTAAATCATTGTTTTTCTCTTCATTTGAATTTCGTCAAGAGTGAGCGAGGTGAACTTTGATGTCCGCTCGCCGATATTGTACTGAAGAATGGGCAGAAAGCTCAAACAAATTAAATAACTTAAAAAGGCAAGCCATTGTCGTAGCTCAGCAGCATAATGCAAGAGAGCAAGTAATTTATAGCATTTTGATTGTTTCTTATAAGTTAAGCAACATGGAAAACATTAATAATAATGCTTGCTTCATTGTGTTTCCCTTTGATATACTGTCTTTGTACCTGCAATGTTTAAAAAGGATGTTATAAATTGAACACTTTAGGCTTTCTCTGGCATTTATTTTAGTAGAGAGCACGGAAACACAAGCCTGCTGAAGACAAAAGTGGAACAAAATGAGAGACTAGTTTTAAGAATACAGAACAAAGCAAGAAATTTTAGGAACTGCTCCTTTAGAACATATTCCTTATCCTTTACGACTCACTTCAGCTCTTTCATTGCACGTTTAATACTAGAAGGGAAAAAGGAAGAATACTTAATTTCATCTTGTATTTCCAACCACCTGGCTAAAAGTGTTGGATTCTAATAATGTACGTGCACAAGGGGTGTCAAAATAGCAGGATGTTTACGTAATCAGGAAAATGCAACTATACCTGCAAAGAGGAAACCACATGCCAAACTTCCCTGCAAAACTGCCTTAATGAAGGACACAAAACAGGTATTTATGCTAACGAAGGGGCAGGTAGCTCTGTAACTGGCCATTTGCAAGTGCAGTTCCCCTCCCACCAGTCTGCATGCCATCTAAGAAGCACCTGCCCAGCCTGAGCACAGAAATGCAACCACAAGGCACAGAACTCAATTCAGAGAGTGATCCTTGTTTGGATCACTCCTGGATACCTCGAGGAAGGTATCTTCCTCGAGGAGGCATTTTAAAACATTATGGAATAACCCTGTATACAATTTTTACATGCTGGCAGCTGTAGCAAGAGGTGTTGCAGAGGTAAGCAAAATGATCCCTTCTTACTGCTTTTACCATGCAGATGTGTGATAAGTCTTCTTCCTCAGGCTTTTAAAGCAATTTCAGATCTGAAGACAGACACTGGGGATAAACAAATTGGAACCTGGGTTTTCTTTTAGGTTTGTTGTTCATTTTGGCCAGACACTGTTTTAGAACTGGAAAACAGTGAGTGGGCAAAAGTAGGACAAAGAAAACAGAAAGGTATTAATTGTTTGTACTGGAAAAATATGTCAGCTGTTGAAGAGGTAAGGAAGCCCTTTGAAAGTAGGTCTGCCAAAACAGAAGTAGAGTTCAGCACAGAACAGTATAAGGAAAATTTCTCTTGGGGAAAAAGAAAGAAAAGAAAGACAGGAAAGACCTAATTAAAAGTGAAGGTCTTGCAGTAAATAAATGATTAAACTTGCTTCAAAAGTGTGTAGAAACATTATTCCCTGAGAAGAATACTAAGTTACAGTATAGGAAAAATCCCTGGTAAATTTGGTGGGAGATTTTTTTTTTTTTTTAATAGAGAGTAGCACTGAATTCCTACTGTTTTATAAACAGAGCATCAAAGTGCAGATATGTCTGCCTAATCAGTTACATTAGGATCCCCATGGCTTTTAGGTGACACATATATTAGTTTGGATATAAAAAAAAAAAATCCAATAAAAGTAAGTTTATTATTTCCATTTTGGAGACCCCTTCTCTGTCTACAGTAAGAAAACTCCATCTCTTTCACTTCAGAAGTAATTTTACATACAAACCACAGTCTTGAATCAGTATCATATTAAAGCACATGAATAAACGTACCAGTGGGAAACAAAATTAAGCCAGCACTTAAATGCTTTCTTGAATTATAGTTCCTATTGCAATTTCCCCAGTCCACTAAGTTGATTTAAAAGCTTTGGACAAGTACGTGTTCTATAGGGTGCTCAACTAAACTGAATAGAAACCCTGAGTGTTTTGATGTTTACTCTTGAGAAAACTTAAGAGTGACAGGAGAGAAAATGGAGTGGGAGGCTACAAAAAATACAATTGCAAGAACATAGCAGAGAAAAAAACCCCACAGATGAAAACGTAAGTTAACATGTAGGCATCTTAAGAAAACAGTTACAATTAGCTAAGGAAAAAAGAGCAGAGGAACCAAGTTTTTGTTTTATTTTGTGGTTTTTTTTAAGGTTTATAATTATATGAAAAGTATATTGATATTTAATGAGTTGCAACCAGTTGCATTATTTTAATTAGTTTATGGTGATAAGGATGAATCCAAAGCAGACAGCTGTGAAGATTTGTTATTTTAATTAGCTAAGTAAGCAGACAGGAAAATCAGGAACAGTCCTGATCCACCACAGCAGACTCTGTTCAGCAGGGCCATGAGGGAAAAGAACCTCAACACAAACACATCACAACTTCTGAACTAAAAAAGGGGCTTGCCAGCTGCTTTAGACAGGTAAAAAACTCCAAATAAATAGCATCCACTTCACAAGAGCAAAGCATTTTTGAGAGACCAAAACAATACGCATGACAAAGAACTGCAAAGACCAGAGCTATCAAGCTTATTACAGCACAGTAAGTACTTGAACATGCTTGCAATGTGCGTTATGTACAGATTTATAACCCTAAAGATAGAGTGTAATTATTGATTACAGCTTTAACTGATTTATTTTGGGGTTTAGGGATAAAATAGGTATTCTTCAGTCCAAAAAGTTTAGGGTTTCTGAGAAGTAAATTAGATTAGAGGTAAAAATAACTAGCTCCTACTTAAGAGCTGCTGAGTATTTCCACACCAGGCATAGGGACAGACCAACTAAAGAAACAGCTTTGTGTCAGAAATCAAAATTTTGTGAAACAAGAATAGAGTTGTTGCTATCACTGGAAACTCAATTAATCATTAAAAAAAAAAAATTCCTTTTGAGTGTCCATCACCTTGTCTTTATTTTTACTGCATCTGCTGGGAGAAAGACATCTGGATTTATCTTATCCTAAGCATTACCGCAAAATTTGCTTCCTAGCAGCTGCTGCACCGGCAGTAACAGCCTCAGTGTGTCCATGAGTGGCAGAGCACCCTTCAAGTAGGCAAAAGTCTGACCTCTCCTGTTAAGCCCAGCTTCACAATTTGTCCCTGTGTTTGAAAATAACTAATTATTTCTGGGTTGATTCACATTCTCCATACACATTTTCAATCCTACTTAAAGATAAGTTATTACTATACACAAATTACAACACATAGACTTATGAGTTAATAATTTACTTGTCTAGCTGGGGAATTTTCCTTTTAGTGCATTATAGATGAACCACAGACAAATTCAGTACTTTCTTGAATTAAGATCATCTAGCCAATCTAATTCTGAATATATCAAGCAGTGCTGTTCTCTGTGGGGATGATTTAGAATAAAGTGTGCTTCGGTATAAGGAAGGATGTCAAGTATTAGCTGAGATTGAATGGAAATCTATAAAAGATGTCAACACCATTAGTAGCACAGTTTGGATTACTAATCTCTGCTCTCCCACAGCAAACATTTTTTTTTTTTTTTTTTGGCCTCTACCAAAAAGGTCATTGGTTCTTCACAGATGTTAAGAAGGATCTGTAATGTAAAAATGTTTATATAAGATTCAACACAGGCAGATTTAAACTAAGCTGTTCTTTTCGTACATTCAGATATTAGTCAAGGAATGATTAGATGACTTCAGACTGACAATGGCACACGGACACTGCTAACTGGAGAGTGTTTGCAGTGCATAATTTTAGGCACACAGCTGCCTTGTTATGATGTTATGTATCTTGTATGTTCTCCATCTTCAGAAGTAAAGTAACTTCCAGTGTGGACATCTAGTCTTAAATAGTTTAAGTACAGCTGGTTCAAAGAAGTTAGGGGTATAACTAAAGCCCACAGATGTCAACAGGGCATACTGAGCGGGTTTTGAATCACCGGTCAGATTGGTAACAGATAAATAAAATGGGACACTAGACTGTCACTACTACTTCACTAACAGTAAATAACAGTAGAAAAATAGAAGCTTATAAAGTAATTTTCCCTCACCCTGATACATCCTGAAGTTGGCTATTAAAGCCCACTGAGTACAAAGAGTTCAGGCCCACAGTGTATTTTCCCTCTGAATAGAGCACCTTCTGTAGCCTCTAAAGCTTGATGTCACTTCTGTATCTTCCTTTCATCTTTGAATCTGAGGAACGCTGGAACCAGTTATTGTTGCTAATTGTCCTTCATTAGTTACCTTGCAGTTTTGATTGGTTTGACTCTTTACCCTAATTGATTTGCTACTGTAATTGACTTTCTCCTCCACTGATTTGCCTTGTGTGTTTTATCATTTTAAAGTGTAGAAGAAACACAGAATGGAATTAAATTCCCAGTAATTGCTTATTACCATCTTGTGGTACTTTCATTTCCCTCCCCTAAAACAACTACACATGGCTTCAAGTCTGTGCAGTGCCATCTTCTTACCAGTATCCATTATGATTCTGAAATATTGTTCTACTTCTTGATCTTTCTCCTTTCCTTTTCCTTGTCAGTTCTGACATTTCCAGGTCTTACTCTACCTCCCACCACTTTTCTGGAGCCTATCCCAAATCCATTAACATCCATAACCCCTTGCTCCATCTCTTCTACTTTGCCTTCCTCACTATGGAAGCAATGAGGTTTTCACAGGGTACATAATAATCCACACAAGCAAAAAACCTGCCAGTTTACATCCTCTGCAGCACTAATAGATTGTGGACTCTCACAAGCCATAAAACAAACAGAATTTGTGGAAGTACTTGTTGCAATGTTTTGGTACGGTGAATTGAGGAGCCCCTCTTTTTCTGGTATGGAGTTATCTTTAATCTGCAACTGTGTATTTCCTGAAACACCCAGCCAGCAATACACTAAAGGCCAAATTACATCTGTTGCTTAAAGGAAGAATAAACAGTGTTATTAGGCAAGGCGCTGCCTTCATCTGGTCTCACTCATTCATGAACCTATGGCAGCACCAGAGCTGGATGAGCACAATGTTTCCCAGAGTCCTATGACAGGAAGAGCAAGGGGAGTCATTCACTGCGCTGTTCTCTTAGTCCCATTTCATCCCCTTCTCTTGCTTCTCCATTAGAATCCTTTTTGTCTCACTCCTGCAATATAACATTCTCTCTCAAATTCCCTTGCACGGCTGCTTTTCATCCTCGTTCACAGTTTTGTTGCCTTCTTTAATTACAGCTTTAACACTTTCCCTTTGCTTTCTTTCCTTCTTTTCTTCCACCTCCAGTTCAGAAATGTCTCATTTTCCTGTCTTCTGACTCCTTAATCTGCTCCCTTGTTCCCAGCTCTCTTAATCTCTTACCAACCACTCTCCTCTTCCACACCTTTACCTGACCTGGGTATTTGTATCTATACTTGTTACAAAACAATGATATTCTCTTGCCCCCTTTTTTTTTTTTTTTTTAAATTTTAAATCTAGATAATCTCATTGCATCCCTCTCCTTTAATTTCCTTCCTCTGTGACTACAGAATTGCTTTATTTTCATGTAGCTTTAGACTTCAAAATGCCTTCTGAAGATGCAATGTTCCTGCTCCCAAATCAACTTTAGAGCTCACCTTATTTATGCCTCTCCTACCAAGCTGAAAAACTGCTTAGTAAATGGTGCAAAATTTACATATACATACATAATAAGTATATATAAAAGTACAAGAACTAAAACCAAGCTGGGAACAGCCACAAACATAGGTATCAATGAACTGAAAAAGGGACATGTTACTAACCATATAGGGAGAGACTGATGGAGCTCAATATGAGTTAAATTGCACATGGAGAGAAGGGAGCATAGCAAGTGAATAGCTGGAGAAAATACTGATTCAGACTGGACTTGGTCAGAAACAGCTCACTCAAGTTATAAAATTTTCAGTTTATAAAGAAAAGAATCTATTCTTATCCGTATTTGGAGACCCCCAAACTTCTCCAAAGGCTTTTTTCTTTGGCATGGAAGAGTTGGTTTTACTCTTTAATGAAGAGATGTAATTAGAAAGCTCTTCACCAGTGTAATTACTCATTTTATGTACTCAGGGGAAATCACCCCTTTGCAGAAGTCAATTTTTTGCTGTCCTGTTAATATCTGAATGACAACAAGCCTGAGTTACAGGCAGTTGTTACGTAGGGCACCTTATTAACTGAGGGAGTTCAACCCATAAAGCCTTCCTAACATAATGCTGTTTATTGAACATGGGGCATCTACAAGGAAAGGGCCTGAGGGAAATGGATCAAAAAATAAACAAGAAGTGATGATTAGCACATTAAGGACATGCACTACCCGAGTTCCAAACTTCTTATCTAATTCAAAAAGTGTACGTCCTAGTTTTGGCTGGGATAGAGTTAATTTTCTTCCTAGTAGCTGGTATAGTGTTATGTTTTAGATTTAAGAATGTTGATAACACATGGATGTTTTAAGTTGTTGCTTAGTAGTGTTTAGACTAAGTCAAGGGTTTTTCAGCTTCTCGTGCCCAGCCAGCAAGAAGGCTGGAGGGGCACAAGAAGTTGGGAGGGGACACAGCCAGGGCAGCTGACCCAAAGTGGCCAACGGGGTATCCCATACCATATGACCCAGTATATAAACTCGGGGGAGTTGGCTGGGAGGGGTGGATCACTGCTCAGGAACTAGCTGGGCATCGGTCAGCGAGCGGTGAGAAATTGCATTGTGCATCACTTGTTTTGTATATTCCAATCCTTCTATTATTATTATTGTAATTTTATTATTGTTACTATTATCATTATTAGTTTCTTCCTTTCTGTTCTATTAAAATTCTTGTCTCAACCCACAAATTTTACATTTTTTCAATTGTCTCCCCCATCCCACTGGGTGGGGGAGAGTAAGCAAGCGGCTGCGTTGTGCTTAGTTGCCGGCTGGGGTTAAACCACAACAGCATATAAACTGAGTCTTCTGTTGTGGAGATGGCTTTCAAGTATATCTCTTGCTAGAAATCTTGGGACTGATGAAGAGCTTATAGGAACATTTTTGGTCTCCTGTATCTTCCAATTAAAAAAAAATAAAATAAAAATTTGGGAATACTTCCTCCTCAGATTCTCAACTGGTAAAATCTCAGCACCACTAATTTGATCTAGGTCAGTTTGTACTGCTCAAAGGTCCCACAAAAGCTTAAAAATATTGTCTGTCAAAAAGTGTTCTTTCTTACAAAATGTACCAAATTCTCTTCTTGGTTTGCCCAAGCTATATCCAGTCTCTCTGCTGAATTTGATACCAGGTTATAGTGGACATCAGTAAGCTTGGTCATCTAACTGAATTACTAGAAAATGAAATTCCATGAAACAAGGAGAATACCACAGATTTTTTTGATTAAATGTGTATCGTTATTTTATGACTAAGTCCACAAATAGTTATTTTCTCAGT
This sequence comes from Haliaeetus leucocephalus, assembly GCF_000737465.1. Lineage (NCBI taxonomy): Eukaryota > Metazoa > Chordata > Aves > Accipitriformes > Accipitridae > Haliaeetus > Haliaeetus leucocephalus. Next base: position 1,258,138 of record NW_010972437.1, read on the forward strand.
TTCTTATTTTAATTACATGTTTATAATTTTCTAGATAGGTTTTAATATCTGTTTCTGGCATGCTGTATTTTTAGAGCTTTGTTTACATTGTTCTGCTATCTTACAGAATTGTACATATTATTAGAAAAGCAAAAAAGACAATTTATGGAGAGCTTCAATTTTAATTGCATTTTTTCTTTTCCCTTTTCTTAATTAGAATGCTTGTTAATTGACAGTTTTCAAAAGCAGAACCAAGACATTCTTATAGTACTCAATATCCCCTAACAAACATTTCACTGTATTTATACTCTGGAGTTCTGAAAACAGCAAAATAGTAATAAGAAATATACTTCAGTTTACAGTAAATTGATGTTTTCAGTAAGACATAATTAAAGTTACTATGCAAAATGTGATAAATAAGAAATTACTTTAAAGCACGTAGCACCCAGTGTAACATATATTTGCACCTTAAACACACTGGAAACAGCATCTGTAGTGGCAGCATAACAGGTACCTTTGTCCCAGTTGCTCTGCACAGTACCTATATTTCCCAGGGAAAACTGAATTTTGGATACTCATACTTTGCTTCATAGCTAGTCTTCTTTCACAGTCACCATGGAATTAGGTAACAGTAGTGGGTAATATTTTTAATTCTCAAACTAGATAAATTTCTCATGAGAAACATGGATTTGGGCTAATTTTTCACGAGATCCACCCAGTACACTACAGCACATGGTAGATTTTGCTGTAACATGATTAATAGGAAGTTCTGTGCTAAGCACTTGTTAAGTACAAAATGCTTTCCATAGTTGACACCACAGTTTCTCTGCTGGCTTGTCTGGAACCTGACCCAGAGCTGGGTCATTTCAACAGGGATTCCTTCCTGTGAAAACTAAAGGACATACCACAACATCCTTGTATATATAGAGAGATATATACATGTATCTAGCACAGATAGACCCAGACATGAGACCTTAACACTGGTATTCCCTGTAAAGACAGAACACCAAACTGGGACTCTTGTTTCTGTACTCGACTGTTAGATGGCAAGGAAAGGGCAGTTGTCTGTGCCTCGGTTTTCAACATGTAAACAAGATTAAAGAGAATTTCTTCTGGTAGTTTGACCTTTTCTGTGGTTTGAATTCACTTCCAGTGTTGGTGGTTTGGGCTGGTCTCTGCTTTATGAAGACTTCATGTATGGATATAAGACCTGATACCCCCTTAACTGTGTGCAAGGTGGGGCCATCTCTGCAGGAACCGTCAGGCACATGGTGCTTGATAGGACACCCGTGGGCTGCAGAGCCACCAGCCACTCATGTCTCCCAGCTGGCTTTTAAAACAAGGCACTATTTTGACAGGTAAACCTGACCTCTTTCACTACTTGCAAAACCCGATGTTAATTGCATGCTATTGAGAACAGTATTCTGCAATGCCAGCTTCTGACAGGGTCTGTCAGAAGGAAATAGCCAAGAGACTGAAAGCCATTAGGGAAACAGCCTAACAAAAATCAGTGGAAGACTATACAAAAGGAGCACTATTGTTTTGTTTAGAGCCCCACGCAAGACAGGAAGGAACAAAAAACAGCAGGGGACATTTCTAGATAAAAATCTCATTTAAGAGTATAGTAAGTTCCCAAATCTATCTCTCCGATAAACTACCACTGCTTAATTTTGACCCATTTGCATATTGTAAACAGCTATTGACATTGCTCAGGTACTATGCAGTCAGCAAGACTTTGGATCCAAAGGGATCATACTTAAAACCTTTCATTTAACACAAATGCCAACCTTTCATGGCCCATCAAGGTTTTGACCTGACCTTGAACATAAGGAAAAATAAACCTCTGAAGAGTAAGTAAAACCTGGAAATGTATAGATCAGTAAGTTCATTACCTAAAAGCAGATACGTGCTTGGGAAATGCCTGACTAATTCTGATAATATTCCTACTAGATTATCAAAGTCATCCTAATCCTGGGAGGTCACGAGCCTTCGCCCCATCGTTATATCACGATGTTCATTATTCACTTGAACTGCAGCCTGGCTCAAACAACTGATGTCATGCAAACTGTTAGATATGGAGGGAAGATCTACGCCAGTAGGAAGCTATGTTTCATAGCAATATAAAACACTTATGTATTCCATTGCTTTGACCCAGATGGGATCGCTTACAAGCAAATAGCAAATCCTTGATTTTGGATTAATTTCTTTTTCAATCTCTGATTAAGGAATCCTTCCCTCCCCCACCCCACTACACTTCTTATGGGAAGTTTCACATTTTCAAACATTTTGGTTCTTTACTTGTTAGTGTTGCTACTGCAGTATTACATGACTGCTAAAAGTGAAAGCTGAATATCTTTCATGCGTATTTTTTTCTACTGGAAGATAATGGCACCAGGCCTGCAGAGATAGCAGTCAAACATATCAGGCATGCGATCAAGGCCACTTTGCAACACTCATCCTCTCTCACAAATTTCACATTTCCACTCACCCTCTCAATCAATCTGTTGTTATTCTATTTGCCTTATGTTCTAACTCATCATGTCATCACTGTTCAAAATACATCACTTCTACTCTGGCACATTACTTTTGCCTGTCAGCTGTCATAGAGAACTTGTGACCAATCAGTATTTGCTTTTTCTGCTAGAGACCACTTAAAACATCCTTCAATCACTTCCCAAGAGAGAAACTTGCCGAACTAAGTCACCACGTTAGTTACCTGGGTTTTCACATGCCATCTATGAGCCTGAACCGGAATTACAGAATATGGTTTGCCAATGGTGAAAATCAGAAAAGTTGTGTAAGCTGATTACATGGATTTCATGTGAACTAAACACCAACAGTATTGATGCACCTGAGTAAAAGACAGAATTTGATAAAAACAGAGTGCTGGTGACATCCACTGCACTAACTAGTAGCCACCTATTCTGAAACACAAAAACAACAGTTGGTGCAAGTAATCAGTAGAATATGCTAGATAAGAAATACGTAAAATACATGTTGCATATGGACAGGGGCAGTACTAACAGCCTTTATGTTTTGGCTGTAAAATCACGTAGAATTACGGGACTCTCAAGAAGCCATCTAGTTTAACCTCCATGTCCAGTTAGAAGAGATTTCCCAGGGCCTTGGTTTATAATGCTATTACCAGCCAGCAGTCTTCCAGTATTGCCAATGCATGCTCTTCTGCCTCAATAAAGAAAAAATTAAGTAACAATTCTGTTGTAAGCTAGAGTCCTCTTATGAAGGCTTCAAAGCACACATAGATGATGCACTGCAAAACTTCACTATCATCACAAACCTCCTTGATACTAGGAATTTTTAACACTGTCTCTCTTATTCCTGGATTTATCTCCTGTATATTCTTAACATTTCATATCCTTACAGAAGGATTGCCAGTGTTGCTGTCCTGTAGATCTTCTGTTTACTTGAAAGTATAGTCAGCTGTATTATCCAAGGAAATAAGGGACTGGAACACTGAGTAATGGCAGGTAATTCATGTACTACTGAGCTGGGCTTCGGCCAACTCAGAAGCCTCTATCCTATGGTCATTGCTCCAGGAGGGTTTATTTGCAGAGGCACGAAAGCATGACTTGGTGCACATCCAGGAAGGCTGGCACCAAATTGAGGCCAATGAGCCCTGTTGAACCTGGGCAAGCTCTGTGGAGAGGCTGACTCTCCATCTCCCCACCATGCTCCCCTCACTGCTGGTTCTGGGAACACAGCCCAGACCCACCTGAGCAGGCTCTGCGCAATGCCAGGCTTGGTTGGGAAAATATGCAGCCTGCTTCTGGGCCTCAGTTGGATCTGAAAACCACTTAACCATATTTGTATCGCATTGCACCTGCCAGACCCAGACTGAGCAGTGAGCCAGTACAAAAATAACCTGGCTGGCTGCATCCATGGTATTGCTCACACAAGAGTGATCACATGCCTATGGAAAACAGAGCGCTATCTATAATGGTTCATTATACAGCGTGTTTATCCTTAAAGCAATACCGAGTTTACAGCTCTAAAAGAAACCAATCTAAATATTCTTAAATTATACTACCTGATTAGAAACATAATAGTGAGCTTTATTCATTTGTCTGAAGTGGGGGTGCCCCAGAACATAATGTAGCTATTTTCTAGTTTCATTAATATTTGTGAAAAGCATAGAAAGATGCTCTGATCTGTCCAAATTAACATTAGCAGTATTTCCCCTTCTGTGTTGATCAAGCACTTCTAAACGATGGCTAATAGTTGGGCAACAAAAGGTAATTGATTTTTCTGACATTTATTTGCCTACATCCAATAACCTTGTTCCTTGAAATAAGCTCATCAGTATGCTGAAAAACAAGCTCTGACTTCTGGTATTTGAAAGCTTGAATGGCTGCTGCTCAACCTTATAAAGCTGGAAAAAAATTTAGAAATGTAAGTATTCTGCATAAAGGAGAAAAAGATGGGAATGACTACCCAGCACAGAAGCAGAGAGACAGAGAATTCAATTACAAGATTATAATTGATGGTTACAAGCAAGAAATGTATCATATGTAGTTGTTAGTTCAGTTACCCTCCCACATCTTCGTTAACATAGCAGTTTTTAACTTGAAGTGGCTATAGTTTATGAGGTGATTGTACACATTAAAAAGGGGTTAACTTTAAAGAATCAAACTACTGAGATGTTTGGACAATTTACTACGCAGTGTAACTGTTATACAGTGGCAAAGCCCTGCAACACTTGACTGTCACTCCTTGGACAGTCAATACTCATCTACCACATACGACACCCATATTCTATCAGTTATTAAACAACCCAGTTTGCTGTTTGGAAATGTCTTCTTAAGGGCATTCAAGTGTATCCAAAATAGGAATGAGCTCAGGTGATTTAAACAGTTAAAATAATGGCAAACAGATTGGCTTTACCAGGGAGATATACAAAGCATCAGGAAACCACAGCATTGCAACCTTTTTACATTATTGGCTGTTTCTTGTCTAACTTCCAAGTATTGTAAAAATGCCTGCAGGTATTGCAAGAGAACCACTTTTAGAAATAATTTTTGTTTTATGCAGGACATTAGGCTAACAGCACTGAAAGCCATTGTCCAAATTCACCTTCAAAAACTTGCTCAGAATGACAGGTAGCAGTATAGACGGTGTCCATTTGTTAGAAGGTCCAATTTGAGATCTTCCCCTTAGCTCAAGCATAACAGGAATTTAAACACATTTCGGATACGAAATTCCAGTGCCACTTATTTGCTTTTTGTGCATGCTGTTTAGTTTCATGTCCATCATTCTTTAGACATGACTATAAGCCACATTATTTATATAACCAACCAGGGCAGCCTCAAAGCCTGATTCTCCCACGTTTTTATTTCTATGTCTCCCAATGATTTTGAGAGAAAATCTGTCTGCATTACACAGACTATGTGAACTTCCCTTTTCAACTATTTTTCACCAATGAATTACAAGGTTTTTCTGCTTAGCAAGAAGCTAAGGTGTCTTCACCCATCAGTCATAAACAACATGGAACTATTTTGCTGTTGGTAATTCCGGACTTTTGGAGATCCTCTTGCAGTAGGCTGGGAACTTGGTCAGTATGATACAGATACATGAGTTAAGTTACTTATTAATGCTTTTTTGTCATAGATTTTTTCGCATAAATATAGACTCCAGAAAGCAACTAGTTAACTAACAGGCTATAAGGACAAAGTATTGCAATTTGAAAGTGTTCATTACAAGCTTGTAGTTCAGCAACTTACTCCATATTTAGTCTAAGTGACTTCCTACCCAGGAGTAGTTCCACTGAAACTGTGCATGGTCTTACACACAGGAATGCTAGGATGCTCTGAATAACAGAGCTGTAACTGAATTTCTTACTACATAGACTGTGATAAGTTAAAGTATCAACAATTTTAGCAGAATCCGTTAGTTGCCTGAAATAATACACATCCTTGATCCTTTGTCAGAGGAGAATGAGAATGGTCAGTAACTTGCAGGACCATCCTTCCTCTTGGTCCCTTGGGTCTTTTTTGTTTAGATGTATTGGAAGCTTAAGAATGACAGTTACTCAGCACTTGTAAAGTAAAAATACATGTGAATCTATGTAATTGCAGAAGGTTTGTTATCCTCGAATGAAACCTTTGAATCAACAATTCTGAACACACAAGCATTTGCAAAGTTGTAGAGATTAATTCACATGGCTGTGAATTGATTTATTCCTTACTGATTTGGCTATATTGATTATTCTGATGCCTTCTTAACTGGCTTAACTTTGGATGTCATTTTTAGGTTATGTGCTTACCATACTCTTCTCATCTGATTAAATTACAGCTATGAATCAATTCTCTCTGCCATGCAACTGAATTTTCAGATATGGTTTCACTTAACTTTATATGAGGTTATTTAGCTTTCCCCCCCACAGACTGTTTCAATGAATGTGTGCTCATTCTACAGGGTTGCAAATAGGAACAGTATTTTAATTTTACTAATTTTAATAGTGAGGCTCATGGGTAAATCTCACTCAGCATCAGAAGAGGTACGTTTGCTTAGTTACAATATCTTTGCTGTTTAGACAAGCTTGTCAGCTTCTTTTTGGAATGAAATCTCTGCAAATTGAGTCGAGTTTCTTCTCCTCCTTACGTCCTTTGCGTAATTTCCTTCCTCCAGCAGTAGAGGGCAGAAGGACTTACCTACACAGGTCTGCCTGCCAGGCCAGCTACCAGACCCGCACAACTGCCCTGGCGCAAGAAGGGACTGCCAGGGAAGCTTTGCTAGGCTGGGCGGGGGTCAGCCACTAGGAGAAGTATGGATCCTCTGACAGCAAACGGTTTCTCTTTTGTCTCTTCGTGCCTGCCTACCCTAACAGCAAGTGTGTTCTGTTACAGGCTAATCATGCATACAAAGTCATTATTGTCAGCACAAACCATCCTTTCATGAGCATTGGCAGAGACAGAGGATGCTAGTGAAGGGCCTAGATACAGATCACCAGTGTCCATAGCACCCAGTCTCCTGCACGGACCTTCTGCAAGAGGCAACGCATTCTTACATCAGGACCACTTCACGAGCAGTTGGATCACCGTGCAAATGAAATTCTACAAAATTGTATTGAGTCAAAGAAATATACAAGCAATCTTGCTATCAGTGAGTTTGTAAACTGGTAGATACTTGACTAGACGTGAATGGAAGAACAACGTAGTGGCTTCTTGTCGTGTTCATATTTACCCTCAACTCTTCCTTTCCTATTCCACCTTTTTTTTGTTTCATACCCCACAAGAAGAAAAGGAAACATATTTTTAGATGTAAACAATTAAAAAAACAAAACCAAAAACCTAAAAGGTATTTGCAACAGAGAGGAACAGTCTTTGTAAAAGGGTCCATATTTTCAACAGAGGCTATAGGCTCTCATGAAAGGGCACATAATTTTGTAAGCTATACTGTAGCTGCAGATGCAGCTCTATTCAGGATAAATGCAAGTCTTTAGAAGCTCTAAATGTCTTAAAGACCAGCTCTCCCTTTTTCCGAAGTCCCAATCACAGGTTTTAAACATTTATTTTGTAACATATTTGAATTCTAAAACTTTTCTGTAAAATGTTTTATTAGCTATTCAGTAAAGAAGTTGCAGGCTGTGCAAAGAAGCGCAGCACGGAGTGCTCTCATTTTATGTGAAACTTCCATAAACAGGAAACACTCATGTCTAAGTAATTCGTTACTATATAAGTGATCCTTTTTCTTTACTTGAGAAACAGAAACTAAAGGTTAGAAATTATGTACCTGCATATATTGCTGTTCCTAACTGTGAATAATTCAACATATTCTTCTCACCACTCACTACGTTCTCCTTTCTAGAGCTACTTTGAGGGGACGCTTCCTCTGACTACATCACAACATAATCCAAAGGTATAAGCATTTTTCCTATGATGCTCAATAGATAACATTGACCCTGTACAATTAAGCTCTACGTTTGTTTCAAAGAAGCTTTGAAACTTTACAGAAGAGGAAACAAAACAGAGTCCATCAGCTTCTATTAGTAAAGTTTCCTATTTTTCTTCTCTCTTATAATGTAAGTCTTTCTACTTTGCTGTTACTCTAAGGTTTTATGTATTTCCCTGCATAATTATGCAGGAACCAAGTGCTTTACGATTTGTTTTAAGAGAGGTAGAGTACAAAGGCAGTTACAGAAAGGTAGAGGTATATTACAAGATATCTTAGCTAGCACAATACCATGTAATATTCAAAAATCATGAGTTCTAACTTCTCTACTGAACTTCATAAAAACCCTCAACTTTGTCGTGATTCCAGATTTTGTCTTCTTCCCACTTACAGCTTCTGTTCTTATAAACTTCTCTGTGCTGACAACCTTTGTACTGATCTAGACTGGACTGACAGCAGTAAAGGGTGTACATATGTTGACAGAGAGGCCTGAGTGTGTGTAGCTTCTAAGCCTAGAATACATAGTCTTCACATCAGCAAAACTACCTCAAATCCATTCACAGCCATCTTAGACATAATTACAACACAATGTCATAATTTACTTGGGGTTTCTTTATAGGTACACAGCGCTATATTATTCTGATCAGTGCAGTGAAATACTTCAATAAACTTGCAATGTATACATTTTTATTGCTAACATTAAATGTAATTTACTATTTTCACAAGCTATCTGGTGCTAATTATGGACACTGGGAATTATGCTAAGCAGGAGTTACTACTGTTTAAGAATACAGATGGATAGTCAGAAACCAAAATTCTGCTGTGACAGTACAATGCTACTGTATTTATTTTTTGCTTTGGGAAAACTGTACGACTGTTAACACCTCTGACTTCAGTGCACTTCTTGCTATCACAAATTGACACCTATATAATTCTTAGCAAAACCCAATTGCATTTTAAATGGTATGCCTCTTCTCCCCAAACACACCCTTTTTCTGCTTCCTTTATGACCTTAGCCTGCACTGAAAGGCCTGAAATTGGTAGGTGTTGGGGGGACTCATTAGGATCAATGGCAGCTTTAATGCTTTTTAACTGGCAGGAACCTTCCTGTGGCATTAAAGACAACAGTGTAGGCACAGTGTATTTATGGTGCTTATTTACATCTCATTCTCATTCATTCTTCCTGCCCCTGTTGTGCAGAGCCAGGCTTGGTGCTGGCATGTCTGCTCGCTGCATGCGTAGCATGGAAGGGAAATGAGACTAGTTCTGCTGAGACTTACAAAATTCTGGTAGGGACAGGTGCCACTGTCACCAACACCAAAGCCAGCCCCACCTGACCCTAACCCCAGGCTCCAGCTTGTGCCTTGAGACACCCTGATATCCACAGCTAACAACTGCACAGGGGGCAATTCTCATAGCTGGCCATCCTTCGCTTTGGTGAGCTTTCTGAGCCCCGTTCCCACCAGGCGTCTTGGATTTCCCATTCTCAGACCTCTAACCTTAATGCCTAGGTGAGTTGTAGGGCAGGAGCTCAGCGTTGTGCACTGATTAACTAATTCCAAGGGGTGAATTCCACCAGCAGCCCCCAAACGGCTTTGCCCTCCCCCTTAAACCATGCTTTTAGTCCCTGACTAAGCTACAGCTTTCTCTTTCTTGGAACAGAAACAGATACTGAGATGTTTTCATGTGGAGGAGTCCTGGTGCCAAACCAAGCAGAAATCCTGGTAGCATAGTTTCACTTCTCCCTACCTCAGTTAACCAAAGTGTTGTTAATCATGTTAGGCAGTCGTACCCTAAGAGTCTGTTCACAAATATTCAGATTTATGTTAACTGCACACATTAACTGCAAACCTGAGCGCTGAAACCATCCTGACAATCCAAGCTGCCAGGGCCGGTGACAGCAACAGAGCCAGATACAGTCACAGTCCTCAAGGCAGAGGCCTGAGAATTAGGATTTCAGAACGTACTGTGATGTGAACTTGCTATATATTTTAGATGAACTGACAGGGCACAATAGCTGTTAGCTCACCTTGGCTAACATTACGGTGATTGCGAGCTGTCATAGGAAAAGCTAGAAGACTGGCCGTGAAGCCAACTGAACATGGCTTAAAGGATATAACAGTTCCTATAGCACAGCAATGAGAAAGACAATATCCTCTGCAATACAATTTGTTAACTCAGAGCGAAGTGGTCTCCTCATGATGATGTCATTCAGTCAACATATGCTACTAATTGAGGCGCTGAGCTCTAAAATCTAGAGAAAAAATTAAATCTGTTTTAAGCTTCCTATTTCAACCAGATTATGTCTATAGCCTACATGAAAAATAAACAGAGCTGAACAAAGGTGTCATATTACTACATATTTATGATCTGCAACAGCCTCTTAATGAGCTGACTGTGTTTTCTCTTGTACCTGCCATGCTTACGCTGTACTACAGAGCATGTGAATGTGTTTTTACCATCAGATAGATAATCTTCAAGAGCTGCTTTTGCTTGGTTTGTCAAAAGTAATGTTTTGTACACCTCTGCTGGGAATGCTGAGCTGGCTGCTGAATACAGAGCTAAGAGGTCTAGATATTGGCTTCCTTCCTTTTAATTATCATCTCACATGTAAAGGGGACTGTTTTATCTTTCAGAGCACAAGGGTCATATAAACAGTCTTTAGTACAGAAGAGAGCTGGACAGTTTCATGGTTATAATTTAGAATCTAGTTCCATTTCAGTTATTTAGTCTTGAAGCCAAATAAAGCAGAGAAATGTGAATTTTTATGATATTATCTCTTCCAAAAATATTGGTTTGATCTTATTCAAGTCCACCATCTTGATAAGCCAGAAACATTTTGTTGAGACTAGCTTTTTTTATAAAAGTAAAAATGAAACATTCCAGCAATTTCCCAAACACAATTTGAAAGAAATAAGGGCACGTTTTCTTTTATTTTTTTCTGAAAGCTACACTAACAAAACCTGATTCACCAAAAAAATTGAATTCAAAGTTTTAAATTTCACCTACAGTGTGAGTATCTTCATTTAAACACAAACTATCAGAGTGTTTGAACATTACCATGATTTATTCTTTTCAGAGGTGATATTTATTTGATGAATTTCACTATGTAGATGTAATATAGACTTTTCTAAGTCACTTGACTGAGCATACCGTGACATTCTGATTAAAAGATTAGCACCATGCTGTATCAGTAGAACACATTTTAAATGGATTAAGAACTGACTACTGGACAGATCTCAAATGGAGTTACTATTCACAGAAATAAGGGGATTTCTTAACCCATGGAACTGCAAAATTGAGCTAAGCCTCATGGTCAAAGATCTGCAAACAATTTTTGTTGCTCTGCACTTTGAAACAGACAAACTTGGAATGATATGTAAATATATTTGCTTCCAGTTCTCATTAAAAACAGCCAGGCAGATCTTAATACAAGACACTACCTGCATGAAACATCAGGAAGATGGTTGTTTCAACGTGCGCTTCTGTACTTGTTTACAAGTGAGGAAGAACACCACCACCTTATGAACACCAGTCATCGCAAGAGTAGAAATTATCTGAGCTGTCCTAACATTTCAGCAACAACATTTACTATGTCTGCTTGAAATAGGCCTATGTTTATAAAACACCCACTCTGACCCCATCATGATCTCCAGAGCTCTCCAAGCACCTACCTGAAAAAGACCTGAGAGGTTCAGAAACAATTCCCAATTTGGTTCCACTATCACTTTAAACCACGCGGGACTACGAACACAAACATGGCTAGGCAAGCTGTTCCCCTTTGCACTGCTGACAAGTCAGGGATGGTAACATGCCTGGACATTCACAAATCAATTAATTCCCCTGCTCCCATTTTGGAAGGGTGAGCTTACAAGACAGATGTTTTTAAACAATTGATGCATGGCTCCCAAAGACAAGCACAGGTCTTAAAACCTCCCCTCATTAGTTTTGAGAGGGTTGGGGAAAGAAACCCTAGAGTAGTCATGCATATGAATCTTGGTTTGTTAAGAGCCTGGATTAAAGCAGGCTCAAAGAGGAGGGTTAAGAGAGAAAGATGGAGTAGCAGTCTTGGTAGCCTTCTCCTTATGTCAGGTAAGCTTGAGTAAGGGAGGAGGAAATCTACAGCATGTACCTAGTGGGACCCTAAAACACTGGCATCTTTTTGCTGTGTGTTTAATGAGGCTTTAACTAAGTCCTCTTCATTTGATTCCATGAACCGCTTTCAAGCAAGTAGCTTGCCATTTGGGAAGGCAACTTGAAGTTTCTGGTGCTTAACTGAAGCACTTGAGAAGAAAAAGTTTTAAGAAAATTGCTCTGGGGGGTGGCGTTGGGAACTTTGCTTCCTTTGACTCCAAACAAGGAAAAACCTTTTCTTTCCTTTCTTTCAAGCAGGGCAGGGACATGGGATCACTACTCCCACAAAAAAAGGCATGTTGGTTAGTAATGTGAAAACTCACTGCTGAAAGAAGACACAGGGGAAGAACTGGGGAACAGCAAGAACACTTGGCCTTTCCAGCAGCTGCAAACAAGGAAATTGCCACAGACTGGAGTCTCTCTTCGCCACATTCTCTCTCTTTCCAAAGGGAGGAAGGAAGACAGGCCTATGGTCACCAACACATTTCCTACTTCTCTTTCTAGAGAAAGATAACCAAGTAGAGTACATTACGCTTCATTCCGTTACAGTATCTTTGCTTGGGAAAGCCAGAAAAGAACCGGCTACTTAATGAAAAACAACTAACCACTAAATACTGCCGCCACCAAAAATGATTTGCCTTCTAGGAAACACAGATTTTCCCACCGTGATCAAACTTACCAAAATGAACCTGGATCTGCTTCTGTCATCTTCTCTACATGCACATACGGTCAGGCAAATAAATGTGCACTAAAGCAACAGGACAATCCACCTTGGGAAGTTCATTTTGGGTACTATTTTTATTTCCCCCCCATCATTACTCTTGCTGTTTCTGCAGCACAGTGTCACTTTCTAATCACACCTCTGCAAAACCAGCAGAATTCTTTGGCTTCCTCATCCTCCCAATCAAGTCTGATAACCGGTGCTGAGATAAAACAAACCTGAAATACAAATGTTTTCTCTCTGAAACAAGGAATTATAGGATTTACAGCTGCTGTTCATCAGGGGGAAAAAAAAGAAAAAAAAAATCACAGGATTCACTTCTTAGGTTATGGTATCTCATGGAGGCAAAAATCACATGACCAAATCCCTCCCAAAGTAAAAAAATATTTAGTCTGTTGTCACATACTGTAAAGTGACCTATGTTTGATCATGCAGTGGTCTAATGAATCAATCAAAATTAACCTTTCAGTCCAGGCAGTGGAGAGCATAATAAAAAAAATTGCAAAATAGAACTGTTCCATTGATTTTTGTTAATCTAATCTCCCCCTTAGCACCAAGCTATCATTACATCCTTACCACCACGACCACCACCTCCCAAGTCCTACAGCTGGGGCCGTAGCTGCATTGACAACACTCCTATTAAACAATGCCATCTATTATCAAAATACACTTATCAAAAAATGTGACAACTGCTGCTCATGACTTAAGGATTGTATAACCATAGTGTGATAGTCCTTCTAATACTGCTTGAAAATTAGTAAATAAGAGCTCTGCATTAAACAAGGACATACATATTAGCTTCATTTTTTGTACCACTTAATATACTGTTGTTTTAATTATGTTTGTTACATCTTAACTCTACAGAAAACTGCTAGAGTGGTTTGTAAATCGCATTGTATCAAGAGACAGACAACTGCTTCAGCCTCCAATGCAGGAATATGCAACAGAAAATCACTTAATCCCCATGTGGTTTAGTTCTACCCCACTGACTGTGATAAAGGTGCAGACACAGGAAAGCAGATTTAGTACAAATATCAAAAGCAAGGCTCAAATCCTAGGTCCCAGTTGGCCTCTTAGCGTACCTCTGAAATTCAAGGGCTGGGATAAGGTGGCTGCTTCAAACAGTTAAGAAGTATTTTCTTCCATAGAAACTAGCTCTGTATTACACTGGGAAAATAGTGGCCACAGCCACTCATAACAAGCTCCCTACCCTAAGGAACGTTATAATGGCAAAAAGGAGAGCAAGAGACAGACAATATAGTAATCAGCACGACAACTTGTTTTTAAAGCGTGCTGACAGCTGCACTACCCTTTAACTAACACTCTCATCCACAAATAATACAGGTAATTCTACATATTTTCTTCTTCTCCCCCAAAAGGAAAACTCCTTGGCTCTGGTTTACCTTCTTGGAGGATCCTCTCTCTTATCATTATCAGGACTGTAAAGACATTAACTTCCTTGCTTAGTTGCCTAACATTTGGTGGTGTAGAAACTCTTATGTATCATTCAGTAAAAAGGGACAGGAGGAAAACCTGAGCATCCTCCATGAACAAAGCTGAAGTAACATTCTTAGGCAAAATGAGAATTTTAAACTAAAAACAAACAAAGAAAACCCAAACTACAAGAAAAAGGTCAGTTCCACAAACCATTTGAGCTCTGGTTGCCTTGCATGAAAAAAACCTACTCTAGCCATTCGGTCTTGCATGTTATGTGCTGCATACATAATTGAAGCCTACCATTTTTTATTATGGAGAACAAGTGGCTGGATTTTTACCAGCATTATAAAAATAACCTGCCATTTGCTTTGGAATGCTAGTAAAAAATTCGTGATCAAATGCAAGGTGTTTTATGGAGGCTTTCTTTCTCTATCATTATCTGTCATTTTCAGTCAAAACAGAGCTAATATTGGACATCTGGGAGAAAGGCTGCTTTTGCAGGCTTTGCTTCATGAGCAGAATACGGCAAATAACAGAATATTTTAAGTTTTTTCCCTTTGTGGTCAGAAATAAAAAGCATAATAAATATGTTAAAAAGGGCTAATGAGTCCCAAGCAGCAAGATCTTAATCTTTCAAAGACTTTTATGGACTGTAATTATCTAATTACTGTTAATTGGTTGAGTGGGATGAGGGAGTACTGTGGGTGTAGGAGGGCATGCATTGTGCTGCATGTTTGGTACTCATCCTGACACCACTGGGTGTAATACACTACTTGCTCAGGAATATCAACAACTTACAAAGATTTTTGGTTGAATTTGCACTTTTCATTTGTGGTTTAAAAACTATTGCTGATTCTTCATGCTCTGTGCATGCTAAGTCAGGGAAGTTGACTGGCTTCCCCTCATACTCATGAAATCTAGAGGAATACATAGAATCTACATTTTTACTAGATTTTCTACACAAACATCTTCTCTCTAAAATTGGCACACCACAACCTTGAAGTAACCACAGCTTCACAGCAATTAATTTTTTGCATCCTGAATCCCAGGCACGTGGCAAAAGGCTACCTCTAATGTAATTAGCCAAAATGGACTATCTGAACCCATCCTGAAGATTTAATAATATCTGAATGTAGGAGTTTTGGATCGTCGTGGTGCCACTCAGTGTTTTTGTAAACATGAACATAAGTATCTCTAGGACACTGCTGAACAGAACTCATCGTCACCTCCACAGTGAGGGTTATAGCAGTTCTGTGCCTCAAGGGTTAATCTCTTTAAAAGCAGTATAATGGGAATGAGATTATCAGAAATTATCAGTTATGCACAATAATAGAGTTTTTGATACTCAGTTTTGTGCAAGAACACTTTTGTACAGGTATGACTACTAAAATCTCTTCTAAGCCCCATCCAACATGAAGAGCAAAATTATGTGCTTAACTAATTTTTACACTGATCATAGAATCATAGGATGGTTTGGGTTGGAAGGGACCTTAAATATCACCTAGTTCCAACCCCCCTGCCATGGGCAGGGACACTTTCCACCAGACCAGGCTGCTCAAAAGCCCCATCCAACCGGGCCTTGAACACTTCCAGGGAGGGGGCATCCACAACCTCTCTGGGCAACCTGGTCCAGTGCCTCACCACCCTCACAGTAAAGAATTTTTTCCTAATATCTAGTCTAAATCTACCCTCTTTCAGTTTAAAGCCATTGCCCCTCATCCTGTCACTACCCTTCCTGATAAAGAGTCCCTCCCCATCTGTCCTGCAGGCCCCCTTTAAGTACTGGCAGGCTGCTATAAGGTGTCCCCGGAGCCTTCTCTTCTCCAGGCTGAACAACCTCAACTCTCTCAGCCTGTCCTTATAGGGGGGAGGTGCTCCAGCCCTCTGATCATTTCCATGGCCCTCCTCTGGAGGTCCATGTCTTATGTTGGGGGCCCTGGAGCTGAATGCAGTGCTCCAGATGGGGTCTCACAAGAGCAGAGAAGAGGGGAAGAATCACCTGCCTTGACCTGCTGGTCACACTTCTTTTGATGCAGCCCAGGATATGGTTGGCTTTCTGGGCTGTGAGCGTGCATTGCTGGCTCATATTCAGTTTTGCATCCACTAATACTCCCAAGTCCGTCTCTGCAGGGCTGCTCTCAATCCACTCACTGCCCAGCCTGTATTTGTGCTTGGGGTTGCCCCGACTCATGTGCAGGACCTTGCACTTGGCCTTGTTGAACTTCATGAATTTCGCACAGGCCCACCTCTCAAGCCTGTCAAGGTCCCTCTGAATGGCGTCCCTTCCCTCCAGTGTGTCAACCGGACCACATAGCTTGGTGTTGTCAGCACACGTGCTGAGAGTACACTCAATCCCACCGTCCATGCTGCTGACAAAGATGTTAAACAGTGCTGGTCCCAATACCAACCCCTGAGGAATGCCACTTGTCACTGGCCTCCACTCAGACATTGAGGTGTTGACTGCAACAATTTGAGTGCAACCATCCAGCCAATTCCTTATCCACTGAGTGGTCCATCCATCAAATAAATCTGTGTCTCCCCAATTTAGAGACAAGGATGTCATGTGGGACAGCGTCACTGTCCCTCCCATGAGCTGCCCTCGGTGGGAGAGGAGGGCAGCCACTGTTACTGCTGACCCTGCCCACGGTTCATCAGCCGCTCTCCCTCCCAAGAGCTGCTGCCTCCTGGCAGGTCTCTGTGCTCCCCTGGGTTTTCCCCAGCTCAGGAAAGCCCCCTTGCATGTGGAATGCGCCTGCACGGGAGCTGATTGCCTGAGTGAGTCAAGAGATTCAGCAGAACTTTAAGCAAGTGACTGTATGACACAGAGGTCTATGGAGAGTCAGGCTTTTTTCCCCAGAAATGAAGAACAAAACTGTTAACTCATAATGCTAGACAACTGGAATCCTTGAATGATATCTTGATCTTTGGTGAAATGCTTTCCTCTTCTGAGAAAACTGAATGTGAAGATTTTTAAATTTCTGGTGCATTAGGAAAACAAATGGAAGGGAAAACAAATGGAAACACCACTATCTGGCACGCATCATTACCTGCTCACCCAGGTGGGCAAGGCACAAACTGAGCCTAATAGCCCTCCTTTGTCTTCTAAAACACAGTCCAGGGTCATTACTTACTGCCCAGAAATCAGCGTTTCATTAAACAGCCACTTTGCTTGTTAACACCTAGTGTACTGACAGTTACTTTGTGACAGTGTAAACTACATAGCAAAATCACTGACCTTAGAAGTTTAACAGACATGTAAGAGTTTGAAGAAGAGCCCATATCTGTTGAATCAGGGAAGGATAGACACAACATTACTGCCCGCTCCTCACATCTCAATTAAGCCAGTAAAGCATTAGCTGGAGAGGCTGGCTATGCTAGCATGTGCATTGGCTCCTTCAAAAACAGGTACCTCCGCTCAATTAGCAAAGTGCTGCCAAGGGTGAGCAGAGGCCTTTTTTGTAAGACAGAAAGGTGTCCCTCAGCATGGGGCAACTTCGTAAGGAGAGGATGACCTTAAAGAAAAGAGATGGGTAATCTGAATACAGAAAAAATATTGCTATACTTCCATTTAGCAACCCACTGTAGTTGTGGGAATGGCCACTATTTTATTCAGTTTAATTCCTCAAAGCTAGGATTAAGTGACATTTCCACGTAACTACAAAAACATTAAAAATTTGTATTTGATAGCATAGTTTGCTATAGAATTTTTTTTTCATTTACAAAGAAAGCTGTTCTAGTAGCCAAGTTCTTAGCAAATGGATTGATTTTTAAGGGATATGAAAAAGTTTAATGAAGGTAATTAAGGTACAAACTGAAAGAGCAAGGAGAGTAATATAGGTCAGCAGTATGAGGAGGTACATATTTTTGTCCTGTATTTTACTCTAAAGCAAGATGCTTGTAATGAGACAGAAGAGGCCTCTTGAACTTTCAAAATACAGATCTTCGCTGGAAAAGTATGAAAATTACGAGGATTTGCTATAAGTTGTCTCACTAACATGCACTACTAGAGCTCAGAACAGCTGCATAATACTAGACCACACAACTATTTCCTTCAGTTTCCATGTACTAGATTTACATTTCTGCTCACTTCTGCCTCTGACAACTTCCAAATATGCCTAGAGACTGTTAGAACAACTTCTTAAATACTGAGATTGCAAGATTAATTCAAGCTGAAACTCTTATTTTGTACTAAAAAAACTAGCAGGGAAAAAAGCCACACAACAGCACAAAAATCTGTCAGCCATTAGTAGTGTATTTTGGACATTTTGCTTTATATTATTCTTGCTCTCACTGTGATACTACTATTACTGCACTATTTCAAGCCATGTGTCTCAAACAAAATGCTACACCCAAAATAGTTACTCTCATATTTTTTTTTGTAACATTTTCCCCCAAAATTTCTGTTACAGGCTGGCTGTGCTTCCTGGGAAAGAGAAATTCCCACATGCAACTGGAACAGAGAAAGCTAAACAAGGTGTTATGGGTCCAGAGTCTCAGCAGTGCTTATTAGAATTTCAAAGTGTACAGACAGATTCAAACTGTCTGTACCTTTTGGACTCTGGGGTTGACCAAACAACTTTGAGTCCTCCATAACCAGGAGAGACCATTTTAGCATCTGTAACAGCACAAAGCCAGCAGTAGCATTTGTTTACTCAGCCATGGCCTCTTTTAGTGGAGAGTAGAAATATCGAGTGACTACTTGGGGATTTTTCTCAGCAACAACATAAAAAAACCTGAACAACTCCAATGTTATTTAGAAACAGCAACAACAACAACAACAACAACAACTCTAAAAGTAGTTTGGGTAACACTTGAATTCATGTTCCCGACTTTCACTATCAGTCTTGCACCATAATAGCCTAGCATTCTATAGTGAAGAGCACAGACAAACAATTGAAAGCTGTACAGAGCCAAACTATTATACTTTATCCATGTCTTTTAAGAGGCTCAGCCTGAATTTTTCAACAAATCTGATGCTTGTTCTCATTCTGTGCACCAACCTAAACAAATCTGTGAGAATTTCATGCTCTTTCTACTCTTTTGTTCTATCTAGATGTTGACACCAGATTTATCACAATAGTTTCTAAGCATCTATGATGAATTTTGTAACCAGCAGTATAGGATGATCGACAACACATTCCCTTAATTTTAGATCTGATTATCCAGCAACCATCTTTTTCTCCTGAAGTGTTATGCACAAAGAAATTTAAAAGTAGGAATTAATATGGTCTTGAATTAATTTCCCTCACCAACCAGATGGCCTAATTACTGGCACTGAAAGAGCCAAGAAGGAAGAGTCCTTGTACCAGATTCAAAAGACTATAGCATCCCTTATTAATTTTTTAAGTCTTAGTGGAACTCAGAGTATTAAAACATGTGTGGAGAAAGTTTACTTAAAAATCACAATACTATTTCTGCTCTCTTCCAAAGTGCAAGCTATCAGATCAAAAATTCATTTTCAAAATCAGCTGTTTTCTACAGAGTGAATAGAACAAACCTACAGTTTTCTCCCAAAGCAAGTTTTAAATAGACAACTAATGAAAAAAGGTAATGCAAATATCACTCCAGTGCCCCTTTCCATCTGTGACTCACACTGCTATGCAGATGATTATGAACTTCACATCTTGATATCCTCTGAAGCCTGCAGGTATTCTTCATATTTTATAGATCTGAAGAGTCAAATTGTGGTTTTCTTTTTTTTTTTTTTTCCCTTTTTTAATTTGTTGGTTGGTTGGGTTGTTGGTGGTTTGGGTTTTTTGGGGTTTGGTTTTTTTTTTGGTTGGTTGGTTTTTTAAATTAAATAAGCTTTTAAATAAGAAAAAGTTTTATGTTTAAGGGAAAAATTAGTTTTTTTGACATACTTGTTGACACCCTTCCAGCCCTTTGTAGGCCAGTCAAATCCATAACTGAACCTTCCAGTTAATGCCACAGATGCACAATCTTTCATGAGTAGCACTGCCAGACTACAGCTTACATAGAAGTACAATATTAAAAACATCAATTAATATTACCTGCAACTTTGTGTTTTTCATCTAATGGCTTTAAAATCACCAATATTTGTTTTAATCTCTCCGATTTTCCAGCATGTTTAAGCACAGCAGTACAAAAGCATTCTAACTAATTTCACTTAGTTACAATAGCACTGTCTGAATTCAAGTGAATAGACTAATCCAGGTTGGAATAAGGCAGCCACCTCAAATCTTTCTTCTTGCTTCTTATTCATTTTGCTCTTCCTAACTCTGACCAGATCTTACCAAGAGTAAATGGGAATGGTGGCCTGCTGCTCAATGGCTGGTATAATGTAACTGCTCTGACAATTACAGTTGTCGCTTCACAGTGTAAAGCAAAAACACTTTCTGTTTCAGTTTCTGCATCCTTACTTCTGGATAATATACCTCAGCGTGCTGGGAGGTTTGATTAACATGTAAAGCTTTCAGACTCTTTACGAAAGGCAGCAGTGCAGAGTAGTGTTTTCCAAATTGTATTGCAGGTAGACACTCATAAGATTTGCTATAAAGCTACCTGATCATCAAAAGCAACAGCTCCCATTGGCTTTAGTGGATTCAGCTGTAGCCCCGAACGAGCACAATCTTGTTTATTAACATCTTTTGTTCATGGCATCATTGTTTTTCTCTCTGGCTAGCGATTTTCTCTGGTTGTTCTTTCCTGATATGCCCCATAGTAGGAACATTTTCACAGAGATAAAAGATATTACCTTCCCACATGAAAACACTCAAAGGAAGTAATCATTTATGGTCATAACTTGTTAGCAAATCTTTCATGATTCTGAGGTCATTTGCATTTGGATTAATCTCCAAAAGCTCAGCTGAACCTTCCTGTGCTTACAAAGCTGCACACAATTTTCACATTATGAAATAGTCTATAGTACTATACCATTCACTTTGGGGTTCGTCTTGTTCAGAAATAGTAGAATATTGCTTAAATCTTGCAAAATGAAGAAGTTCACGCAGTTAAACATTTCCCCTCAAGTATCCCCATGGGGGGTGGGCTAAAAGCATCACTGATATTCAGAAGCTTTCTATTTCTCAGTGCCAACATTACTTTACTCAGATTTACGATTGATTCAACTGCTGAGGGCAAGGACAGCAATGTAGATTGAAAACTGCCTGAACTACTGGGTTCAAAGTAGCAGTGACCAGCAGCACAAATTCCAGTTGGAAGCCAGTCACTGGTGTTGTGTCCCAGGGGATGACACTGAGCCCAAATGAACATCTCCACTAATGACGAGGACGATGGGACAGCAGGTACTCTCAGCAAACTTGCAGGAACGTAACTTGGAGGACATTTACAGGAACATGGAAGAGTGAATAATACAGTGGATGATTGAGGTGCCATTCAGAGTGACCTCAACAGGCTGAAGAAATGAGCAGGCAGGAATGTAATGAAGTTCAAAGGGAAATGCAAAGCCCTGCACCTGGGAAGGAATAACCTCATACAGCAGTACAGCCTGGAGGCTAACTCTCTTGAAAGCAGCTTTGCAGAAAAAGACCTGGAGGTCCTGGTGGTCAGCAAGCTGACCATGAGCGAGTGATACATCCTCGTAGCAAAGAAAGTTGCAACCACCCCAGGCTGCATTAGGAATAACGTTGCCAGCAGGGCAAGGAAGGTGATCCTTGCCCTCTACTCTGCCTTGGTGAGACACGACTGGAGTGCTGTGTCCAGTTCTGGGCTTCCCAGTGTGACAAAGAGACATGGATACCATGCTGCAGTGAGCCCAGCAAAAGGCCACAAAGGTGAAGGGATCAGAGCATGTGACATATGAGGGGTGGCTGACATCGCTGGGACTGATCAGCCTGGAGAAGAGAAGGCTCAGTGGACATCTCAGTAATGTGTATAAATACCTGAGAAAGTAAAGATGACAGAGCCAGACTCTTTTCTGTGGTATCCAATAACAGAAAAAGAAGCAATAGGCACACATAGAAATACAAGATGTTCCATTCAAACAATATGAAAAAACTTCTTTACTGGGAGAGTGGTCAAACAATGGTGCATATTACCCACAGAGGCTGTGGAGTCTCCATCCCTGGGGGTGTTCAAAACCCAACCAGTCACAGTCCTGAGCAATCTGGTCTAGCTGCCCTTGCTTGAGCAGGGGGTTGGACTAGGACTAGACCATCTCCAGAGGTCCCTGCCCACCTGAAACATTCTCTGAACCTATGATACAATTTGGTTTGGTTTCCATCACACCGTATTAATAAACACAGGAATTCCTGTTGTTGGAACAAATGTGTTTAATTTAAAGCTTGAGATTAAAACTACTTATATTTTAATCTCCAAATCATAGTTTTCTTTGCAAAATAGAAAAACCTGAAGATTAGAAGGTCTCCACAGTAAAGTAGACATACACCTACACAGATGCAAGAGGTTTTGCTACTAAATTTTACTGTGACATGGGGCTGCCTGGTTAAAGGCAGAATGGATTAACTATCTCTGAATGCTAAAGAATGAGGAGAAAAAAGACAAACAATAAAAAAAAGCCAAAAATGTTTTCCTCTCCCTGCTCTTTATATCCCTCTGTGAAAATGTTAATTCATACAATCATTTTGTGTTAATAATTCTACCCCAACCCCCCAATCTTTTATCTGTTTTCTTTCCTGAAAAATCTTCATTAGGACCTACCTAGCTTGACTGGAGAGAAGCAAATCAGGAAACTTTGTCTCTGAGCTCTGGCATTCATTTTAGTTAATTGAAATCTTTCAGGCCTAACAAATCCACTTTTATGTCTCAAACTAGTTAGGAGAAAACATCTTTGCACAATAGAAAGAAAAGAGCTAAATGTTAAGACTGACAGGATAAATGAAAAATTGAATTTTTTTTAAAAAAAACAAACCTGCAAAGAAGTTTAAAGTAGCCTCCAAGTATCAATGTGTCATGTTACTTAGTATGACATGAGCACTTACTAGTACTTTGTATGAATATGTGGCCCTGGAGAGATGGAAGCATTCATTTATTGTGCTGGGGAGTTGTAGCTAAACCTCATGCTTTCCATGGCAATACACAGTCTTTCACTACAGTAATATTATTCTCTCACAAAGTAGGCAGCTTTCTACTTTACTGCAAGGTTCTCTGGATTTGTAATAAGTTCTCTCTTTGAACACCTAATTTACAAATGTTCTCACAGAACTTCATCCTTGGCACATCATCTTTTTAGCAGAAGAACTTCTGAGATTTGACTGCTCTGGTTTATCTCCAGCTGGAGCACCAGAAGTTTAGGATACCTACAATAATAAGAGGTAGAAAATTGCCATGCTAAAATTCAGACTTATGCCTGCCTACTTCAAATTCTGGCCTGACCAAGTGCTTCTGTGGAAGAGACTGGAACTTTGCTCAAATAAAAATAAGCAATTTTTAAAAGGTTAACACTATAAAAGTTAATGCTTTAAAGATTCAGGCTGAAACAAATAATAGCAGTCAACCAAAAACCCTATAATAATCCCTTCTCATTTGAAGGTGTCTTTTTGAGATATGATTTGATATGGAACAGGCAATGTTTGCCTCTGAGTTCAGGTATTCACTAGACTTACCAGACCACCCTTCCATCCCTCCCTCCCCTCTAACAGAACAGCTCCTTGGGTGTCTTGTCTGTTCTTCCAGGCACTATTCTACTGTGACAAGGAAAGGGAAAAGGAGTTCTCCTTTGCTAGAAGAACTCAACCAATGAAGTTGTACTCTTCCCCTCAGGCAGCTTTCTGCCAAACTAATGACACTGAACTTCACATTGGTCAAGTGGACAAAGAGTAGGATAGTAACAACAGTTTTATTGTAGTTAACTAAATACAGACAAGTGAGATTTACCCTGTTCTCATCTATGGAAACCAGCATTCCCTAATTTTTTTCCCCACTATGTACTGTTATTGTAAATAATCTGGTTCTTTGGACTTCTGCACATAAGACCTTTTCAACCTGTGACTTTCTTCTAATCACTTTTCTACCAACTATTAAAATTCTGAATTCCATATCTCAAAGTTTCTGTCCTAGGGTTCCTATGATTGTCTAACTCTTAGGTTTCTTTTTAAAATTAGAAATTTAGTTGCAGAGAAAAGTTTGAAAAATTAGCTTTAAAAATCTCAAAGGATGCTTATGAAAACGTGTCACAAAGGAGTTTCTTTAAAATCAGTATTTTTAAGCAAGTCTCAGCATTTTGAATGTCTGGCTTCAATAATATTGCTTAGCTGTACAGCATAAGAAAATTGTGTTTCTCTAGAACCAACTCAATAGTTCATGTTTCAACACACATTTTAATTATTAACTAACATAGTCTGGGAACATAGGTCACCTAAGTTTCTAATCTTATTTTTTAACAAAAATAACACGTGCAAGGTTCTGAGATGCCTAATGTAGAAAATAAAGACTTAGCCCTATGAAGTAATTATTTCACCAAGTTTTTGGCTGAAACAGCAAAAATCTGTTTCTCTCCTCGTGTTACTATTGAGCATGTATACCCACCCATTGAAGAATGCAAGATTCCCTGCTTATCCACACTTTCAATTTGCAGAACGTGCAGAAAGTGGAGGTCTTTAGACTTAGGTGTCACGGAGGAGGTCAGAGCCCAGCAAGGTTACCCCCCCGGGTGGATGAAGGGATGAAGGCCGGAGCACGGCCCGGGACGCTTCTCCCGGCGCTGTTCGTGGTGCTGAAGTGAGATCCCCCCCGGCCGGACATCGGCACCAGCAACGCGGGTGCAAAAGGGGGGGCGGGGAAGATACTCGATTTATTTTTCCATTATTAGAAAGAAATAGTAACTTTGCCAGTTCTCCGTTATAAACAAAACTAAACGGACTTCCCACGGAACTTTGGAGAGCTCTAAGTTATTAATACTTTGAAGCTATGGCTCACAGTGCGTCGAGAGCAGTGGAAAAAAATCAGCTGATTAAAACAAGTTTTTAAAAAGTCAAATATCATTGTTTCCATGTAGAGAAAGAAAAGCACCATTGGAAATTAAGCATCTTGCGCACGTAATAGGATGTGGGCCAAGAGCTGAGGTATGTCTTCTTGTAGTCCAACTTTACACCTACATAGCTAGAGCTTAGGGCACTTTCAAGCTCTCAGGACAGGACTCTTACCTATCTGCAGAGCTCTACATCAGCAGTATCAAACGTCCTTTGCAACCAATTGTGCTCTTGGCAAAAGGCATCCAGGTGTTATAAACAGAGGTCAGAACAATGTGACCTTTAAATGTTGGGGGAGGGGGGGAAGGCATTTCACAGTACAACTTTTCTGGAAGCATTATTATTCTCGACTTGTTAGTAAGACTTCATTCTTGTTTCATGCCATTAACATTTTCAAACTGCCACAGCAAGCTTCAAGAAATATAGTACCAGTAACCAGTAAAACAATCTCCAGTTTAAGCTTATTTGTTTCCCAGAGTAATATCTCCTACTCTAGGACCTAGTGCAGAGCAATAGCAATTTCTGTTCATAATAAATGTTTCTGTAAACTGATTTCTTTATGTAGGGATGTTTTGGTGCCTGTCTCCTCCACCTCCATTTCTCCCTTTCCTATATTTAGCTCAGAGTATCTGTAGACCGCTGTAGACCGCACCATAACTTAAAAAAACCAAACCAAACCAAAAACAAAACCAAACACCCCCCCCCCCAACCCAAAACCAACTCCACACCAAAACAGGATATGACAAAAATTGGTGGCAGAAATGTATGTGTGGACGGAGAATACCATCTACAATAAGCTGATTTAAGCAATCCTTTTGTAAAAATTTACTTTTCCCTCTACCCCAACTACAGCCCTATATTTTGGGCAGAAATTTTTCCTCATCAGACAGTAGTAAACAAAAACACAAAGATTTTTTTAAAAAACAAAATTTTAAAGAGCAAGCTTACTAAGAGGGAAAACCATACTTGTAACTTGCACTTGAGTAAAGCGGCCTTTTAATGCACATTTACTCAAGAAAGACTGTTTTAAAAATAACTGTTCCACAATGCACAAGTATGCAATTCAAAAACTAATGTTCATGCATTCATGGAAGAACCTTGGATGACTAGACGCCATAACAACTCTTGTAGTAATGATACAAAGGCCTTTTTCCTCTTAGATGACTGGTTGAATTAGGTCACTACCAGAACACATACAAGGATTATCAAGACTGTGGGCTTCTTCCATACTGAAGAACCAAGTGACAGTTTTCTGACATCACTAATGGGATTTTAGTTCACTTCTTGCAATCTTTATAAATGCAGAATGCCAACCAGCTTGCTGAATGAGGGGTTCTGGTTTCTGAACCTTTCCAACACTATGTAAGGCAAAAACTGCCAAAAACTTGAGACTTTTTTGTTGTTTAAGAACTCCTGATGTCATGTGTCTCTTCTTTGGGAAGAGAAGTGTAATGTAAGCTGGTGCAATGCAAGAATTCAGACTCTTATAGCACTACATTGATCAGTTTCTAATTAGATCTGTATATCTAAAAGTAAAAAAAAAGAACCCACAAAAACCCCCCAACAAATTAAAGATACCTTATTTAAAGGAGGTACTCCTTTTGTTAGCTGATAGACATAAACATAAACCACATTTACAGATAAAGGTGTATTTTGGTTTCACAGCTCTAAGAACTTAAAAATACAAATATCAGCATTTTATATAGTCCCTGCGGGGAGAAAGCTCATAAAAAAGCATTGCCTCTGAGCATCCCTTCTGCTGCTCTACCTGCCCCTGCCCCAACATTCACTAAGCTTCAAACAAAATAACATTTCTGTTTACAGAGGGAGCCTCTTATTAAGTTCCTACTTGTCATAGTGTCTTTGTGAGAAGCCTGGACTCAGAAGCACAGTGGGAAGTCACTGACTTCCACTGGTGTTTACACTACTTTATGTTTTTTTAAGCACAAAATTCAAAATCGAGTTCTTCCCTGTCCTATACCATGCCCTAGGCGGATGAGGTCCATCTGTCAGACTCAAAGACATCTGCAATCAGCAAGCATATTTGAGCTGACAAAAGGGTCAAGGCTCAGGAGCAGAGTACTGCTCACAAAGGGAATGTGGCTCTGAATTTGCAGACACAGTTAAGGAAAAGTTCTGGTGTCAAAGATTTGTGCTTCTGCCCCTGTGGGAAATAAGGCAAACTAATGAGGAAAAATATTGAAAGATAGTCCATTCTCCAGGCTCCCCTGTGCATCCAGTTTTCTCTATTTCAGCCTATTAGTCTTCATTCTGTTTCTCCTGCAGCGGCCTTTGTCAGCACATGAATAATTAATGTTAATAGTCTCATCAACTTCAGGGCATAGTGCAAGACTCATTGAGCAAATGTTGGTTGGGCTTGTCCTGCCTCATGATGAAGTCTTTTCTTTCACATAAGAGATCCCACAAAAGAAAAGCTGTGCTCTACTTCTTCAGTGTTCCTTCAATGGGCAAATGTAGTAACTGTAAGCATTACATGTAGTATCTCATAGTATATAAATGTGGCCAGATTGTCTATTAAAAGTGTACATTCAATGAATACCTAACACAACACTGACTGCAGGCAATAGCTTGTTTTACTTTAATTTAATCTCTTCAAATCCGTCCATAAGATTATTTTTGTTGTTGTAACAACGCATGGTATCATAATACCATGGTTACATCATGTTAGCCAGTGATTACTTCATAAATTTTAAATGGAAAAAACCAGTGGAGCTGTTTTGATCACAAAGTATTTCTTATACACTCTCCAAACAGGCTTATCCTCTGAAGATGTCAGCACAAAACAGATGAGTGAGGAGAATGTTAGATCCATTATGGCTGACTATTACTGCTAATAGTAATATAAAGCTCTCACTATTGCACTGTATTTTTTTTTTTTTTTAACTTTTTAACCCCTTTTTGAATCCATAATAGAAAACTAGAGTCACAATGATTTTTCCCCTTTTGGCTGTGACTGTAAATGAGGCACAGATAAAGTAAGCACCAAATCCTACTTTTGATAAACAGACTAACAAGTTATGTTGCAAGAGGAGGATACTACTAATAAAAGAGATCAGTGAGATGTGTCTGGTTTTTAAGTCACAGCAAGCTTTCCTCCGACATGAGATACAATTATGGTTAAGAGCAATACCTGAAGTTTCATTTAAGATGCTCATTTTATGAAAATGTGACAAATGGTTGAATACCAATACAGTGGAATAAAATTCCATATTATTCCCCAAACTATTGTAAATTATGCCCATTCATTATCTTAGAAAAATCTAGAAAATACCAAAATGAACAATCAGGAGTTTCATGGATTCTGACTCACGTGAAATAACCCCCCAAAATAAATCTCTAAGACCTGCCAAGAGACAGTAAATTCACTCTTGACCACAATGAGGATGCACAAATAACAAATTACCCTACTCTCCAGATTTTGAAAATGGAAGCAATTTAATTAAAAAACCCCAGAAGTTTCAGAATCCATGAAACAATACCTTATTAATCTACTTGTGAAAAATACTTATACAATACTATTTTATCTTCATCCTTTTCATTTATAGCATGAGCATAACAACATGACCTCTAGGTGTTAAAACCCCATTAAAAATGCTTGAAAAAATTGTTTGCTTTAAAAGCAATCTGTACTATTGGTGATGTTATTCAAGTATCAGTACATTCTTCACTATTGAGTAGAATGAGATCTCTAGTGTAGATTTGAAATGGGTCTAAACTCGAAGCAAAATACCAAAACAATCTGACCAGATGGCTCTTGGCTGTAGTAAAAAAGAAGAAATTCAGCAGAACTGGAAGAAATAACACATTAGCACATTTTGTGCATTAAACTGGAACCTACCTTGCAGTAGGACACACAAACATCAGACTAGGCATGTGCTTCAATCTGTTCCTGAACTTAAAACCTTAGTCAGGGCCTTTGTTTTCATTTTGTGAGTCTTCACACAGTAGCAGGAAGAATGAGACAAAGACACAGGCAACTGCTGCACGGGAGAACTATCTGAAACAGCCTCACACTCACTGCCCGCAGCTCTGATTGACATTTCAATTGACAGTGTCCCCTAAACAGGGGGACAATCCAAGCTCCCACTTCTACAGTGCATTACAATTCAGCTATGAACAGTCTGCTGTTCAACTTCACAAATATTTTGCTGGTTTGAATTGCTTCTTTCCTCCATCCCAGTACATAAATAAAACCAGCCCATTAGACAACACTCCATAGATTTTGGTGACTTACATTTCTGGTATGCTTTAATTGGGTAAACTTGAATTGGCTTAAAAGAAAGAAAAAAATAATAATTGAGAGGCAGACCAGGAAATATATTGACATTCACTTTGCCTGCTTAGTATATAATGAATGATGAAAGCATTAGCTTTAAAGGAGATAATTAGTTTCATAGTCCACAACAGTGAATATTTACTGGGGATACTTAAAAGAATTTCTTTGAGTGAGTGAACTAATAAATTTTAATGAAGACAAGTGTGATGTTTGGGGTTACACAATTAAAAGCAAACATATAGCATATCTAGCAAATTGAAAACCTACTAGCTTGATATATAAAATTCACAGTTGTTTTAGCAGTATGTTGTCATTTTGAAACTATGTACCCACTTCTACTTTTAATTAAAGTTCTAAACCTGTTTTTTCCAAGTTTAACCAGTACACATAGCACCAAAAATGTAGATGTTAAAAATATGAAACAATTTATTAAACAGTCTAAATAAACAGCAATTTAGAAATAAACTCAAGCCTTATCCAGACGTCCAGAAAAAACACCACCACAAAACCCCTCACAATCTAACATCCCATTAAACAGAAGGCAACATAGAAAGTTAGAACAAATGAACTTCAAAGTAGATTGTTAGCAGAATGTTTGTTTGTTGTGGACTGGGCCATGAAAATGAAGTGGCTAGTATTTTTAAAACCTGCAAAAGGTGATCATACTTTCAGCTATTTGCATCTGCTTGTAAGAGATATGAGGTTTGTATTTCTTGTTACTACTTATCATATATGCTGCACAGAATGCTATGCCGGTCTCACACATTGACTTTGAAAATGTTTGAGCAAACAGACAACTCCCCACCCCAACTCCTAGAACGATACATTTGCTTTAACACTCCTGCAAGTGCACAGGCCCTAATAACTGATCAAATGAGTAAGGGTCTTAAAACAGAGAATATTGGCACAGCACTAGTCCTGTGGCTTTCTTTCAGTTTTTTCCATGTCACTCAAGCACAGTGTATAATACCCATCTTTAATATACCTGATGGTTTCTACAGCCCAATAGACCCATTACCAGCCCAAAGCAGCCTAGCAATCTGAAGTTATTTCCCTTCCATTTCCCTGCAATACAAAGTAAGTGCCAGGCTGTCAGAGTTTCCCTGTAAGGACAGGATTTTCCTCTGAAATCCCATTTATTTAGATAAGCAGAAAAAGTGACACAGTAGCACAAAGAGAAGAAAAATGATGCTAATTTGGTATATGGAAAAATCTCCATGCTGAGAACTGTGAGACTTCATTATCTCAGAGCACTTTTCAAGTGCCAAAATATACTGTAGAGTATTCAAATACAACACGCAGACAGTCCAGGCAGGTCTAGTAGAAAGGCAGGAGAACAACAGAGTAGGCAGTAGCACAGTTAGACAAATTCAGAGGACATAAATAACACAAACAGCAAAAGAAAGGTATTATTAAAAGAAAATATTGTACCACCCTTATTCTATAACAGTGCAAATCTCTTTGTCTGTGCTGTGTTAGAATACTTACAGAATTCTAGTAGAAACTTCGCAAAACACTGGCATAGATGTGCCATTTCCCTGCTAAATTAATCTGCTCATTAGGACATGCTGCCTCATTTCTGTGAGTCCACCTAGACCTGCTCCAGTCTGGCAGATACATGGTCATTTCAAGTAAAATCTCTAGTCTCACTTAACTTAGCAAGGTTATCACAATCCTAAAGTCCTGTGTGATAATTTTGCACAGAATCAAAAGTGGTTCCAAGCCAGGCATGCAGTGGTATAAGCAGTTTGCCTGAAATCATAAGGATTTGTCCTTAAGAGAAGTCAGTCAGTCAAACAGCGTTGATTTAGGAATTCCTCCTTGATGCAATATAGTAAGTAAAATGCTTCAAACCGCACGGAACAGCACTGCTGTTGTGGATTACACGTTGTGATATTTTTCATAAACTACCCATTGTGCCTGCCCGGATGATGCTAAGCCCTCCATCCTCTTTTTTGGAAAGCAAATTGCATTCAACCTACCAGATTAATGATGCTTATAAATAAATAAAAATCTACAATTTACTGTTAATGGAAGACCAGCTGGCATCCTACTGTGGAGCTGAAGGTGCGGCATGCACTGACAGAGATTGGCGATAGGTTGCTGACTCATTTTTCATTTACTTTATGGGTGTTTTTCAGCACGAGGAGCTTGCAAGCTATGATGCAGCTATCTCTGTCCGAGTGTTATCTCGCCCTCATAGCAGAAATCAGTAATTAAAGTTTAATATGCAGCATTGAGACTATCTGCATCTCTCAAGGGGCCACTAGAAGGAAATTAGCAAAGAATGATGCAAGTTTGCTAGAAGGATTTGATAGCCAATTCTAATTTCATCAGCTTTGATTGGGAAATTGAAAAGGCACCTCTGGGGGCACTAGCCATGTGTTTCCTGCAAGTTTCTCATTTAATTAAACAAGGCACACAGCAGATTTTGAACCTACCCTATGTAAACCCCTGCAATTGCCATGGATTTGTCCTGCAGAAGCTCCCTGCACTATTCCGGTAACCTAAACTTCCTAGCATAAAACACTGTCACACAAAGCTGAGCGGAAGAAAAGCAGACAGACAACTGAAAATATATGCTGATTAGATGCCAAGAGAAGATTGCTTCTAATGCCGTGCCATGCCAGCAACTGAACAAGATAGGACCCTTTTAGCTGAAACAAGAATCAGCTTGTGGCACCTTCAGTTTTTTGTGCAAGAGCAAGGGTTTTTTTTGAAATGTTATTCAAAAGGTTCAAGTGTTTTGAAAGGTTATGGGCTTATAGAAAGCTCATAAGTTTCAAGAATACTTTACCAGCTCTTTGAGTTCTCACTGAGCTCAAGTGATACCAGTTTCTTACCTACATTATTTATACTTTGTACTGCTACCAAGCCATTTCTTTTGATGCAAACCAAGCAGTGCCAGCAAATTAGCTTCATACCTTGCTAAGACTGCTTCTTCCCACATTTTGCAGTGCTCTCAGTTTACAGGGAATATTTCTGCATCCTGGATATAGAATACATACTTCAGAGACGTATTTACAGGAGGTTTTCTGATCAGGCTACCAAGAGAAAAAAAAAAAGGCTTGTTTAGGCCATTTTACATTTCCATTTCTTCTAGTTCAGCCTCTGTTACTAACAACTCTCTGCTGCACATGATTACAAGTGGCTGTTTTAGTAGCAAAAGTTCTCCATGTATGATTTAAAAACCAGCCTTTTGACATGACATGACAGGACTGTAGCATAGGGTCTTTAGGTTGGAATCTTTTTCACAGAATTTTATTTTCTGCAAGCAGAAGGTTTACATTTCTAGCTTTCTGTTCCCTGCTTCTCTGTATTTCAGGAAAGAATGAAATCCAGATATATTGCAGCTGTATTCTTTTCAAGCATGTAACAGTACTTGGAACATAGAGGAAGAAGCTGAAATAAGAAAGCACAAGACAGATTAAAGACACAGGACTGATTTGTAATGTCTAACGGTCCGGCAGACATTACTCTATCCTGCATCAGGTTCTGGAATATAAACATTACTGCTTCTGGCCAGACTAGTAGTTGAAAGATTGCCTGCTTCGGAAGGGAGCTTGTACTTGTCCTGATGCACATCCTTGGCTCTGAAAAAGCCAATTGCTAGTTTTATATCAAGAAAACTTCACACTCTGAGGTAGCTCAAGTAAGGATGTTTCAGGTGTCAGCTGCTAATCTGAGCAAATCAATGTCATTTTGATTAGTGCTATGTGAATATGAAGAAAAACTGCCAGGTTAGCAAATTCACTTTTGTCTTGAAAGTCCCTATGCGTACAAGCTTATGTAAGCTTAATTGAAGTCAACAAAATGCAACTTCTTTTTTTAAAAGAATTTAAGTACCTTTTATTGGAGTCTAATTAATGATTATAGTCACCAGGGTAAGTTTTCCCAAAAAAATCAACAAAAGAGAAGGGGCCTTATGCCATTCTTTGTTTATAGTTATGGAAAACAAACAACAGTCCAGAGAGAAAGCTTCATTTTCATTTGACACATGCAACTCCTAATGAATACAGCAGTTTTGATTCTAATGGGGTCACTAATTATCATTCAAATATAAAAGGCTTATGTCAGTAATATTAAGATTAAATGTCCCAGAGAAGTAGTAGTGGAACAAGATTTTTTAAAATTTTATTTTTTTTTAATAAAGAGAAACACATTCTGTTTTGCTTTTTTATGGTAAATGCTTCACTTTTTCCAATGTATTCTGACTGTAATACAATTTGATTTGAAGGAAGGAAGGGAGAGGAATGACTGATTTCAGACTTTTATTCTGGCTGAGGAAAGGGGGAAAATTTAAAGGTTTGTTTTGAAGAAATACTCTTTCGTCCAGCAAAGGACTTCTTCAAAAAGTTTCTGAACTTCAATAGTGTCTGTTTAAAACAAGTTATTTTCTTCAGAAAACACTACTTATTTTGATGAAGAAGGTAGTGCCTACCAGAAGCAAAGAGCAAGGAAGACATCACACTGATTTGATTCAATTTGCCTAAGCATGTTAACCTGTATATCTAATCAGTGAATCACAATAGCTCCTAATGCTTGCTGAAGGACTGAACCTTTCCCACTGTACCAGGTTGCAGGGTTGTCCAGAGGACCCAAGGAATTTCCTCAACAACCTTAAAGCATCAGGAGCCATGACTGGCAGCAATAAATAATAAACACACAAAGTGTTCCAAAAGACAAGCTTATCCTCTCTTCAGGCCTTTGTATCTCTCCCTTCTGCTCTGGTGGCGTTTTATTCATTTCTACTAGACATCTTCCACTTTAGTCCCACAATTTAACTCTGCAGTATAGAGCATGGACCAAAGTAGTCATTTGTATAGGTAGGGCAAAAACTCAGGAGATCGTGGGGGTTTGTTTTTTTTTGTTTTCCTTGGCCCTTCACTTGAACAGGAATGCGTTTAGGACACTTGCCTCTAACCTCTAATTTTCTGCCTTTCCTCTTACATCCACATAAGAATTTCTAACCTGACTCAATGTGATGTAAATAAGAAAAAGTTCACATAGCACTGCTTTTCATTTCATCATCTTGCTTCTTCTAATTGCTTCAGCAATGATAGCATTACACATTGCTAAGCCCCTTGTGCATTTGCAAGCTGTCAGAGCTAAGTGGTAAGCTGAGGGGGATGGCAAACTCCACCTAACTAGCCTGGGTGCCCAGTGATCTATCTTCAGGTATGTGTGCTGCCTGCAGCTAGTAGAGATGTTTCATAGCTTTCCATCTAAAAATTTTGATCCCTCAAATTAAAGTTCATTAATTTTCCTTCCCCTCCCCACCATCATAACACAATATTTTGAAACAGTTAATGTGTCACAATTGATTTCTGCTGTGTGCTTGCTTTACTTAAATAAGTTACTTAAAAAATATTAACCTATAAAATAGCTCATCATTGTTCTTTCTAAATTTAAGAACCCAGCTAATCATTACACAGATTTATTTACACTGTGAGCCTTCAAGCTGGTGTCATTATCTCATTCTTCATATTTGTATCAGGGCACTACTGAAGGCATGAAAAGAACTCACAATAGATGGTCTTTTCCACAACTTTTGTCCCCTTCTGGCGAGACTTATATTGTCACTTAATATTAGAGTGTGTGTGAAGGGGTAATTTTGTTATTACCTGCTTCAAGGACAGGTTTATGAAGGTGAAAAACTCCATAACCAGAAGAGTTCAATAAGGGTGCAGACATACTATTTAAAAAGCAATGTTATAATTATCCAAAGCTTGCTATTTCATATTTTTACTTAATGTTTGTCGATATAAGCTAGAAAAGATTAGTGTAAAGCTATTTTGTAAAGAGCAGGATGACCCTTTGTGTTCAGAGTTGATCAATAACAACTTACACTGTGAGAACTATGATGCACAAACGGTCTCACTTCATGCTAATTTAGTAGGGAATAGGGAGAGGCTGTACCACTGTCACCCACTGAAAAAATAAGCTTAATATTAGAGTTATTAATAGCGTTTGAAATAGAACCCTTAAAATTTGTTCTGAAATCTTGCTGAAGTAAAGCTGAAGTTACAACATAATATTAAGTCACCTGAAACTACAAAAACACATACAGCATTTTAAAAAGTGTTTTTCTTCCATTTAAGACTGAGCAAAAATGGAGTTTCATATTGCTTGGGAAGCTTTGTCTCATTTTTGGGCTCTCATTTCTGGAATAACCTTCTCATGTGTCCCCTAGCAGCTGAGCACACGTGCAGAACCAAATTCTCTCTTGCTTACAGCATTTCCTTGCATGCCTCCGACACTCATTAGGCCCAAATAATCTGGTCCCTTTATGACAAAGTAGAGCCATCAGTAAGCCAGATCATACAAGAGAACCTGACCCACTGTCATTATATTGTGTTGTCTATGGACAACTCTAATGCAGCATCATTATGCTACAGTGCCTAATCACTTCCCCCTGGGGTGACATGCCGGCCCTTCTAGAAAAGCAACTACCACTGTTGCTACAGGAGACTGGTTAACTTCTGCACAGAACTGAAAGTCAAGATCATTGCTTAATAAAATAAAAAGATTATTCTCAGAGTAAGCAAAAGCCTTTTCTGCATAAACAGTGAAATAAAGCCTTTGCAACCTCCTGCTGTCAGGCACCATTTTGCGGAGATTGCGACATCTGAGGCATTGGAATAGCGAGGACCTGGCAGAAAGTTTGACAATAAGCTGCCATACTGTGGGTGTCAGGAGTGATGTCACATGTCAGCAAAACAGCATTCACCAGCTGGAGGCCCACAAATGCCAATTTTAATTATAAACTTTATTTGAAAATAGAGTTCACAGTTTATACAGGGTACGCTTCATGCCATCAGAGCATTTGAGCACTGCACTGAACAAATTGGTGGCACGTTGTTTTCTTAAAAATAGAGTTGTAAACATAACACGATATATTTTATTCATTCAGAAGAACAATAATCTTTTGCAGTCAGTTTATCAAGGATTGTAGCATGTGTTATCCAGATGTGCAAGCAAAATACGTAATGATTCCTTCTGTACACATAGCTGTTATCCTCTGCTCTACTTTTGCCTTTAGACTCATGATTGTTACTTTTATATTTTTAGTTCCTACAAATTTAGTGTTCTTAGTTCTACAAATTTAAGTACAGGTACATTCACTTAAACATTGATTTAAGTGTTTATTTTAGGTTTGCCAGTGAGATTTTTGCTCAGTTTTGTATACTTTGATTCTGTTGTACTCATGCCACAACTCAGGAAGTGGAGAATACACATGAAAAGAATTGGCCAGTCAGTTTGATTTCACCTGTGCTTTCAAATTTTCATTTGGCAGGAGTGTAACATTTTACTGCTGCTCTAGACTTCATCCTTCCTTCTTCCATTTTATAACCACACTTCTTCCAAACCATTGCTGTAGTACCTTTAAGGACTCAATTCTAAACTTTCTATATTAACCTTAGAAAGGCCTTAAAAACATCAATTCCTTCATATACTTACATGGGGTCTAACAGTCTTATGTGTATATATAGCTATATATGTATATGTATGTAAAACTACATATACATTCTTTTGAAGCATCTTGGTAATATACTAATGAGGCTTTGGAAACAAATAAAAGCTTAGAAGGTATTCTTTTCCTGGTGTACTCCACTTAATCCCAGTCCACCAGAAAATGTCTGCCCAACATGTTATCACAAATTATACCAATTCCTCCTTGCTGCTGTGAGCTGGTATGAAATTGCAGGCAAACCAGGCTGTAGGTAAGGAACTCTCCTGACACAAGCTGCTTAGTAATACTTTTAGAAACTAGAATCTGACCTAAAAATATAATGAACATGTTGCACCTATTTTTCCATAAATTGGAAGATGAGGCAGTGTTGTTCACCTACAGTGAACAGACCTCATAAATTAATTAACCACTTCTTAAACTGTCCATTTAGATTAATGGAGAAAATTCCACTAGAGATGAAAACTGGCTCACTACAAAATAAAGCATCTGAGTGACAGACTTGTAATCTGCATTAAAAAAATGGAGGAGATATAAATGAAAGGACAGAGACATATCAGATATGTGCTGTCAAAAATCTCTTCTAGAATTTGCTTCACTTAATTCCTTTATAACACACTGACGGGGATGATTTATCATTCAAGTACTTTAAAAGATTCTTCAGTAAGCCAGAAAAGTGATGAGCAGTTCTTTTGACCCTGGCACCCAGAATAATTATGATTATCTGCACTATTTAGCCTGAAAGGAATCGGACACTGTTCATGGTCTGTTAGTTCAGCTATGATGTTTGATAATCTATACACACAAGTCATTGAAGGTCACTCAACCTTAGAGTACTTCAAACACAGTTAGTTAGCCTTTACTGAATAGTAAAGTGCAAGTGCCCCATTTCTATTGCTATGACACTATTGAAAGACTGGAACTGCTGAAGGATGAAAATAATTTCATTTTATGTCTTCTATGTAGAAAGATTTGAATAAACCCAGTTTTCTGGTTGGACTGTAAATACGAAATACCTGCTAGGATGTTAAGAGAAGTGAAGACTAAGCAGAAGCAAAATGAAGCTGAAGAAAATTAAAGCTGATTCTGTGCAACTGGTTAGAAGTATTACCAGAATCTTTCCCTTCTTCCAAACACAGAAGGAAACAACTGTGCAGGCATTCTTTAGCTACAACTTTTCCTCAGTTGACTAGCAAGGGCAACCGCACTGGTTCTGTACAAGTGTTTTCTAAATACCAAATAAAAAGCTAGCTTCTGGGTTGCGTGATGAAAGTATTTTCATAACACTGAAGTCACATAGGAATTTTACAGGCATCTTAAAATTACAAGACATGTTGTTAAAAGACAGTGTAATACAAGAAATAGACCACCAAACCACTAGCTTATATTTAAATGTAAACAACATTTAGATTTAAAAAAATACAGTGGACTGTCTACCTCTGTAGACATACTCAATAGACTTATGAAAATTCAACTGGACTTCTGCCTAAATGAAAAGCAGCCATGGCATCTACAGCCAGGGAAGTGAAGAGACACACCAGAAGAACTGCTTTTCAGCGAAAAACGGCTAATTGGTTGATCTATGCTCACTGAAAAGGACAATACATTTTTTGGCCACTTTGGGCAGCAGATCCACTGATCCTTCAGAGATGACATCTCTTTTTCACTGTTTCATATGTACAGAAAACATCAGACTGAGTGGGCGTGAGTATCTATTCAAGACCAAATTTTACTCTAGATTTGAAAAAAA
This sequence comes from Haliaeetus leucocephalus, assembly GCF_000737465.1. NCBI lineage: Eukaryota > Metazoa > Chordata > Aves > Accipitriformes > Accipitridae > Haliaeetus > Haliaeetus leucocephalus. The sequence continues at coordinate 1,296,745 of NW_010972437.1, forward strand.
TAAAATTCAGACCCAAAGTTCAAAGATTACACCTAGTTCTCCACTGCTACAATGACATAGCCTTCCAACTTTTCCAGAAATTAATATTCCCACAGTGATACAAAATTAACATCAGAGAGCAGGGACTCAGTCCTAAGTATTGACTTGAGTCATCTCTATGACTCAAGCTTGTTTGTAACAGCAAAAAACTTCTAAATGTATAATCTCTTTACAAGTACATTATGATCTTTTAAGACTGTCACAGAAATACATTTTCTTTGCTATTGTATAGTCTGCCACATGGAAAAAAAAACAACAACAAAAAAAAACAGGGTAGGAAAGATGCAGACTGTGCCTGATTTTGTGAGACATGCCTGACTCCATAGGTACTTTTCTTTTTGAAGTTGCAATCTCTTATTTGGAAATCATCTTTATTATATGCACAACTGCCAACTTCCAATAGTTTTTATCCTTTTAGCCCGGCTGAACTAATGCTGAGATGAGAGCAAGCCTCTTCATATTCTGCATGCATCATCTTTTACAGCTTTGCTTACCAGGTTTTAACTACTGAAACCATTGCGGAAGATACATGAAAAGCCAGGTAGCTCTCAAATAGCCCTTATTTAGTGGCACAGCAAGAATTTCAACACAACCTCATTCTGAGTAAGTTGGAGGTGCCACTAGGAACAGTCTGAAGATGTTTTTGCTTCTCTCCAAAACTTTAAAATAGTGGTAAGATTAATAGTTTGTTGTTAGGTGTCCCTCCCCCACCATCCCTCATATGTTAAGTTTATAAAAATCAGTCTTAGGATAAAATCCTGAGCTGATTTTTTTTTTTTTTTTTTTACATTTATTTTCCAAATCCTATCTACATCCTCAACAGTTGTTGGTTATTTATAAGAAATAAATAATTTTACAAACTAAACATACACATAGTTCTGCTGAAGCTTTATGGTGGCAAGATAGTGTATTTAAATTAGGGGTTAAAAAAATCAATACACAATTATATTTTATACATCTATGTTATTCAGTTTTCCTTTGGATTTCTCTATTAATCTTGAATTAATTTTCATTATGCAACGGTTATAATGCCATTATTGGGTTTTGTATCTGAAATACTTTAAAAAAGAAAGAGTATCAAGTATTTTAATATATTTTAAGGAAATCTATATCCAGGTAACAGATCAAACCTGCATATTTCATTTTTACAACAAAATAAAATTGCATATTCCTTAGTTTAGCACAAATAAATCATGCTGTGGTAAAGAATGATATAAAGAACTGTCAGACAAGGATGTGGGTATTTGGGGTTTTTTGGTTTATTTTAAGTGGTACATTTCCTATTGTGTCAAGTATCTGTGATTGCTAAGAAAAATATTAATACCTCAGCATTTATCCTGCAGTGACCATGCTCACCATGTCTGCATTCTTATTAATGAAAACCCTTTCATTGAGCTCAGGATCAGTAGCATAGACTGCTCTTGAAAATTCAAGCCTAGACATGTACTCATGACAACAACTTCCCAGTCAATCACCTTAGAATATTGTTGGAAAAAAGAGGTTATGCAGATTCATATAACTCTTCTTTTCATCCTAAAAGGCAGTATTTTTTTTCTTCATGGCAGAATAAAGAACAAAAAAGTTTGCCAGCAAGTAGTCTTCAGGAACTGGTCTCTGTTTCTCACTACCGGTCCAAAATGCAGCTTCCTAGTATTTAATGAATGGCTCTTTGATATATTGAGTTTTCTTAAAGTATTACTATTGTCGGTTTTCTTGATTTTGAAGGGTTTCTCATCTGGCACAGAAAATTGACTATTCCACTCCAAGTTTCAGTCACTGCAAATTAAGAATGTAGGCTTTAATGAATAGTCCCCAAAGGCTAGAAGACTTTTTTTCTCAAACTTAGGATGGACGAAAAACTCGTGCCAGAGAGGGCTTCGATTTTATACACATTCTGGAGTCTTTATCTGAAGTTTGATGCTTCTTTTCCCTGCTCATTCTTTTTCATTGGTGGTCTTCCTCAGTCACCCTCTCCCATAAAATTCCTTAACATCAAGGAATAATAAAAATTATATAAGTCAAATGTAAGATATTAAAAACAAATATTCACCTCAGCACAAAGACAATGCTATCTGTGCACTGGTCGAAATTCAAATCAGTTTCAGATCTTAAGCAGGGTTACTTTCTCATACTTACTTTCCCCTCACATTATAAAGAAAGGAACGTGGCTTTTCAATTCTCCCTGTTTATCAAGCACTATTGCCAGTTTTTAGATGTGTAGACAAAAATTGTTAGTTCTCATAGGTCCCAGAAGCTCCCTTTACGGTACCTAAAAGCAGAGAGCTCGATGACAAGTGTACTCTGAGCATCTTTCTTCTCAACTACCCTCAAATGGTGATTAAAGGGCCCAGAAGGTATGACAGCTGCAGAAAATAATGTGATCTTTATCATACGATGGAGCAGGAGACAGTTTTGCTTAAAGACAGCTTTGTTTAAGTAACATCAAACTCTTCATGCAAAGTTATAACCCTATAATTGCTCTAATGCCTTATTTTCCAAGCAAACTTCAACTTGAATATCACCCAATAACCTCAGTTGTTGACACAGAACCAAACAAGAGTGATTAGGAACATAAATAAAATTAACTGGGGGGGTTGAGGGGGGGGTGTGGAAATAAATCAGAAATTGTGTCAATATGAATGAAAACTAGGGCTATTGGCAGTAGAGAAACAAAAACAGAGCCTAAAACAATGGAGAGAAAACTCAGTTCAGAGTAGTAAAGCATTTGTGCTGCAGACACTATGAAAAAGTTCAAATTTATGTGGCAAACTTGATTTACAATCATAACTGGATAAGGTTTACAGGCACCATGGAGAACAAACCAACTGGACAAAAGACAGACATCACCTTTAGTTACAGGTTCCAGGCCATTCAGTCAGCCAATGCTGTCCTTTAAGAATGACAAAACTCATGGAATAAAAACAGTCTTTGATATACTTGCTATTCCACCCACTTAGGAGCAAATCTCAATTTATTTCTAACACACTGCCAATTTCCTTGTCAGATGTTACCGGTCATTAATATCTTAGCTTATTTAAAGAACTTTGCCATTCAATTGCTTCCTCACTCTTCACAACAATACTTCATGGGTCTTATTACTGGAATCAATGATCACTTTTTAGAAAAGGATTTGGCAATTACTTGTGACTTTTGAGTACATATGATTTTTGGCTAAGCAGCCAGCACGCAACAAAGCTGAATTTAGACTGTCAGGCAGTTGCATGTTTATCATTAAATTTCATAGAATCATAGAATACCAGGTTGTGAAGGGACCTCAAGGATCATCTGGTCTAACCTTTCTTGGCAAAAGCACAGTCTAGACAAGGTGGCTCAGCACCTTGTCCAGCCAAATCTTAAAAGTGTCCAATGTTGGGCAATCCACCACTTCCCTGCGGAGATTGTTCCAACAGCTGATTGTTCTTATTGTGAAAACCATTCCTTTTGTGTCCAGTCAGAATCTCCCCAGGAGTAACTTGGACCATAGGAAGCAGACTAGAAGCCTGATCATCAAGACTTATTCTGATATTCTGAAATCTGCTACCTGTCTTGTATTCAGACAACTTGGACAACTTTTTAGCCAATATCGGTATCAAATAGACTCTGAACTAGAGCAGACAATAAATAGCATAACAGAGAATCCTATATATGTTCGAAGTCCCTAACAGATAATCTTCCTTTCCTTCTCCTTGACTACCGAAGGCATTAGGAAAATTCAAAATCTTGATTTAGCCTTATACTGCAACAATTGCTTGCCCGTAAGTGACAGACAGCTAGGTAGGCATACTGCATCTTTTCACTATCAGAGCTGCTTTATACCCTGGCACATATTCCATTATTCTCTTAAATTCAAGACAGGATGACCTGTGGTTTTAAGAGAAAGACACTTTCAGTTGGCATTTGTGGCTAAAAAAAGCCTGTCTCTGCACACAGTACCACAGAAAAATTGTTTTGCTTTTTGCCTTACAGAAGTGTTAGCTACAAACCCTGTCAACAAAAATTGCCTGGTTATTGCTAGCAGCACAGACACACTTGGGTTTCACTTTGCTGAGAGGCCTGCCACATATCGGAACTGTAATCTTGCTAGGTTTTGCCCAGGGGGGGAAGGAGGGCTGCCATGCCACATGGCACTTGGAACTGTTACCACACACAAGCCATTCACATTCAGTTTACTAGCTTGCAAGTTAAATGGTATTTTAATGCAAACATAAATGTAGTTTGGTTTTTTTTTCCCCCAATCTAGCATAAATTACACAGGCACCTTGCAACCATAAACCAGCCACTGATTTAATAATGCAGAGTCCTTGAAAGCATGTTGCAATGCCACAGGGGCAAGAAGTTGCCTTTGTTTTAACACCAGTAAACAGATACCAAAAACTGCCCAAACAGAAGCATGCTTCTGGGTATTCCTTAAGGCAGCAAGCACATGGACCATGCTGTAGTCAGGACACATGCTCCAAACATCTTCAGTATGACTAACAGGCAGATTCACTATGCATGGAAATAAGGAGGCAACTTTCAATGCTTTTATCATCATTTTGATTCAAGCTATATTAGTGCTTCTAAATTCTGGCAGATGCCTTATGGAAACTCCTACCTGCATTCGCTCATAGTAACTCAACACTAACGTGACAGAAAAGTCAAGCGAATGAGGAAATTAAGAATCTGTAGTATTAGATATGACAAGAGTTCTCTAAATGGTGATCATTCCTGCAAACATTAACCTTAACTTCTCTTACCTGAGAAATAGGAAAGAAAAAAAGCTTCCTACCAAACCTTCCGCTTAACAGAAATTACCCACTGCCCAGCATTTTTCATAATGAGCCACATCTGGCAGCCCCAGCGCATCTGCTTCCTGCCTGTTCTTGATATACAATACACTTATTCATTTCCAGGTCCAGGAAGTTCCTACTTTCCAACCATGATGTGACAACTGTTTCCAGGCAAGTGGAAACAGTTTTTCACACTGTATGGAAATATCAAGAAAGATGCATTTTTCACACTAAAATAAGTCCTTTCTAATATTTTTAAGACTCACGCACCTGCTGTAAATGTGGTTTCAGTAATTGGTGATACATGAGGAATCTCACCAAACAATACATTTGAATTATTTACCATCTACAGGGTGATTGCAGTTTTCAGGGTAAGAAAAATGAACAAGCTCAATATTATTGAAATCCTCCCCAAATGGGGAGAATCAAGTAGCTCATTGAGATTACACATCAATAATAATTTAACCATCATCATCTTCACTGGAGTCTCTCTTATATCCTGTATGTTTTATTTTTCATGTGCATGTGCCACGCATTTGAGACATAAGGAGGAGGAAAAAAAAAAAAAAAAAAAGCTTTCAGCCAGGATGACTTGTTTCCTGAACACCTGAACAACTCTGCCCCAGACATGCGAAGGGAAGACTTTTTCAATCCAGTTGTGCCAAGAGAAACATGAGTCAGATAAGCCACCGCAAGTTTCTATCCTTAGAGTCAAGTCAGCCAACCCTTAGAACATTCAGAGTTTCAGTCCCTTACTAATTGCTTTGTGACTTAAGAAATTTTGGCACTTTTCTTCACCAACAGCTCACGCTGCGGACAACAAGCACGGCAAAGCAAAGAGGCACATATGCTTGTGCAATGGCAGTCTGTCAGCTGTGCTGTTTTCTCTGGGGACAGCAGCACAGACCTCTAATTTTTTAAGCCCCTGACAGTTACAGAAGGTTTGTGCTTCCTCTGGCAGAAATAAGACCTTTAAGAATGGACAAAAGCTTGAAAAAAATGTTCTATATACTTCTGGGTTGATTAATCAATACTTAATTATTTAGAAGCTCTAAATGGCTATCTTTGGCTGGCACACGTACAAAACATGTTATCATCTGTCAATAAAGGCCAGCAAATCAGATTGCAAGCATGTAGCAGGGCATTGCTGTGTAGAAAAAGAGTTTACTCCATTTGCTGCACTTCACGATTTCATTTCATCAAAGGTGTTTATGTCACACTTAATGAGATAAGGGACAGCAGAGGCCTCAACAGCAGGTCTTAGACAACACTGTCTGGTAACTGTAGCAAACTGGGAATAAATACTGCTTTGCAGAAACCATTTTTAAAAGCCCTAATAAAGTAATCGTAGGCCTTAGTAGAAATTGGTTAATTGGATCAGCTACGTTTTGTTCCGGGAGCAAAATGTGCATTCCTATGATTAATTCATTAAAGCATGTTTTTACTGAAGTTAATTTGATAGTTCTGAATCGAGGCATCACATTGCTAGGTGGCTATTGTGCTTCTGCAGAAATTATGTACTAAAGCCTCCCAACATTTCTGCCTTGCTAAAGTTGCCTCAAATCATCTGTTCCTCTGGATGCAATGGGGATCTTGTTGATTCAGTTTGTGGCCAGCACAGCCATCGCTCCCCAGAGCTCTGAGTAAGGGCAGTAGCTGTTGATGCATAGCAGACCTTCTGAGGCAATGGGAATACCTATCTGTAAAATGGTCTATCTACCCAAAATATGTAAAATGGTGTGCCAAGTTTTTTCGTTTCCTTTTTAAGGCACCCCAAGCAGTGAATGAGCTTTCCTCCATATTTGCTTTGACCTGAAACACTTAGAGAAATAGTGGCACTGGCCGCCATCTAGTCAGTAGCTACTAAAAGGAACATGCTCCACAACTGCTTCACAAACCCAGACAGTCCACCAACACTTTTGTCTCAGAAGTTTTTGTGCTCATCTGGTTCCAGTTTGATAGCAACTGATCTTCTGCTCTGACAGTCTCTCTCATCTAGAGAGAACCCATCTAGAGGCTTTCAGGAACATGGTGTCATATACGTATTTGTACTCATAACAGGCGTATCATCAGTAAATACTGCTTAAGTGTCCATATATGAGAAATTAGCCGCTTACCAGCTGTGTGAATGCCTACAGACACTGGGTACTTGCTATTCACGCAAAGGAGAGCATGAAGTTACATTTCGGCGAGGGAAAGAAAACAGAAATCTTTTGCTGTCCGCCTCAAACAAGATTATGATACCCTTTCCAGAAAGCAGTCTCAGAATAATGTCATCTTATACCTTCTGAGATCTCTAGATAAAAGTTACTAAATATTGATATTGGTTATAATGCAATATTACTCAAAGGTCCATGCTGAAATTTATTATTTGCTGTACTAGGTACTGTATTAGCACACAGCTAGAAAACCATCTTTGCCTTGAGTAAACCTGTCTCTAGACCGGGCTGCTGGGAAATCAACAAATACAGATATAAGGGTAAAGCAAACTTAATGACTTCTTTCATCATGGCTATTCTAGCTCTGACTCACTCATGTGTTCCATATAAGCCATAAATCTTTAACCCTATAAAGTAGTAAGAAGCTAGGATTAACTGAATTATTAATCCTTAAGTCAAATTATAAGGACAGGTATCTATTTACCTTTCTACATATCTTCAATTTTTTTATATTTGAAGTGTTCTGAACAAAGAAAAGTTTTCTTTTATGGGCTTGTGCTGGACAGGAAAACTTTCCATTGCTCTCACAGTTTATCTGCTTGTTAAAATAGACTGTAATAATTAAATGCGTACACATGCTTGAATGATAAATTTTAGTAATAAGTGCACTGGGACTTACTATGACCTTATCAAGTCGGGCTAGCCAGTCATTAATTCAGATAACGCAATTTATTATCGTAATCTTTTGCTTATACCGTTGTTGGGCATATGATTTATCCTAATTTGCATATGCAGATTGAGATACAATCATTTCATTAATTTTAATGCTTTTTCTTAATCCCATCAAGATTAACACTTTGTCTTAAAGTTCTAGACAACATATTTGCAACTGGCCATTAATGTGTTATCCTAATATTAGTATGGGTGAATTCTAGTGAACAAAGTGCATTAATTTGAATGTACTAGTTTAAATGAGAAACTACACCAATAAGGTATAAACACAATTATCTTTTTCCACATATAGATACTTACATTTGTTGGGAACATTGCAGTTCCTGTATGCATTGCATACATTTTTCAGGCAGGCATTTTGGGGCCCATCTATGACCGCTGCCTATCACCACTGCCATAGAGATACCGTGCAGTGAGATTTCACAGCATCGTCATTCTAGCTGGGTAGGGCTGGAAGGAAGTTTTGTCACTGTCACCTCACACATTAGTGGAGAGATTCTTTGTCACAAGTTCACACTAGCAGCATCAAAAGAAATCCTTTGAATAATCTTAAAAGGAAGTAGACTAAATGGGGACTAATGAGAACAGAAAAATTATTTTAAAGCCAGCTCTAACAACAGTTTAGCATCTTACACGTCACCAACAAGTATTTCACTTTCCTGTTTTCCAGCAAGATACACAGTGGCAGAATCAACCATTCATTAATACTTCAAAAGTGACAAGTTGCAGAAAGCAGACACTTGAAACTGTTTACTAAATACAGATTAGGAAAAGATCCATCACATTAATTCAACTGCAATGTTCAACCAAATCATAATCTTTATTCTAATATTTGCATTAATTCAACCTAATGCCATCTTCATTTTATGTATGCTCTATATACACACAGGTATGCGAGTGTATAAATGTATTTAGTTAAATGCAGGGCTAGTAACTACACTTCATTCACAAAATTAAGAATGAATGTGTAGCAAGCAGATTTTATAATTGCTGCAAGTCAAACTCAGATTATGTTAATTTTCTAAAACTGCTGAACAGACCTTAGGTAGGAATTTCAGTAATCAAAAACCTAAACATAGCCATATAATCAATCCAAAAGCCAAATTCACTTTACTGTTAAAAATCAAAGTTCCTTTCCAATATAAGATTATTGGCAGAAGAAAACCAATGATTAAAAACTTTCAGAAAGCTTTCTAGAGATGTTTCCTTCTATTATTTTTCTTAATTAAGAAAAAAAAGTTTCTGGCTGTATTATTTGGTTTCGTACTTTGCTATAGATAGAATAAGCAGTTGAAATCATCCGTTTCATTGTGCATTTATATTGGTGTAACGGAGTTCAAGATTTGACCCATTTAAGAGTATGCAAGGGGAAATATATCAAGCATCAAAATATATCAGGCATCCTAATTTGGCAGTGAGGATTTATCAGTGATGAGTAGGTTTTCATCAAACAAGTGAATATACATTATGTCCCTAGTTCTTAGAAACCTACTGGAGATGCTTAAGGTAATAGATTTGGGCCAGCATGTTTTATTCATGACTTAAAGCTGGTGTTATTTTTATTTTCCAATGGGAAAAAGTGATTCTAAGTTTGAGTAATTACTATATTGCTCTGACCTTTTGCTGTTATTAGCCAGCTGTGATAATATTGAGGACTTTAACTTCACTCAGGCCTCCCCTGAGTTCAGAGGACTCCTTCTGATCTCCTGTTTCTTCCCAGACCACTTCTGAAACTTGTCAACTCTTGCTATCAAGGCTTCATCAGAATTTCAGTCAGCTAGAGGAACAGAGGATGTGTAGATCACTTTGACAGGGAGACAAGTACCACTGTCTGCAATTCTCGCCTGAATGCATTTTTGTTAGACTTTGTTTTCAGTTCTGCTACTTTTATCAGCAGTGTTTCTTCTTCATTCTGAGTTAGCATTATCCCAGAAAAGTTTTTCATTTTTTAATTAAACCATCTGCTGATACTGTGTCCACTTCAAAGGCACTCTAAACAGACTGCTTGCTTGTGAGGTTCTGGGGAATGTGTAATGGGGGGTGCATTCTCAATATATTTTTGGTATATGTTTACATTATTGTATAGAAGCAAAAAGAACTGAGAACAGCAGCATGGTTGCAGAACACCTATACTTTGGAGGTACAGGACTGTGTGCAAGTTTATCTCAATCTTTATTAAAAATTGTCTTGCGACACCTGGAAGAAACTTTCAACAACATTGGTATTATTTTAACAGTGTTTCTTACTCAGTACATTGTCCAATAAAAACATTCTAGTGAAGGCATGCGTATACATATCTATATTGCTTTGGTAGGGGAGAACTTAATTCCACAGACATGACTCTTGCACCAAATTCTAGTTAGTTTTGAGTTAAGCTGTGGCTTTCTTCATTCTCTTTCATGTTTGTTTTCACAAGCACCAAATACTCAAAAGGGTTCTCAGTACTTGTATGTCTAGTACAACCCCCTGTTGTAGGAGAGAGGAGTAAAGACTACTTCCATCATTTGGGCAACAATAGTGGTTTCTAGTTAACTTTGCCTTTTGCAACATTTGCACACTGTGCCAAGACATTGAGTTCAGAGAGGTGCTAGTGTTAAACGAATTGACCCACTACCTGGAAGTTGTGCTGGATTTCTCATGATGTCTGTTCTGTACTGAGTATCCCGAGTCCGTGAGTCCTGCTGCACCTACACTGCCTCCTCATTTCTGCACCCCGCTGCAGTACTCTGGACATTGAAGAGATTTACCAGCCTAATTGTAACAGTAAGCGTGCTGAACCAGGACAGTCCTGCCACATGCAAATAAGCCTTTTATTAAGACCACCACTGGTAAGGGTGGTGCAGAGGCATGAGACACCACAGCAATGTCTGCAATGCAGACACATGAGCAATTAGCTCCTGTTCTACAGAAGCCAATATAAGTCTTTGCTTATTAGCACCAATTTCACCTTAGCCCTGTCAGAACAAGTCAGCTCAATGCTTCCTCCTGCTGGACTCCCAACAGCACAGAGCCCCCAGCAGCTGCCAAAGTGATCCTCAGCATCCGTATTACTGGCATTGATTCTGTGCTCACAGTAGCTCAACTACCAATTTACATCGGATAATAAAGTTTTGTTTGCATATAAATGGCATCAAAACCCTTTCCACTGAACCTAGAAATACAGCATATAGCATACAAACCAGATTTAAAAAGGTTGACGAACATTTTTTGATCCAAGCACATGCAAAATCTTACTGATTAGCATCTTTTAGCATAAGATACAAAAAAGAAAATTGAGAACACCTAGCTATAGATCAGACTCCTCCATAGGACATGATGCCATACTGAAAGGGTATGAAAAGGACACATTTTCTACAGTAGAGTATTGATCTTTTGATGTTAACTGCAAGCTTTAATTAAAATTTCAGATACTATTATTGTGCTACATAATTAAAATGAAAAAACACTACTCAGGTTTAGAGAAGATACAAGTTTTATGGCTTGTTTCTTTGCTTTTGTTTTAAGCAGAAGCAGGGAAATCCCTTACAAGTGGAAGAACATTTCCAATCACTGGAATGTTAAGATGGTTCTTATATTAACCTTAAAAAAAAAAAAAAAAAAAAATTAAAATTTGTTCCATGTCATCCAGTGTGTTAAACTTCTCAGCTTTATGCCAGGCTGACTGCAAAGAATGCAGTCTTTTCTTTCATTTTCTTTCATTCTGAGATGGCTGTAAATGCTTTTTTTCTGTATCCTCAGAAGCTTACACTATCCCCTTGCTGTATGTTTTATTTTATGGCCCTATTATGGATTTTCCCTTTACAGCAATGTTTCTTTTCTGCTTTTTAAAATGGGCAGGGGGAAATCTGATTCTTTCTCATGTACTCCTTTTTCAGCATGGGAAGGTCTTCTGTATCTCCTTGCATATTTTACAGATAATAGTCCAATAGCAAAGACTGAGGTTTAGTGTTAGGCCCACACTCTGCCACTAGCAGTTAGGAGATGTTTACATTCCCTTTCTATTTTTCATTATTCCAACACATTCAATTTGTTTCTCAATATACTTGAAACCTAAATGTCACAAATTCATGAGAAAGTTCATCTTTATTTAAAGCAGCATGTAATCCTTTGAAAGGATATATGACAATGTTTATTTCTAGACCAATTTAAACTGCCAAAGCAGAATGTGGATCGACCAGAGTGGGCTGTAGGCTCTGCCTGGAGGAAGACATTGGGCTGCATGGCAGCCCTGAGCCATCTGGCCCCTGTGCTCTCCAGCAGAATTACAGGAACTTTCATGCATGACCTGGATGGGTCCACGCTGAAGTGTCCTGAATTACAACATGTTGTTTCACCTCTTCCTCCTCCCAGAGATACCTGTTTCTTTCCATTGACTATACTGGGAATTTAAACTCCTAATGTCCACCTTCTGAACAACAACAAAATTAAATGTCTGAAGCACCCTAAGGGAGAAAAAAAACCAACTTCCTCTCCTTGCCAAACACAGAGAGGATGATTCCTATCAAAAGAATATCCTTGCCTTAACCATCCAATGATAGATTGCTACAGACTGGATTAAAATTAGCAGTTTACTATGATAAGACAACTGAGCAGCATTTCACGCATCAAAAACAACAAAAACCAAAAACACTGAAACAAAAAAACCTCACAAAACTTGGAAATAAATGGTGGTTCAGGTTTGGTTAAAAGTTTGCAGCTGGGAGTTTGTTCACAATCCTCAAATTATTTGAATTCAATCTGAAATCAAAAGTATGAACACTTTCTCTGATCTATTTATTCTTTCATGCATACAAAAATATATACATCGCTGAACGCCTTTATCTACAGAAAGAGCTATAGCAAAAGCAGGCATTCATTTCTGCAACTCTGCCAACATACAAGTTTCTCCTCAGCATTGAATATCTTACAGAAGAGTTTCTATTTCATTGCCCAAAAAGCGTGGGTTCAGAGAAGTATTTTCAAAAGCAGAATGCTGTATTTTTTTCCCCCTCAAGAAGCTACTGAAGCCAGGAGGCAAAGCAAAGATCAAAGCTCTCTGCTTAACTGGAAGAATACAACAGTACAGGACACAGCCGTTTGGCAACTGTGACATGAGCGAAAACAAAAACAACCCACTCTTTTTTTTGGTCAATTAATGCCTTTGGCTACTGTGCATAGGCAGTCGGGCAAATGTATTAGTATTTGGGATTAATGCCTGTGCTTTAGAGTTTGCTGGTGTTAGTTATTGCTGTGATTCTCCCTGGGAGCCAAGAGCCTTTTCTGCCAGGGCTACACACACAGAGGAGAAAGAGAACAGTTAATGCAGCACCACGAGGTAGCGACCTGGCCGGTAGGAGCGCGCCCCGCGTCCTCGCAGCTATGCACACCGCGCAGGAGCGAGTCCAAGCACTGAGGCAGCAACCTGAACTGAAGCACCAGTGCACCCCGGGCCTCACGCAGCACAGCTACGGGGAACGAAACTCTCCACCTAGAGAGGGAGGAGAGGCTGGAAGCCAAGCACGGCTGGCAGGAGCCTGACACCAGCACGGAGCCTGGGGAAGGGGGAGGACAGGTCTTTGCCAAAGCATGTTTGCTCCTTAACACTCGACTTAGCGGTCAGAAGTGTGCTAACTGGCAGTAAATTAAGCAAGACTTCCCCAAAGTGCAAAAGTGCTTTGTTCACAAACATAGCAGCTTTTAAGTTGGAGATGTAAAGAGTGATTCTGAGCTCATTTACCCAGTGGTCGCTTCTGGAGAATGGATAAACCCATTTATCAGTGCATTCTCCATCAAGACAGCATCTTAAAGAAACGGCAGATTATCCTCTACAACATTTTTATTTAAGACTAGTGCTAATTTTGTTTTCACCCTTTAATGGAGTTCTTTTTCCAATACCTCCTTAGTTCTATACATTTTCTCTTCCCAAGGCTTAAGGAACTTTTTTTTCTAAGCCGATAATGTTAATCTGATCGGTCCTTTGTGTGTTGATGCTGGAATAGTGTTTTCTGAGTTGCTTGCAGATACTGCTATTATTAATAATCTCAAGAAAAATAGTAAATTTTACCAAGCAACTAAGCAGAAGAAGCAGCCGCCCATTAGAAGTGTCAATTAAAGCCTGTTTAACCAACAGGGATGTTTGGCTGCTAATAATGGTAATTTTCTTGAAAATCCCCATCTAGCGTCTTCACACTGAGAACCAAGTACAGTGCACATAATTTTCAGCGTGCATACCCCCATCAACATAAGATGGCTCCACTGTGGCATGATTCATATCACCACATAATGTGGCTAGTGGAAAAGTGGCTGATAAATGAATAATCATAACAGTAGCCATAGAATGCAATTTACTGCAGTTTGAGAAATACATTTGTTGGCACTTACAGATTTAAATGATTGTGCGATCCACAAACAAATCTGAAAAGGGAAAACATGTTGACAATACATTGTGGATGAGTTGTAATGAAACAATTGTTAGAAACAACTGCAGCATCTTCAAACAGATGAAATGATAATATGAGTAGTAAGTGAATTTTATATCCAATTCTTAGAGCTGGACTTCACAGATAAGCTGCCAGCAATTTTGAAAATACTTTAAAGACCTTAAAAGATTTGATATTTCTTTTAAAATTCCCCCTTAAAACCAGAAACAAAAGTTTTATTTTTTCTTTTGATCTGCATAGATTTTCATTTCTCTTTAATTCAAATGGGCTCCTTTCAACTTTGAAGGATATGCGAGTGCATGTATGTATACAGAACATATGAAATATATATTAGCTGCAGGCTTCAAAAAGAGCTTTAATTTGCTGCTGTTTCAAAAGGCCGAGGGGATTGCCTTTAGTAGGTTGAGAAGAGTGGCAAACGTGACAGCTTGCAGGGCTCTGGAAAGATGATGTAGAGAGGGAAATAGATGGACATGGGATCAAGTTGCTGAAGCCAGTAATCTTCTCTTCCCCTCACCCCCCAGCCAGTGCAGCAGGCTGGGGGTGGGGGGGGGGGGGGGGTGCGCCGCCCAGGTTGGTACCCCGAAAACGCAAAT
>NW_010972437.1:1311660-1325098 GCF_000737465.1 Haliaeetus leucocephalus
AAAACACCGAACCCGCCTCCCCCAGCCAGTACAGGCACCAAATGACATCCACGGGACTTGGAAGAAAGCAGACTGAAGAGAAGATCAAGCACAGGAAACTAGACTCAGCAGCCTGCATACTTCTTTCTTCACTAAATGAACTCAGGTATACAACTGGAGGATGATTGTAATTAACTTGCTCTTGCTTCTTTACTTTCCAACTCAACACCTACAATTTTATTAAGAAATTACTTCGGTCTTGTAAGCTCTGTATTAGCATGAGTTAAACTCGAGTCACTGAATGTTACCATCATTTTATGTTACTGGTAGTTGCAAAACCACAGAAAGATAAAATACAGTTCTCTGAAAGTTTTGTATTATGAAGGTCATATGTTCAATGTTGGCAATTATGATTCACTTTGGGATGAAATTGCATTATTATAATGTTGCTAACTTTTTTTTTTTCCTCTCTGCAGCATGAAGATTTACTCAACTATTTCACTGGCCGTTAATGATAGCTGTTCTTTCAATAAGAAATAATGTACTTACATAATCTATCTAATGTGTACTGGAGACACTAAGTAAATCATTATCTGATGTACAGGACCATTATCACTGTGTGCCATAACAATCAGACTTAATGAGGCTTTCCTCTTGCCTCCTCTCTTGACTGCCACGAGCAATGAGCAATGTTCTTTTGTTTACCAAGTTTCTCTATGCTGACTGTGTGTTGAAATTACAATCTATTCTTTTCCCACAGTACATCATTTATATCAGTAGCTAAAAAGTAGAGAAAGGGCATTTCTGTTCTTAAGGCACAAGGAGCATCTTGAATAATCTGGGTTTAAATGCATTTTCTGCACTGGCTTGGGCAAAATCATTAAAGGTTTTGGTATCTCCTTGCCTATTCTACGTGGCACACTTCGGGGGCTCAGTGTTGTCAAACACAAATATGCAGAAGGTGAAGGCAGCTATACAGGCCCCAGAGATGAACCAGGACCTTCCCTGTCTCCCTAAGATCCCAGCTACCTTAGATCTTGCTCTAAGTCTGACACTGTCTTTATAGCTTCATCTTTCATTAAAACATTTTGAAAGAAGGATAGCTTCGCAATTTTCTCCAGTACAATAACAGACTTGTGTTACTCTTTTTCCCAACTTTTATAAGAACTGCATAATTTCAGAAACTCAGTTATAAGAACCATTAGGTGAACCATTTCTGTGTTTTAGTCACATGGGCTTGCACCTTAAGAGCTTCATGTTCAAGCAAGCCCAATATCTGAAAGCAACACCTAATTGAGACATTATCATCACATCACAGCTTTAAATCAGTGCCAGCTGGACCAAGATGAGGCCTCACAGGGCCCCTTTTGAGCTCCATGAACTGAGTGAATTGCAGTTTGCAGTGAAATATAAATAAGCTCAAGAGGCTTTATATTTCACAAGAAAAATAAGTTACAGTTTTAGTCATAAGGTGAACTTTAAAAAATACCCATGACAGGATGCAATCTGAAATGCAAATACAAAGCCTGTCATCTCCCAAATGTTAAATATCAAGAATAACCTAAAACTGTACAGTGATTCCCTGAAAGTCATTATGCTTATTGTTATATTAAAATTAATTGATTGAGATCTGAGTGTCAGTGAATGGGATTTTCAGAGTCATGGATGACCTCAGATTTGCTATAATCAAAAGATATAGTTTATCCAGAAGAATAATATCCTGAATACCTCCCCTACAGAAAATGAGGCTGGTCAGAATCATACTCTGTGCAGAGAACTAGTTTTTGTCGTACAATGTTCTTGATCTACAGGAATGTCATCAGCCAACCTTTGTTCCCAATTAAGTAAATAAAATTCTCAAATGTTTGCTTACTTAATTACAAATGATACCAAGCAGGGGGATTCCCAAGTGAACTGGAAGACAAGAAAAACTTCAAAAGAAAGAAAAAAGCTGCAACTCAATAAAGGTAAGAGACATGTGCTGCTCTAAGGAGATGGGAATAGTCACCTACAAAACCATGTACTGAAAACAACCAACTACGTACTGTAGAAAAGGATCCAGCTGATATCTCAAATTGAATGCGAGCAAACAAAGTCATCATTGTGAAAAGAACAAGTAGTCCATATCTAACCTACAAGACACAATAAGAGATTGATGAGGCCTCATAAATTATATCTAGTTTTGGATACTACATTTTCAAACAACTAAAGATGATCCAGAGATGAGTTCTCCAATTGCTGTCACTACTCTTCTTGTCTGAGAAAAATCTAGAAGTACTTGATTGTTTAAATGAAAATGGAAGAGAGAACTCTGTCTCTGCGGCACCTTTAGTGCAGTTCAAAGACAGTAATCTATTCTCTAGTTCCACAACAAAGAAGACCGGTAACAATTCAGTTGCAGTAGAGGATTCCTAACATCAAGTTAAACATTAAGTGCAAGAGGAGTGAACCAGTCTGAAGTGATTGCCTAAAAGACTTTCTATGCAGTTATGTGATGGATTTGATGTATTTGTAATTAAATCTCACAATGGCAACTTGAGAGCTAAAGATGTCTAAAATGTTAGAGATCTTTCATAAGAACTGTGGGAAACAAGTGGAAAAGAGGAACAGATTTCAACCCACCACTGTAGCACTGGAACAAGTTTGGAGCAGCCTAGGGCTGTGACTGGGGGCTCAGGCAACTTTGCCTTTGAAGTAAGCATGCCAGAAGTGACTAAAAGTTTCAATTTCTAAAGCTGGCTTTTGTTAGAACAGAAAATGTGAAACTAGAACCAAACAAGGCAAACTAATGTGTAGCATGTGACAAAAGGTGTCAACACAAATCTTCCCCTTGTCTGCTATGACCTTTTAGAGTACATCCCAATTTAACTCCAGCCTTGCTTTTAATGCAACAGCTGCTAGTGACTTTGTTAAAAGAAAACCAAAAATGTGTTGTGCTCCCACACAGTAAGCCACAAAACTTCATCACAAAATACAGCTCCTATCTCAGGCATCCAGATCAAGAGTTAACAGGGGTGGGGTGGTGTTGGTTTTGGTTGGGATTATTTTGGGGTTTGTTTATTTGTTTGTTTAGAAACTAAATCTCTCCTTTCTGGTCAGATTTGGACCTACATGCCTTGACTATATGCTTTAACAAAGAGTTAATTTTAATACACTTCAGACTTAATTTTGGCATCTATTAAACAATGCAGCACTAGTTCATCTAGATATTGTGACAGTTGGCTGGACAGGCAGTAATTTAAGAACAGGGGGATTTCTTCTGTGGCCCCCAGTAATAATGCCAAATTCTGTTAACAAGTAAAATATATATAATTTGAATAAATTACATGGATTATTCCATCTGTACTACAGTGACTTACATAAACAAGATTTCTAGTTTTCAGTATTCCTGCAGATAAGTCGCATCATTTGGTGGTAATAATACTGAATAAATGGATTTAATATGTGAAAGGATGAGTTGTCTGTCCAAATTCAAAAAAACCCAACAAAACAACAAAAGAAAAAACCCCACACCTATTGAGGATTAAATTTAGGGTTCATGAAAACAAATAGTTTTCATTTTCTCAATTTTGACCCAGAAGTTTAGATCCAGTATAATCTCAGTCTTGTAGAAATGTATGCTTAATATGAAGGGAGATCTTTTTCTTCTGACGTTACAAGGCAATCCAGTGAAGGTATTTGGAATAAGTTTGTCTAGATATGGGGACAGGCATGCTGGAGCCTGTGGTTGTAAGGAGTCAACCATTTCACTGGTGTTATGAAAAAAAGAAACTAGATGACTCCTGTTCTGCAATGAGACAGTTAGCTTCTCTGAACCTGCTAAGCCTCATATATCAGTCACATTGATTTGTTATGCTAGTGACCACCAGCTAAGTCCTAGGGCTCTGACGCAGCTCTGTCCTCCTTCACACTTGTTGATCACTCCAGCAGATATCTGTGCTTGCTGGGGGAGATAGCGACAGGGTGTTATGGCACCCACCTGCTTATGCCCGTGGTAGGCACTATCTTTGCTCAAGACCTGTGAAAGAAATAACCTCTACTAGAGAAACACTAAACCATATTGTTTAGAGTTGCATAGAAATCCCTGCCCCCACCAATGCTGAGACATAAGACTGTCAGGGAGGGTGAGAGTTAAGGTCAGTAGGTTAAACAAATGCACAAAGCGACTGTGCTAGAGGGTTTCATAGCTTTTCTGCTCCACACTAGGGATAAATAAGGTGTGGAATTGTTTCTGAAATTACTTTGGCTCGACAGCCTGTCCATTGCCTCTCCTCTGGGTAATCTTGAAGCTTTGCCAGGATGTTATGTTCTTTGATGCAGATCATTTGTCATGATGAATAGTATTATGTAAAAGTTGTATTTTTCCCTTCTGTCTTTTGATTCATAATACAAGAGATCATAATGTGGATTTAACATTATGAAGCCTGAGTAATTTAAGTCTTTAAAATATCTGAACAATCGAGAGCCTCCTATTTAAAAGTGTCAAAAACGTCCTTATGGGTTCACTATATTCATACAACACTTTCTTGGTCTGCTTTACAAATACAGTTTGAAACTTTTTTCTCACAGCAAGGAAAACCAAAAAACATTTTCCGCTCAATAAATAAAAATTACTAAACACAAAACGTAGTGTTTTAGTCTTGATTTCACAGTCCTTCCTCAGTACTAGCATCTGACACTGGTTGCAGCGTACTGAACTTTCCACCTTCCCCTCTTTTTGCCCATTCCCCATCTTTCAGGCTCATGCTTATGTACATCTACAGTACTGAGTGCCAGAGTACCTTCCCTTGCCTTTTTTTTTAAAGTAGATATGCAGGTAGGCTGATTAACAGCACGAGATACAATTGCACTGTCATTTACCGCTTATGCTGATCAAACTACAATCACTACTACTAGCCCTCAAGTGATAACTACACACAGTACTATGCTGCGTAAGCAACGATCACAGGCTGAGGCCGAGAACAATTGCACTGCTCTGGCAGGCAGGCACAGGGCTCTTGATCTCCAAGTTCCCTTTGTTCCCTCAGACTCGGTACAGAAGTCAATTACACATTTACTGATAACATGCCTCACCCTGCCAGAAGGGTACTTCCATTAATATTACATGGAGTAGCTGAATAAATGCAGAATAAAGGTAATTCTGTGGTTAAAAACATGATACCTTGATCTCCACTTCTCTGAAAACAACAGTAAAAGGTACCTATAGCAATAACAAGGTACAGAATCACATGACATCTTCAGAGAAAGCCAAAGTGCTTTGAAAAAGATCAATTACTACAAAATAGTAGTGCACTGCTGTCAATCTTCTACCTTTCTTTATAGTGAAAAATGAAATATAAATGGCCTTTTGCAGTGGATAGGAGTACTCCCCGATTAAGGGGAAAGTTTGCAGAGAAGTCTAAGGTCAATTCTGCTGACTTCCATGAGCAGTGCAGTGCCATACATTCCGTTTTGCAAGGCAAGGATAAATAACCATCACAACCCCATCGCTTCCAGATGCCACTGCTGCGACTCTCAAATACCCAAATGTTTAGCAACCTACAGTCTATAGAGAAGCCCTTTCTAACAACCGTTTAAAAGGGGAAGATTACTTTAAACAGAAGAGTAGAAAAAATCAAGTATTTTGCTGTTTCCTTACAATGGCCGCAAAGGGCATGCAAAAATAAGAGAAGTCTGAGAAGGAAGAAAAAGGTCATTGAACCACTACTGCCTAAGAAATAGAGATGTCTCGTTTCTATTAATGTCAACGCAAAGAGGCCTAAGTCTCTCAGGCTTCGCAAATGTCACCAATGTTATTATCTAGTTGTTGAATATTATCAGTATGCTAAAGGTACATATTCTTCTAGAAGGCTTTATGCTGATGTTGCAGAATAAGTCCAATGGAGCATGAATAATGTGTGAATTTATACCATCGTGAAAAGTGCTCATAACTACTTCTTTCCCTTGATATCTTCATAAAAAGATATTTCATTAAAGGACATGGAAGATACTTTCCCAACTCAAATTCAACTGCACAGTAGAATAGGAATTTTGTTGCAGGCAGATGCAAGAGGCAGAACTGAAGCTAAACAGTATGCAACATTAGGATAACCTGCTGTCAACTGGAATCGCCAGTGTGACGGACAAGAGCATCTTCTGTGCTGGACCATTTCTGTGCTGGGTCATCCACTAGTAAGCAGAGCTGCAGGGTGCTGCAATTCAGCAGCAGGGACACAGGAGCTTGAGGAGAACAGGCCATGGCACCATAAACTGCCACTTCTGTGTTGCCACATGCTTGAATGCAGAGAGCACATGCATATCTATTATTATGCATCCATTGGTTTTGTACAATTTATACTACTTGTTCATCTCCACCCGAATGCCTTTTTTCAGTCACCTTTATGTAACAATAATGAACTTGCACACTGGGTAGGACACAGAATAAGCATAGGTGGTTTATTTAGAGTGCCAAAACCTGCCTGAGATTGATGGCAAGAACTAATTTTGATTTTAACCTCCTTGTCCTATTCAGAATCTCTGCAAACCTAGAATGAATATTACAGACTGAGGAAAAAGTGAATGCTAAATTTCATAACAATAAGACACACTAAGAAATAAGCGTAATTTTTCTCTTAAACTATCAAAGTAATTTAAAACCCTTGGTGAGTAGCTTAATAGACAAGAGCACTCTAGCTTCAAATGGATTTTAATGGGAGGGTAACCACAAGAATAAAATCAATTAATGAATACTATAAATAGATAAGTGAATACTCTCAGCTCTTTTTCTTTCCAAACATCCTCCTACCACACCACCCATGAAACTACTTCCAGAATAATATGATAAAACAGCCCACATAAGAAATCAAATACTGCTACTATTTGGAGTTCTCAGCACTGAATTTTCTGGAAAGTTCGTGCAAGTTTATACTTCTGGAAAACTGGAGTGCTGTAGCTATGCTAACAACACATTCACCTGGAAACATAGATCATACCAACCTTTTGAAGTATTTTGGCTACATTTGGAGTGTCACAAATGAGGTGCCTTGAAAGTCAAGCTTTTTAGGAAACTTGATGTAACTTGCTGAGACAAGCCATTTATAAGCTTTGTCAAGATACATCCTCTAAAAACAGTAAATACTTTTGAAAACCTTGACCATAAGACCTCAGTTGCAATAAACCTCAAATGAAATGGTGAATAAATTTGTACCCTCTGTTGTTTACCACCACACCTACCCCAAGAGAGGGCATACTATTTTGCACTTCAAGTACTGATGACCACACATGTGCCTCTTGTATCTTTGGGGGTGGTAAAAACAGAGATCATGCTTGGTGTATCCATTTAGAAATGAGAGAATATACTTTTTCCTTTTGTTCAACTTCCTAAGAATGAAAGAATTGTTAACAGAGATACAAATGCCACTGTTGACAGAGATCACGATGCAAAGAATCAGGTTGTGATTTGATATGGAACAATGCCAGATCAATAACCAGTAACTGGGTGTTACATCCACATGAATGATATTCCAAAGTCTTTCCATCATAATAAAGCATGGCTGAAAGATAGATCTGACCTTTTACCGATGTGGTTGTAATAATACAGTGTCATGTGAAAAACAGCCAGAGGTCTTTCCTGGAGCTGTATTTCCCTTTGACAACCTGTCAAATGTGTTGGAGAAACCTGTAGCCATCCTCAACAACCTGTGGGTTGTAATGTGAAACAGAATGCAACATAGGGAACAAGAATAGTGTTGAGAGCATGTACATGGCCAAGTGTATCAGATATGAAACTATTAGGATTTCATCTTCTGCTGAGGCCACCAGATTCAGATGAACAGAAAACTCCCATTCATAAAAGGTATGTGTGGTGGAATTCAATAAAATAGCAATCATAACAAAGCTCTACAATGCAAGAACTAAGTAAAAGCAGGAGATAAATACCTCTTTCTACATGGTGTGTTTAGGTAGGGATTTACTTTTCTAGCATCTATGTGATAATGCTGTAACCATGGAAATAGCCTATGAATGTTTATCCTTAGAGGTTCTCTGATTGTGCATCATAGTTTCTTCATTTGTAGCCTTTTAAGAACATAAATTAAGTTGCACAATTATTCCACGTTTATTCTTTTAATTGCTTCTGTACTGCTGCATCCTCAATGATGCAATTTGTGCATACCAATATTGAAGGGAGTCATGCCATATAGAAACAGTCACAGTAGAAAGCTCAATAAAGACTAGCATGGAACAGATTTATTCAGTATTGCTGTGAAGAGTGGGAGAACTAATACAGACCTCGCTGATATTTGCCAGGTCAAGCTAAGTTTAGGAAAAGTCAGTTACTGAATTGGCTGAGTTTTCTCAACGTCTCTACCAGACAAACATAATTCATACATTGAGGATTTACAGTACTTATAAGGAAGTTTGAGTAATTGTCAATTTGACGAATACAATTTTTCCGTAAAACATACAATGGTGAACTAGGAATTGGTTGTCTATTGGAACGGGGAGGAAAGAGAGTGAAATTAAAAGAAAAAGAGACCTGAAAAGAGGAGGCAGGTCCTAGGAGACTGCCTGAGGATTGCCTCGATAATAGCAACCAGGGCCTTAGCAGCTCTGAGGGTCCCCACCGTGAGCTGGTGGGAGCACCCATCTTACCAAGCAGCGTGCCCTAGGCACTCTAGGAATCCCAATGTTGACTGATGTGGGGCTCTGAAGAGGGAAAGTTAAATTTGAAACAGCAGATGTGCCTACAGAGAATTGACCTTGCCAAGCTTTTGGTGAGGTCTAGATATTGAATTACTGATCTAAGAGCAAGGCAACTAAATTCTGGTTGCAGTTAAGACAGACAAGAGTGAGCAAGCGTGCACACACTCACTGCTCCACAGGAAGACTCATGACATCATGAAATATGTTTCTGAAATAGTAGAGATGAGATTCCTCTGAGGTGCTTCTCCACATCCATTGCTTATAGAAGAGATGTTAATGACACTGGGAACATTCCCACCCGCAACGAATTCTTTGCAGTGAATATGTCAGAGGAGCTGGAACAACTTGAAGCAAGCATAGAGGAAATACTAGACAAAATGAGTAAGTTAAATGCCCACAATTCAAGCTCAAGTTGAGGAAATAAGTCCAGACAAATAATCTGTTTGAAAGCTCTTGCAAATCAAACTAATAGCAACCCCTATGAAATACCTTGATTTTTTTAAGTCATATCAAACCATGAAGAAGCAGCTTCAGTGAGCAAAGCCTTTTGGAAAGCAAGTAATACAAATCTGAGCCTGTGCTTGATCTTCCTTAGTCACGCAGTTCAAGACAAAGAGAATGACAACTAGCAAGAAGTTCATTGGTTATAGCACATGTTCAAATGAACCAGTATTCACTCAGATGAGTATATATTTATTTAATTTCTGTTTTCTTTAGAGCAGTTAAAGATTACTCAAAGATTACTTTGTCTCTATATATGCTACAGACAAACAACAATGAAAAGAAGAAATCTTGCAACAACTGAGGAAACAAACATTTGGAATGAATTAAGATTGAAGTCTGACTTACAACACAGTTTTGTCACACTGTCTGGCTAAATTGCAGCAGGAAAACACTGATTCGCTCCTTCAGTGTCTATGTAACTATCCTTGACTTACATAGGATGTAAATGCCCAAAGAGTATGATAATCACAGAAAAATACAAAAGTGTCATTTTAGTAATACAAATAGTCCCACAAAAGCTGTAACCACATCCTTGCAGTTAATCATGCAGCTAAGTGCTTGCCCTAGCTCAGACCCTAAACAAAGTAGCTTAGTGCAGAATTATAATTTCATTAGGACACAACTCATTCTCAGTGTTAAGACATTCCAGATGCACCTGCTTTCATCTGCCAAGGGTACACATTTGTACCTGTCACATATTTGTGTTTAAAGTTGTTGTGCATGTATCAGCCATTCTAATTTTAAAAAGTCTTAGATGCATCAGTACATACTAGGAGTCAATAAAATATTCAAAATCCATATTTATGTGGATTTGCAACTCTTCGTTAAAACATGAATTGACCATGAATCAACACATAATCACTACTTATATATTTTTATGAAGAGTAATATGCATAAATATGTGTGCACAGAGACATATCAAAATATATGCAGAGGAAGAGGGAGCAAGATAAAATATTGGAATGATCAGTTTAGTGCAAACACACAGATGTAATACAGGAAAAACCCTAACACTTGTTGTATTAGCAGCTGCAAAGCTTGAAGGTGTGGTATGTGGTGGGGTTTTTTTTGGGGGGGAAAAGGGGGCAGGGGGCCTTGTTTCTGTTGTATGGGTTTGGGGTGGGTTTTTTGTTTGTTTGTTTGTTTTTTTAAAACAAAACAAAACAAACCAAACCCATAGCCTGAATCCAAACTCCCACATGGGTCTGATTGACCCCCACCTATTAATGACAAGCTGGATGCCTCTCCAGTGGAAGCATTTGTCTGAAGGCTGACTGAAATGTGTGTACCCCGCATGTATCATTATTCCAATTACATCAACACCTGTACCACAAACTTCATCTAGATCCACTACGAAATCTGTGTTCAGAGGTGTGGGGTATCTTCTGTTTCTCACCTAGGGCATGCCAGCCAAGGGGTTATTATTACAGGCTGTTAAAGCCAATTATTTAGAGCAAAGATTAGTATTACATTGTACGAAGGCTGACAAACATGGCACACCTGGGCTCTTTATTTAGCTGCATTTTCTGAGTTTTTGTTATGTACCAGTGAAGTAGTTATAAGAACAAATCTGGCTTTGAAACTGAGAATCATCCATACTGCAGTCAAGAGCAGGGCCAGCCTGGGACATGTATACAGCAAGTGAGCAGGTGAAAAATAAATACGATTGTGGAAAGCTTGAGGATGCTTATCTCATCACAAAGAACGCATGTGTGTCTTGTACTGGTTCAGTTTTTACTGTTTGTTTTCACAGGGATTAAGTCTGTGCTGGAAGACACCACAGGAAAATGGGAGATCACACAAAGGCAAGCTTGCAGTGCTCCCCAAGTTTTCAAATTAATGACCATTTTTGAGGCAGAGCTGTGGCTTCCTTCTGAATCTTAAGTAGCTCATCAGATTTCTGATCAAAAAGTAATTCCAAAAGTAAAATTAAAAAGAGTAAAAATTGTGCCCTTGAGCCAGTGGAAAAACATATTTAGTGAAATACTGTTAAAATAAAGATGCCGCTCATTCAGTTCTTGCTTTCAAATAAGACTGAGCCAGCAAGAGAGAATCAAAGCCTGGAAAGGCTCAGGGTGGTCTTCAGAGTTTAACTTGCTCTATAGTACCATGTTCCCACAGCTAAGAAAGGATGGGAATGCATGTATCGTAGGAAGAATCTGCGACATTATTGCTCCAAACCTGCAGTATTACATAAACAACAGAGGACATGCTTGGCACAAAGGACATGGTAACATCAGTTTTATAGCTCCTGTGCTTATGTTGGGGTTCTGACTTTCAGTCAGCATTTTTAGCTAGAGTCACACTTTGGAGAGGAAAAAACAAAAACAAAGCAGCAGCAAGTAAAGTCAGGGAAATATATAGCATCATAGATGAAAGGAACAGCTACACTCAAGTTCTTTAAACATCTAGAATTCTCAGAAAGGGTAGAGTTGAATATCAAATATTTCATAAAATAGTCAAAATAAGATACATTTTTTTTTGCCCTTATTCAGGGTAGCCAAACAGTGAAATCCACAATGCGGCTAGTCACTGTAACTGGTTTCAAACCAAGTATAAATAATGTGTGTCCATACAAGCTGAGGGAAAGTGGTAGAAGCGACATGGAAATGCGGCCGGCAGCAAGAATTGCACACTGAGGTCAGACTGCCTGTTCTCCAAGGACTGGCTTCCCACTTCGCTAACTCAGGAACAAAACTCTTACAAGATGAGGCCTCAGCATCAGACTGTTTTCCTTAAAACCCCTGTCCTTTCCATTAAGTATCACAAACACAAACCTTAAACACAGCAGTTGCCATCATCTTTTTTTTTCTTTTATTCACTAAGTCCTAGATGAGAGAATCATGGTTCATTTTGAAATCTATCCCTTACAGGTTAATTATAGAAACATTTTTTTGACTGTAGATTTGTCTCAAGCAGAGGTGAACCATGAATTAGAGTGTAATCACCTTAATAGCAATTATATATCTAAGTTTCATCTTCATAGCACTTTCGAAAATTCTCCTAACTAGTGACATGCCTTTCTGCTATGCTAAATGTAGCAACTCAGTAGTCTGGATTCCAGCTGCTCAGGAGACACAAACATCCTGCAAGATTTTTGCGCGTCTTTCGTCCACTATCGTGCCTGGCCCAGAGTCTCTCATTTAAAGTCCAGAAGCATACCTATCCTCTAAAGTGACCTGCTACAGCAGGGAGAAAATCATCTTTCCCCATGCTCATTCATCTCTTGGCCTTTCAGCAGACGTCGAGTTCCAGTTCAAGATAAATAAGTATGAATGTCTGAAACCCTAGGAATGGGGCTTTATATTAAACAGGGCCCACCTATGACTGAGAAGCAGTGGGTCCTGCAAACACAGCGTGTTTCTCTCACCTTGGCAGGCAGTACTGCCAAGAAGCCACCAGCTCAATCCAACTCATCCCCAATTAGTTATTACTTGTTAAAAGCAGGACTCTAAATAAAAATAGTAGTAATGCTAGATTATTTACTGACTTTGAGTTTCAGAGCTGTTTAATGTCCTTTAAAGAAAATGTTACCAGCTATTTTCCTTGAGTAAACTTACTCCTTGTATGTGTGTTTAGATACAAATAATGAGGGAAATGCTGCTAGTTTTTAACAGAAAAAAAAAAAAAAGCCTTGTGGGGTAAAAACCATTTACAAACTTTTGACTTCATGAAGTAGAGATGGACTCAAAGCTCAGAGGTCAATAACAATGATCCCAGGGACTGCTACTAAATATTCTGAATCAGGCTTTTAGAAAACTCTCAGTTCCTGGGTAGAGCTTCAGAACTCACTTGAGTTATTATTTTCCCTTATTTATAAATTCTGGGGGTAGCAATACCATGCTTCTGATTGAAATTCCCATTTAAGAACCTAATAATTGTTAAATGATGGTTTGGGTTCTTTTTAATGTCATTTTCTTTTATGAGTTTACAGCAGAATATTTGTTTTGAAAAGCTGAACAAGCAAGTGAAAGAACTGTTTTGTGGGTTTTTTTTCCTTAAGTCTTGGAGTTGAAAAGGAGGATATTTGGAAATTAGAGCAATAAGTACATGTTCCTAGACCAGTTAGTTATCACTGGCAACATATCATTATTATGTAAACTAAAATGTAGTAGGTGTTTCATAAATAAAGATTCCTACGGGAATTATTCTTATGGGTACACGTGCTTCATTTGAGATGTTAAATAAACTGATGGCAGACTGCAGAAAGATCACATGGTCATGCAATAAAATAGACACACAGGTGGTTCCCCCCCCCCCCCCTTCTTTTTTC
>NW_010972437.1:1325108-1406778 GCF_000737465.1 Haliaeetus leucocephalus
GGGCCGCCACGGGGGGTCCCCCCCCCCCCCCTTCCTTTTCTGCAGATTTGGAAATAAGTAAAGGGTGGAGAAGAGACAAAATGAACAAAAGAAATGGGGACTAAGTCATCCAGATATGAATATTTAATATTTGTGTAAGTACTTGTGTAGTGCCATTTAAACAGGCTCCAAATTGATCCTCATGCCAAGCAGGTAGTATTTAAGCCTTAATATACAAACTTAAAAACCAGTTGCACTGTATTGTTTACTAGTGTTAGAATCTATAGAAAAAACATGACCAATTTAAGCCAAAATCTAACAGACTTTTGTCTATTTTTTTCACCTTTATAACAAGCCTTTGCCAAATTTGTAATCCATATATTTAGACCACAAAATGAGGGCTGATGGCTTGCAGCTGGTTTTTTTTTTTTTATATGCATGTGGAAATGATCAGCAAGTCTAGAATCTCACTTGGAGACCTGCTTGCTTTAAGTTTCCATTAATGAAAGTATTGTTCTTCAAAAACATGTCACAGGGGTTCCTCATAAGCAATTTTTTAAAAAA
This sequence comes from Haliaeetus leucocephalus, assembly GCF_000737465.1. Taxonomy (NCBI): domain Eukaryota; kingdom Metazoa; phylum Chordata; class Aves; order Accipitriformes; family Accipitridae; genus Haliaeetus; species Haliaeetus leucocephalus. The sequence goes on from NW_010972437.1 coordinate 1,325,652, forward strand.
ATGCCATTTTCTTATCCATACAAATGTAAGTCAAATAAAATTACTCCACAGCTGCTGGGTTTCTAGCTTTTCTAATTGTATTTGTTCATGGATTTCCTTGGCATTTTAAAGTGGAACTGGAAACAAATGCAAACAAAAAAATCCAACCCAACAAACACAATGCATACATTGATGAAACCTCCCGAGTGCTTTAATATAATCCAAGGCAATTTTCTCTAAGAAACAAAATGAATGAAATTTGCTTATGGACCCTAAGCTTTGCAAACCCTTCAACTAGAACAAGAGAAATATGTGGCTGGAAGCCAATCGGCAGCCAAATGTGTTAGATGTGTTCCATTTATTATTAATGTGACAACATTCTATATAACAGCAACAGTGCAGGCAAGTAAAGGGTTGCCATGGAGATACGTTACTCAAGATGCAGCTAAAAATACTCCCTTCTTCCCTTACTGTAATAAATATTGCATTATATGAAGGCTAACAATGATGATATCAAATGCCATCTCAAAAAAATTTCCAGCTGTGAGCATTATGGCTATCTAATGGATTGCCCACTGGTCACACTGCTTTTCTTGTCTGCATATGTGTGGCTCTTCCCCCCCCCCCCCCCCTTATTACATGGTTAAATGTTAGAAGACAGCCGTTGACATTATTAGGACAAAATATTGCTCCCTACTCAGGGTAGATTTCTTACACCATTGTGACTTTGGGGGATTACGGTCATGTTCTGCGAGGAGATGCAACCTCAGCTGGAAAACAAACATATGGAAATGCCTTTTGAACAAGATCACAGGGGATTATTAGGCCTCATCTTGGAGGACTATAGTTACACATTTCATCTTTTGGCTGCTCTCTGGGTACCTTAAGATTACTGAAGATACTAACACTACCTATTTATCAGTGACAAAAAAAAATTTGTTCACTCTTTTTGGAAGGACTCCTCCCCACCTTTGGCTTTCATGTAGTTTTGGATAGGTCCAAACAGCCCTAGACTTTTTATACATGGTGTTAGAAAAAGCTATGTTGCAGCATTCCTTGTCCTCAACAGAAAGTCTTTAAAAGCACCGAACTTCCATTTTTTTTTTTAGCTTTACTTCCCCCCCCCAACTTTTCAATGACTCTGACGTGAAGTGAACCTTAATCAACTAATTAAGCTGAGATAGAGATCAAAATATTTAATACCAGAGCAAAACATTAAGATCTTTATTAATGTCATAACTATTCTTCCTTTTCTCTGCTTACCGTCTTCAAAGGACAGTACTGGCATTTTTTTTCTTAATTTAACATCTAATTGAACAGAGGAATTATTTTTATAGAATCACAGATCATACAGATGGGAAAAGACCTCATCAGTCATCTAAGCTGTGTCCTTGTTAAAGCCTACTAGTGAGCAGTAGATTGTGTCTGGGCTGTTTTCAGCCACAAATTCACCTTCAGTGATGTAATGATATAGCTTCTTGCCAATACACAGTCATATATAAACTTCTCATATTTCCAACTGAATTTAAGTCTTTCTTGCTTAGGGTGATCATCCATTAATAGCATATTTATCTTCCAGTAGAATAAGCTCCATCTTAAAACACAGTATAGTATTTACACTTGTAAAACCAAAGAATTGCTCCTAGAGAAACAGAAGGTAGGGCGTAAGTTTTAATTTTGTCATTTCTTGAAATGCAATATTATTTCTGCTGTTAATAGGCAGCACAAAGCACACATGGTAAATGAAACCAGTGAATTTAAGAAACTTGGGAAACACCATACAAAACTTCTCTCTGTCCCCCAAGTGCACAGAGCTCTGCAGGTCAGCACCATTCCCTCCCACAGTGGCAGACTATCACTTTACTGAGAACAGTAACCTCTTTACAACACGCACAACCACTTCCTTCAGTAACAGCCTTTAACTATCATTTTTCCTCTTTTTTTGTGTGTACTCTTTTCTTACCCGTGATGGCACAAAAATGAGATATCTAACACTATACCCCCCAAGCATACTTAACTGCTGGCTGACTAAACACAGGAGCAAGTCTCTGCTGAACAGCAAGTGAGCAAACAGTTAACAAAATGCCTGGGTACTTTCTCAAAAGAAAAAGCACTGTTCTTCAAAAAAAGTCACCCTACCACGCTGAATTCCTGCTTCTCCCCTTTACCTAAAAAACTTAGTTAATTTTAAAGGTTCACCTGAGCTGACCCCCACAGGACCTTTGAGCATGGGCTCTGTGGTTTCGTCATTGTCTATAAAGGACTTAACACACTTTTGGCACTGTATTACTACTACCATCTAATGGATAATAATTTGACTCAGATATGTGCCTGTGGCTCTGGAAGCTCTCCATTTGACTCTCCATCATCATATGACATTAGTTAACACCACATTTGGATACATACAGGCATAGAAAACTGCAGACCATATCCTATATCTGTTTAAATAAACTATTCTAGTTTTATGATTCACCCTGTATGGCATAGAACTATTTCTCTTTATTTCCAGAAGCAAGTTGTTAGTTCTTTGGGAAGGGACTTTTTGTTTGTTTGGCTTTTAATTTCTCCACTGCTGTTATGTACATTTACCCTGTGCTAGACCTGATTTATTTATTTATTTTTAAGTGAGATGTTTTCCTGCTTTTTACAAGCACCATAGCTCTCCTGTGACCCTACACAGCTTTCCTCTGAAGGCTCAGCTCCAAGCAGCTCCCAGTCTACATGTTTTGCCACGCAGGTAGAATCACAGTGACCTTGGATGATACTTTTGCTGGACAAGCCTCTAGGGGGTTGCATTATTTCTGAAGCAAGGCTTCCTGTCAGATGTACTACATGGCGCAGATGGCTGTTCCTAACAGACACTTCACTTGGAAAAAGCATTCTCTTGTTTTTCACATCCATTACATAGAGGAGAGTTAAGAAAAACAAAACTACTTTTAACCATAACCTGATGGCATTTGTTCCCACCAAAACTTCCTCATCTTCTTTTGATTGATTTTTGGCACACCTTATAGTCTATGTAAGCCAATTATAATGGTATAGGTAGTAATATTATGACCACAAGGTAGCTAGTGGGGTTTTTTTGTTTGTTTGTTTTTCAAAAGACCCCAAATATCAGACATACAGGAACTCTGGAAAATAGTAGTTTCAGAAGAGGATTGACTTGTACAGGACCATGACTACACTGCATATATACACTTCAAATAAGAACACCTCAGTGGCTGAAGATGTAGAGCTACAACAGAAGGGTCTTTTGTAACAGCAATGTTTATCTTCTGTATACTGGAGACATTCCTGTTAGCTGAGCAGAATGACAGCAGGACACTAACTACATTTTTAAAAGAACATAGAGAGTGTATCACCTCTTCAAAAAGGAAGATAACCACTAATGAAAAGCAAAGTTGATGGGGTTTTATTGGTCTGGGTTTTTTTTTTTTTAAAACAGCTGGGGGTGAGTGGGTTATATATTAAAAAAAAAAAATTAGCAAGATTCAGAAGCCAAAAACTGAAGTCATACAAAGTCCAGGTGGACAGTCTTGTAACAATGAGAGCAATTAATTATTGCAACACACTCTTAAGCAAAATGGTAGATTGTATCTCTTGAAGACTGGATGCCTTTTGGAAAGGAATGCTTTGGCTAACCACAAGTTATGCCTTAAAGAGAAGGTAGAGATGTAAGAAGATTTAATGATTCTCATCATACAGGTACTGGATTAAATTTAATGATCCCTTCAAGATTTAAATGCAAACTGCAAAGTATCTTTCATACAGTTCAGATGGATTATGGTAACACAGCTCTTTTCACCAGAAACCTATTTTTCCTCTATTCTAAAGCACCCCCCCCATTATACAGCAACAATTTTGCTCTCATATAGCAAAAATTTAAGCATGGTTTAATTCATGTCACATGTGAAGTCAATGACAGTACAGAGTCCACACTACAGATTGTTCATCTATTTCTTAAATATATGCTTAGAGAGCTTGAAAGCGATTTCCATAGTTTCCTAAATAGTCACCTGAGTGTAGTTTCCTTCATGAGCAGGAGGGCTGAGCTTAGATGCTTTTGTTAGTTCCAGGTCATTGCTTTCCTGTTCCTTCTCTGAATATGAAGTTCTGAATTAGACCTTCATCATCATATCTGTATTATGCCAAGGAAGCCTTTTCACATATTTTCACCCACTGAAGGTAATGGGCTCACTTATCTAACAGCTGAAGCATCCTAATTAGTTGCTACCTCACACAGTTCTGCTTCAAAGGTCATACATAGTCAGGCCAAATATACAGAAACAATTCATAAAAAAAAAAAGTTTAGTTCATTGTAGGGGTGACCAGATAGTGGCATAATGTGTGTGGAAATTATGTATAAGCAATGACAGAAACCCCACCTTGCATACCTATGGATTGTTAAGTTTTGGTCTTGGCTTAATTTCTCTCTCTTCTGTATTTGAAGATTTTCGACAAATATCCAATACAACTTGAGTAATTAATCAACAAATGTCATTTTCCATTAAAGCATATTTAATCATGACAAAAATTAGGAACAACTAACAACCAAAACCAGTATAATTACTTCTAATGCAAATGTGCTAATTTAAATTGTGGAATACTTCTTTAAGAAAAGTGTGTGTTAATTGGGGTCTGCTCATGAAAGCAAGCTACTAATTGAGCTGGCATGTGCCAGATAGACTAGTCCAATTGAAAGAAAGACAATATTTGCAGTGTAACACTGATTTTAAAAGTTAACATTTTAATGAAAAAACCTGCTATCAGGCTCATGCCAGTTCAATTAGTCACTCCTTCCCATGAGCAGACCCCAATTAACACACTTTTTTGAAAGAAATATCCTACTGTTCAATTAAAACATGGAAGCATAGATGATTACACAAGTCTATTTTGATAATTAGTCTTACTTGATCTGTCTCAAATGTGTCGTTTCTGAATTGCTTTATCACCAAAACTTATGGATCATTTTTGAAGCAAATGTTTTTATCTGTATTACGCTGGCACTGTCTGTATAACACTACCAAAATAGTCCAAAAATCCAGCAGTGGCAAGTTAGCATACTGGTTCCTGTTTTAATAATAGCAGAAGGTCATAGTACATGCATTACGATAAGATGTAGAGACCAAATAAACAGGCCTTCTGTTGTGTGTGATTTTCTGTATAATCCTATGACAAATGTGAGCAAATAAAAGTGAGGAAGCGTTGATCCAAAGCCCGAGATCAATGGGAGTTTCTCTTGACTTCAGTGAGCATTGGAGTAGGTCCCCATGTTCTATGTGAAAAAAGGAATAATTACAGTGCATCAGGTACTGGGAGCTAGCAACTTGGTAAATATTGATTTGACATGGTAACTGCTATAATATTGATTTTAAACGCAAGTTGAATATAGATTTATCAACCATTCTGTAGTTCTGTGTCAATATGTAATAATGATAGCCGTTGATGGTTCAGTAAAGTAAAAGCAACAACAAAGAGCTAAGGAAGAGTCATGATCATTGCAAAGGTTCACTCAGAAGTATCACGATACACCTACCTGGGGGATCTTGCCACCTGAGCTACCGAGAGGATCAGTAAGTTGTTTCTAATTTAGCTAAGAGTGATGTCAATCAATAAAGTTACACAGAATTTGGGAATTTTCCCTGTATTTAGAACTGTAACATAAGATACAGTGAGTTTCTGTGGGAGGAATTGATCTTACCTACTAGTAAGTTAAAACAATGCTTCCTACCATTGATCCCTTCAAATCAATATTATACTTTTTGCTTGATAGTATGAAACAGGCAATTCTGAATTTGCAAGTCCAGATGGAGTGACGGTAGACATGCCATCACTGAAGCAAGTGATGTGCAATCGCAGTGCCCCTACAGTCCACTACCAGTAATCCTGGCTTCAGTATGAATCTTTGATTTCATGGTTGGACTAAACTTCTATTATTACTACTTGTCAAAAGTAGTTATCACTATGATTCCCTGAGGAGACACTCTTACTGATCTAAAATGTCTTTAGAGTGTGCAACATAATCATCCAGTCTGAAAGTGAACATACAAATCTATTTGCCTTAGGATATTACATGCTTGCCAAGTTGTCACTTCTACATCTAACAGCATTACCTAAAACAGTATGCAGGTATACTTGTCACCAAGAATTTCTGTTAAGGTAAAACCTAAATAAAAACACAATTATTCTTTGGAAAATATTTTGGGTATGGTCAAACCAGAACTGTTGCCAGAACAGTTAGGTACATATCCATATCCAAAATATTGGGGGCGGGGCAGGCAGAAAAACCTAATGGCATATGGTATTTGACATACATATTTACTTTTTCTAAGACTGTTGCTGTGAAAGTACCACCCACATTCCTAGTATTCAGAAATAATGTCAAATGCAAAATGAAAAACAAGTTCACCAAAACACTTTCAGTTTGAAGAAGGGGCTGCCATTCCTGATAGAAATCCATAATTCCTGTGACCCCGCTGCACCAGGAAAACCCCAAAGGCTTAGATTTAACTAGGTGAGTGACTGCAATGGGACTAAAGGATTTGCTAAAGGACCCCATAGCTTTGCTGTATAAGGGCCTCCCTTATGCAAAGGGCTTAAATAAAGGCTGTATAAAGGTGGCACAAGACAAGACGTGCCTTCAGTGAGGGATGCAGCTGGGAGACTGAGGTCAAGACTTGGTCTGGTAGGTCAGAACAAGCATCGGATAGGTCAGAGCAAAGGAGATCAGAGCTGTCTTTTAAATTCATCATTACTTTTTCTTTGGATAGTGTCTGCCTTCTCTCTCTGGCATCAATAGTAAGACTTGTGTAAGCAGTGGACATGTTTCTTCAGTTTGTGACTTTTTTTTTAAAAAAAAAAACGTGGAGCAGGAGAGACACGAGGTATGTAATCCCTTTGATGTCAGTGGAGGTGCGTGCCGGTGCAGAATTTGCCTCACTTTCTAATCTTTTCAAGTATGCAGAGCTACTCTGAAACATCCCTGCGGAAACTTGGTAAGAAGAAAAAAAAAAATAGAGGCAGCAAGAAGGAATGAGAGAAAATTTGCCTTTCAGGAGGTGCTTTGCACTCCTGATGCATCTCAGAATCCATCACTTTGCTTGTATACCTGACCGCCTCCCCTGTTCTTCCCCCCAATATTGCTACAGTTATATCTGCCCCCCCCCCTTTTTTTAAAGCTGTTTAGTTTTTCCTGTTGGTTATGGCACATTCACTACACACTATCATGTAAGTTGTTGTGCTATCTCAAAGTTTAAGTATTTGGCCTCTGACGGCATAAAACCTTTTCTAGTTTATTCAGAATGCCCTCTGTTCTCAGTTTGGCTGCAAATCACCAGAAATCTCACATTTAAATTCAGGAATTCAAGCCACTGCAATAAACATCATGTTGAAAGACTGAACACAGACATATGAATTTTTTTTAGGTTGCAAATAAAGAACATATAAAATTGAAACAAAGTATTTCTACTTCACTCAAGGAGTCAAAATCCAAAATGTATTATCCTCAATTTTAAGTTTTAGGGAACCTTTTCAGTGGACTGAATATAACAACTTCTACTCCAAAGCTGGGCGGGGGGACGGATGGATGGGGACAGGACACCGTTTGAAATACTAATACTTCTTACATTTCAAATCCTGGTCAAACCTGTTTATCTTCCAAGACAGCAGAAAAAGAATTTAGTGTACTTCCACAAAAAATTGGGGCCTATTTGAGTCAGTAGCTCTTGATGCACATTTTGATTCAAGTCCTCATTTAGCTTACCAAACAGAAAAACAGTGTTTTGTGCTTTTAAAACACTTCAACATAAACTTCAGTTTCAGGCTGAGAAGGAATATGCAAGTTAAGCACTCTGCATCACATATGTGAGCTATGGATGCAAAATAAAGGCAGCCTGGGACTCACCTAGTCAAACAAGAAGAAAAATATTTGATAATAATTTGAAAATACTATGAGACTTTTTTTAAAGGGACAAAGAAGAAAAGGACATCTCTATGACCCAGCTGAAGAAGTAAAAGCAGAGAACAGAAGACGGCAATACCAGAAGTAAGAAGTCACTGTTTCTGAGAAAACTGAAGAAAGGGAGTTGGTAGGGAAAGGAAACATGTTCTCCATTTTCATGTGTTGGTATCTCTCAGGCTCCTTGCCAGAGGCTAGAGGCATCCCAAGGGCCCACCCACACAAACACACTCATGAGGCTGTATTACAGTGAGTTTCAGTTAAGCAATGCAAGTATCTCTGTTTCCCCATATTTTATATGAAGTCTAGCAGTAATCAGTACACAACTGCCATTTCTTACAATGCTGTTCCCAAGAAAACTGAGGTCTGTTCATATTGAGGTAGATTTGTTAAGCATTAACTTGAAGCTCAAGCAGCTGCCTCAGCTACAGGAGCAAACTCAGGTCAATTGGTCACGCCAGATAAACAGGTTATATAAGGGACTATTTGCCCTGCATACAGCTGCAGTTATTAACACTCCAGATACACTTTAAGATACATGATGCATGTATTTATTTGGTTATGTTTTACAGAGAACTTCTAGATCCTTTTCAGGTGCAGTCAGAGAACTCAGTTATTCAAACATAAACAGAGGCAGAGAAATTTATACATCTACAAGTATGACCACCTTAAAATGCTGTACAATATATGCCCACTGTACACAACCAGTAAGTCTATATTCTCCTTAACCTCTGATGTTCCAGAAGCCCCCCAAAAGCCAGGACAACTGACTTCATCTTTGCATTCTCCAATCTTTCATCTCCTTAAGTCCCTGACTGAGGAATGATGTATTCTCTTGATCTAATGTACATCACAGAAAAAGAAGAATAATTCCATAAACAGTGACTCACCCTCACAGGCTCTTCCTTGGGGATGTAGCACCACAAAGGACCGTTCCCAGCTTTATGTGTAACTCCTTCTCGCTAAGCTGGCAGCTTTCTGAGGAAAAAGAGCACTAGACAGCAGAGTGCAAATAAAAGTTGCCCCCAGCCCCAGCCTGTCTCATCACAAGAGATTGCTAACACCTGAGATGGCCCCACCACCCTTACTTACACAGGTATAGCTGTTTCCTTCTTTTATGCCAGAAATTAGCGAGCCTTTCTGTTTCAGAGTAGGGGTTTCAGATTCCCTCTGATGTGCTTTGCTGTGGTGGCCTTTGCAGGAAGGACCCATGCGTCACCTGCAGACTGGCTCCCTCCAACGCTCGCTCAGGTCACACAGTAAATTCCTGTGCTTTGGCTGGGGAAGGTGAGGTCAGCTACTGCTGTCCCGTGAGTGCCCAGCTGCTCAGACCTACGTGTAGAAATGGGCAGTTAAAACAACCTTCTTTACTTTCTCCCTACTACCAGTGGTCACAAGCAGCTATGCCATGGCTTTGGAAATAGTAAACTGAGAACTGAGGGAGAGCTGTACTCTACGGTTAGTACTGTCCTTTTCGCACTGAGGACAAACAAGTACATCCAGAACTTTAATGGGAAATTAAGAGAACTTCCAGACCAGAAAGAAGGACAGCGGCCAACTTGGGAACTCCTAGGAGAAAGAAAACCCTCTGTGTCCCACCTCTGTCTTTGATGGCTTGCAAAAATCTACCTTGTTAGCACAGGCAGGCATTCTGTGCCTAGACTTTCACCTCTGTCAAAAAGAGAGGACCCTAAGCCGTGACCCTTTCCCCAACGTGCTTTCAGGCTGTGCCTCCTGTATTGTCACAACAGATTGGGCTATGACAGGTTGGTCAGGAAAACCAGAGATGTTTTACATTTTCTGCTTGACTTGCAGTCCTTTTACCAGGCTGCAGTTTGGGACAGTTTTTCCACTGGTATTTTTATTATGCTTTAGGAGAAAAACAGGTCTGAGGTTGACACTCCGCATTGCAGTTTCAGTACTATGCACATAAATTTAACTGCTTAATTCCACTGAGCATTGGGTAAGTGGGGCAGCTAAAACCAGTATATTGCACGGCACATTTATCACTAACTACAGTATACAATTCCCTTTGCCGTTTAGGCTTACACATTTTAGAGCATTTACAATCATGCTGAATTATACTGGAATTCCCATTTCAAAGGACTTCATGAAGGTATTGCTTGAATGCTGCCAAACACATTTTTTTGTTCATCCAGACTTTAAGGGGAACTGAGTTCCTGTGAGGCTGCTTATGCATTGCTGGATCTCAAATACTGTCAGGATGTCTGGATTTCACAGAAAAGTTGGTGGAATAAAAAGAAAGTTAAGTGGGATCTGATTAATAGCTACAAATAGAAAATTGGTGTAATTTTAGAAAAGACAAACCGCTGCTCCACAACTATCAGTAAATGTTGATTTCTTACTGGCATCTAATTGGTAACAGGTTTTATCAGTTTTTTATTATTAGGAAAGGTCAATGGGTTTTTTTACACCGTTGAAGAGCCATGTTCCAATAAATTATGAGTACCTGTCACTGGATTCCCATAAACGTTCAGACCTGGATCAATGTCAGCAACAAAAACTGTCCAGAACTTCTATCTCTGCTTTCTGTTTTAGGTTGCTAATAATATTTCAAAAAGCAAACCAAGGAAACATCTTCCTGTAACAGCAATGTGCAGGTGCTCTGGCAGGGAAGACACGCGGGGAGCTGAGGGTCGCTGTCAGGGCGAGCCTTGCCAGGAAGGGCACAGCCCGGCAGCCCCCACCTGGCTGAGACCCCACCATGGCACCGGAGCAGAGCCACCGTCACGCCCGCAGTGAGGGGGGCTCATGGGGCCCCGGCGGTGTCTGATGCCGTGTCATGAACAGGCAGCAGAAATCAGCGCTTGCTTTTAAGTGAGCTCGCCTGTTAGAGCAACCCGCCCAGCGAAAGAGCCCCCGCTTTTATCTTTCAGAGGTAGAAATGTATTTGTTGGCACGCAGCTATCCTCCCCTTGAAAATCTCACAAAACAAGCCTTTCCCTAGAACCTGAAAGGGCCTCGACAGGAGCGGGCACACCTGTCCTGCAATTCCATTGCTTCTACTTACTAGTTTGGTCGTGCAATTCTCTGGTTATATATATATATAAACACTTTCAGTCGAAATCCTGGGTTGTGGGAAATACAGAATTATCATTCTAGGTCTCCTTAAATACATGACAAAATGCATCCAGACTTCACTATCTCTCCTATGCAAATCCTGCCTATGATCTTCCCAGTTTCCTTTCTATATCTTAAACCCTGAAGGTTTAAGAGTAGTATCTCTGGAAGTCAAATAGTATTAGATATAGTTAAAACTATTCCTTCTCCTCTTTCAGGAAAAAAAAGAATCAATTAAAAAGTAAGTCTTCTCACTCTGACTTCAGCTGTACTATAAATTTGTTATTAAAACCATCATGGACGTGACAGAAATAAAGGAGGTGGTCAGGAGATGTTTCTGATGCAGAAAAACTGTCCAGGGAGCATGTCTAATGACGTGATTAGGATTTTTTAGGCCCTTAATACAGGTATTATTAATGCAAGTCTGCTTCCATGCCTATGCAAATAGGCGTTGAACATAACAAGCAATTTCCAGTTGTGTTGCTTGTGAAGGCCAGGTGGGGGATGGATGACTGTCTGAAGCCTGAAGAGACTTTCTTAATGGAGCCCAACAAGATTAGCTGGCTTTACCCACTACATGACTCCGTAAAAAAAGCAAATAAATCACTAACACTCTCCTAATAGACTTAGCTCTTTCCTGTTCTGAATGAATATTGTTTGGATTAAGCTCTACAATGGCTAGCTCTGATATTGCCACAGTGGCTTGTTTCTTTTCAGTGCTGTTTGAGATTTCCCAGTTTTTGAAGATGCTGCCTTTTTTCCCTTAGTAAGAAGTGTAAAAGGCATTCTGCTGGTAAGCTTGCAGCACACTTACTAGAACAGTTTTCACCTGATCATGTTCTCCAGCTGGATCTCTGGACTGGAAAGGGGACCTGGTGTTCTCTCACTTCCTGTGAGTAACCCAATACATACTTCCTCCAAGCCCTCTGTGTTAATGGATTTATTATATACTGTGTGATATATTGCTGCTTCACCCACGACTTGGCCATGTCTAGTGGAGCAGCCTGATTCTGACCAGACTGGTTGCATCAACGGACTGAGTGGGGACAATGCTCTGTGGTCATGATTATGTACCCTTTCTCTGGGATTAGTATCAATATTTTATATTGTGATTTTGGATATAATTTTTTGTAAGGAGTTATTTTTGCCTTCTTTTTCTGTGTAAGCTAAAATTTGAGTATGTTACAGGATGCTGGGACTGAAAGCTGAATGTGACATGCTTGTACATCTGAAGCAGTCTAAAAGTTACAGGTGTCAATTGTCTACTTCTTTTGTTATCACCCCTTTTTCCCCAGAGTAAATAATGTTCAACTTTCCTTTTCCTTCTCTTATCTCAGTAGTGTTTTTCCCAGTCCTCTTCTCCACTCCAGATACTCTACAAGGAGAGAAGCATCTCAGTAGCTGTGAAATTGGGAAGAGCAAGAATTGCAATTCTTAAATCCATGAAATTGTCAAAACCCACTGTTAGGCAAGGCCGGGGAGCAGAGCACAAGCACAAGTTACACCAGACATTGCTTTGGGCAGCATATGATTTGCTGACCACGTCCTTACGTTGGCATAGCTGAGCCAGCTGGTGCAGCACTGCTGCTGTGCTGTGCCGGACTGTGCTGTCCGGCAGAGCTCTGGAATTGCTGTCCCTTCCATGTTACTGCTCCAGGCACCACTCAGTTTGCTCATTGAAAAACCTGCCTTGAATTATGTTGACTTTTTAGCTCAGTGCTAAGTAACTGCGTGTGGTCCGTGCCTTTGTTAGTGATCAATGATCCCAACAATTCGCTATGCCTTCTGGAATGGAAAGAGTCGAAATAATCCACTTAAGTGGGAGAAGAAAATTGATCAGCGTTTAGATGGTTGAAGTGGCCATGCTTCAGGAGTTAAGCGTGAGGGAAACAGATGTTGCAAAGCACGTGGGGTGAAGCTACGGCACAGGTGTTTTTCATGCCCAGGCGAGGGGACAGGGACTCTTGTTTAAACAAAAAAGAGGAAAAACCCCGCCAACCAAAGGAACCCATAGGATAAGCGCTTCCAGAGATGAAGTCAGTTCAGGATGGTAAGTCCAGCTCACTGAGGCTGAATCTGATAAGCTTCTGTCTTCCAGTAACTGTGGCTGACCTGATTTACTTGCACCTTTTTTGCAAATCTGGATGCCACATGGCATTTTTCCCATGCAGTTGATGTAACTGAAAAGTCAGTTCCTCTTCCCTTGTCGAATTCACACAAGAGCCTGTCCGCTATGGCAGGTGTGATCCTACCTCTTACTTGAAGGTATGTAGCCCTGAAGCTAAGGATCTCTTCCTTTCCTGCAATGCAGTCTGTCTACTGTGATCCAAATTACTTTGTAGTACATCAGGAATTAACTAAAAGCAAGGATGACTGTTTCATGAGAGCAATTTACTTTCAAAGATCTTCTTCTGCAGTGAGGTTTGGCGCATTAGACATACCCCGTTTGTTCCCACTTAGTAACCTAACGTACCCTCAATCTCTGCATTTGTAGCATGCACCTGGAATTTCAGAGGTTTTATTAACTAGTGCTTTGACAGGCCCTTCTTTGATATTTTTGCAGGCAAGCAACACATTTTTTTTACTGGTGAGTATCCTTTTGCATATATCTTTTTATTACATGAGAGTGGTAAAATGCTAAAGTAACAGAAATCAAAGCTTTTGATTATGATATACATTGGTCTTTTCCTTGTGGGAACTATGGACTTTTATTAACGTAAGTCTGAAATTAGTAAGATACAAAAGCAAAGACCAAAATTCGCTGTAGTTTTCTTCAGGGAATTTTTGGAGGAGTTTGGTGTAGGGCCTGGCAAGTTGCTGGTTTGGGTGCTCATCCAAAAAAACTACTAAATAAAACTGATTGCTATTTTGGATAGGAATGACATTGCAATTGACAATCAATGACTGACTTCAGAAGTTTTATGCCACACTCAGCTGAATCAGTGCAGATGTTTGCCATTTTATTATTTCATTTTTTTACAGAAAGAAGTCCTTGGAAGGCGAAAAACTTAATAGAGGAGTCACAAAGGTTAAAGCTGGCCAGACCCAGATGGAGTTGCCACTGACTTTTGTTTTAATAAAGAATATTTTATGTTCAGAATTCAGAATTGCTTACTTCTAAATTGGCTTGAGACATACTTAGTGCATCATGGGAAAATTCTTTCAATCACTCCCAAAGCTAGAAAGGACCCACCATAACTTCCCCTGTCAAAACAATGTCAAAATATTATTAGTTAATGCCTTTTCAAAATTGGATCAATAACACCCTGTCCTGAATCCATGTCTATCAGTTTGAGTTAATTTATTTAGAGATAGGGATCTAACAATTCTAAAAAAAAAAAAAAAAATCAAAGGGTCCTCTTTTCCACATATTTGGCTATAGGAAAGATCATAGCCTTTATTAACTCACTTTTTTTTTGTTATATGTTCATCTTTCATACCAAATTTGTAGCTGGGATTTAACTTCCAAATGATTCTCTTCAAAGCTGGTTACTAATTGCATTGTTTCTGAACCATTCACGCCACACTAATCCCAAGAAGGTTGTCTTCCCACACCACTGCCACTAGAACTGCTTCTGAACTTGCAGCTCTGACTAGACATGCAAATCAGCACTATAGGATAATGCAACAGAATACAAAACCAATGCTTTACTTGTCAAAAAATGCTGTTCATGTTTTCATATATAAATGGAAGATTTTGTTTACAACCTGTTAACACTACGTAATGTTATTGGACACACCTCAGAATACAAAATAAATTTGGATACTACAAAAATTCTTGGAAAATACAAGCATACTCTATGGGGAGTGTATGACAACTAGAGCTTCAGCTGGCAACAAAATATTACAGATTATTAGAAATATTTATTCTCACTGAAACAGAGCATTTGCAAAAGTGCACTTCAGTCCAGTCAGTAGAAGATTCAGGTTGATAAATGGATGTGTAAATAGATAGACTGACTAATCGATCTGTACCCTTAATGTATCAAACAAATTTAACATAACAAAATGTGGTTCTCAGAATTTAAAAGGATGGATTAAAACACCTCCAGAGACCTGCCCCAGTAGATTTGTTTTAATTTTAGGAAAATTAATAAAATTTTGCAAGTGTTTCTAAAACTCATCTAGGGACTGTTTTCGTGAAACACCTGGATGCCTCTGCCTCCTCATTGCTCAGCTTGTGACACAAACCCTGACCGTGCAGATCATAAGAAAGCAGACACCTACCTGGCTGCTGACGGACTCATCCCTTCCTAATGAAATGTTGAAATAGTTTTGGTTTTGCCCTGCAATGTTCAATACCTAACAAGCAGGTTTGTTTTTCCCTTGCTGAATCTCTACAAGAAGCCACCAATAGAGAAAGATGGATTTGGGGAAGCAGCTATATTTAGTATTACCTGCTATTGCTCCTTCTTCCCAGGATGGTTCTTCCACACCTCCCCTTAGCTTCTAGACATGCAATTTACTAATTTGTTAACTTCCTTAAGAGTACCATCTAGAGTAGATACACAGCAATACACAATTAAAACTCCTGCCAGACTGGCAAACCAGCATCTCAATCATAGTTACTAGTATTTCATTCTCTCCTAAACATTATGTGAATGATAGCATGCTGAACAGAAAAACAATGTAGCAGCTATACAATTCCAGAGGATGTGTTCAGATATGGAAATGCTAAGTATAGATTTTGGGGAAAAGAAACAGTTCTTTGTCCTGGATACTTCTGAAAGGGAAGCAGAAATTCTTATAAGTTTCTTTAATTAGCCTGGACTTTTCATTTAATAAAACAAAAATCAAATATTCAGAAGCTTTATTCTTAAAGCACCCATGTATATGAAAGTGCCTGTAACTATTCCTTCAAATTGATTAAAGGTACAAATGAATTTGTAAAAATCTATAATGATTACAATAGTACTATTAATGACCATTTTTATCATCAGCATTGAACTTCAGACCCTAAATGGTGGACTTGAATATGAGTAGCCAGGAATGTCTACAGTTTCAGTCATTTCTTGCTGAGAGCCCAGAGGAAAAAAAAGTAATTTCTCTGCTAAAGGCAATGTTAGTCGTGGGCCACAAATCTCCCATATGGATGAGTACATGGATGTTTAAGGGAAAAGAAAGCAGCAGAAGAGTGTTCACAAACTGCTGAGAACATTCTCCTTCCTTCCCCTTGCTTCACTATCAGTACTCGGACCAAGAACTGGATGGGGAATAGAGTAAGCTAAGTGCTGACACTGAGAGGATGGAAGGGATATTGGTAGATCTGGGAGAACAACTCATATACCTCAAAGATTGTGTGACTCAGTTTGCCAAATGAGATGGTAATTTGGAGGGAGTGACAGGGAAAGAAAGTTTCAGAAAATCATAAATTGTGCTTGATCATCCAATGAAAAGCAGCTATTTTTCTCAGGCGGTATGCTTTCCACAGTGACTGTGAGAGATAATGACTTTGTTACTACTACACATCAGAAAGCTGATTTTCATATTAACTTAGAGACAAGGTAGTATAGAGAGCTGTGACCCACCCATTAAGAGCACAGTGCTCTTCAGTGTGTATGGGCTAGCTGTTTGAGAGGGGGTGGAGTGCAGTATGTTGTTTCTGAAAAATGTAAAAATGTCAATGGCTTGGAAGCTGCATGCCAGTAAGACCGTATCTATCTCCTTGTGAAAATGCAGCTGTAGAGGGTATCCAGCTAGCTTTCTTGGCATATGGACCGTGTGCTGGCAAGTCTTTCTGCAGGAAGCATTTCAACTTTGGAACTCTCTCCAGTCCTTGTTATGAAATGTGTTCACCTATAAAACCTGCTGCAAATCCCATTTATTTGGAGGCAGAATTAGCAGGGGAGGGTGAAGTTTTAGACAGTGATGTGACATTTTGTTTTCAGGACTGGATTAGCAGTTTGGAGGGGTTTGGAAGTGCCACCTTAAGAAGGTGATTTTTGAGCATAGGCTGACCTATGTAACAGACTGCTAAGCATTTTCAAATGCTGCTTTTTCACTAGTTTTGTTGTTTTTTAAATCATACAGTAGAGTGCTTGGGATCTTGCATGAATCTTTTATTTATTTCGTATTTGATCACAGAAATTGATCTATATAAAATGCCACAGCATTACAACAGTAATTTCTTTTTTTCACAAAACAACAAAATTTTCTTCCTATCTTCTCAGCAGTATCTATACAGTGTAATGCAAAAGATATTTTACTTGGATCATAATATTTTGATTCTGTTTTATGTAACAATTTTAGATGAAAATTTAAGCACATCCTCACAGTTTTGTATAGTTAACATCTTTTGTGTGGAAGGGTTATATGACAACTTTTATCTTACAGATTGGGTTTAAGCATTACAGTACTTGGGAAAAGAATGGGAAAAATTATTTGTACATGCATGGAATGTTAAAGATGTTTAGCAGTCTGAACATTGCCTGTAATATGCTTACTCAAACTTAAGTGTTGTAAAATTCTGCCTATAGAACAACAAAATTTATATCAACTTTCCATAATGATGGTGTTAGAGTTGTACTAAGGAGAAAAGAAATCTTAATATGCTTTGTTTGCAGTATTCTCAGCAAGCAATTAATGCTAATAGTCATGCAGGCTGAAAGTTGGAACATTATAAATTCCATCCTGGGTTCCAGATTGCAGAGGCAAATTTTGAATTGATTTTTTTACTTTTTAAAGTGATATTTCTTAAAACTGAAATATCCAAAGTAGTTGGTTTAAATACAATCAATATGATCAATATAATCAGGACAAATTTATGCTCCTCACTTGGAAATAGCTGTTGATAAACAAGTGAGAAGCTTCCTGGGAAAAAGCAGAAGTATTTTTGTGGAGTTTTGTACTGGATTTTTTACCTTTGCTTGGAACATGATTTCTAGTGACAACAGTAGTCCATCACATATTTGTAAATAGTGTGCGTACAGCTCCATTACAACACACTTTCCTTCAATACTCAGATGTATTATTCAGAGTTTATCATGGCCTTACATCTATCCAGTGACGGTATGCTGAGCTAAGCAGTCTTCGTCACTGCAATGATGTGACTTTCATATCTAAAACCAAGTTGCTGAAAGGTACTTACTTTTGGAGCAGGAGTGAGTTGATGAGTACCAGCCACAGTGCTAAAACGCTATGATCATAAAATACAATGTCAGTAGCAGTTGCCAAGTGACACAGATTCCTTTGTTATACAGATACTGGCCTAAATAATTTACAATGCCTCTTTACTGCTTTTTTTTACCTTAAAAGAGATGATTTTACTAACAGTGACATGCTAAGGGCTAAGGACTTGTATCTGAATTGTAAGCTCCAGTGTCTTGTAATGATGGTACTGAGTTAGGTTTAAACTAGCTAGGGATATGGTAATGGATCCAGCATTTGGTGTAGCTCCTGGTTCCTTCTCAACTATGCAGGGAAGCATTAGTCAAACAAGGGGGAGGTCTGGAAGTGATTTTTGTACCCCTTTAACAAATATTTGGAAGCAAGCCTGCCGTATGAAAATCTCTGATGATGACGATATCCTTTCATGAGGATAAAATTATTAGCAAAGACAAAAAAGTGTGCAGTTTGGAAGATTAAGCAATAAGGAGGGAAAACAAAAACCTTTTAGAAAGTCTCAGTTTTGCCTATATGCTTTAGGCGAGGACATTTGCTGCCCTACAGCCTCAGAAGTCAAGTACTTGTATTTTTTTCTGCAAAATTATCAGTCATTCTACATTCCCTTGTGCCAAGTTGTTATTTTCTGCAATTGCCTTCAACCCATCAAAAAATCTTATTGTTAAAGCTGCACGAGAAGATCAAATTGCATTTAAAAGGTGAAGAATAGCAACACTCTTTGGCAAGATGAAATGATTTTTAAGCCAAAAGGTGAGATCATGCCTGCATGAGTTTGCAACGGAGAGATTAGTTTTAAAGCTCTAAAAAGGGATTTCAGAAATTTCTCTTGTAAGTGCCACAAAAACTGCATTTAAGACTTATTTTACATCTTCATTACATCACTTGGACACTTAAAGGAAGGCTAGACAAAATTCTGAGAAGCTGATTGCACTTCCAGTGAATAACAGCGGGAATCAGTCCAAGAACAAACATCTAAATCATGATGTTGCAGCAAGCCTTTTACACAGGGAGATATTTTGGTGTCCGAAGTGTGTGCACACACACACACTGGGAGCTCTGGCACATTCCCCTCTTCCCTATCCTTATTTGTCCCACCACACAGATGCACACACACAGACAGCTACTGCCCATGCCCCTACCAGTCCCAACCCCCATGCCCTCGCAGTTGCTGTGACTCCTTCTCCCTCACTTTTCTTGAGCTCTGGAGGTATGAAAGGACAGTCAACCCTGCAGGAGACTCTTCTTCATGGTAGGTGTACGGCTGGGATCATAAGCCCCTGTGGATGGACAAGTAAATGGGGAGGAGGAGTCACGACACTGACTATCCACATATGTGCAGATTGGGAGTGCTTGTGATCTATACATGCTGCCTTTCTCCCCAAGCTCTTATTCACATCACACAGCTGTGGTGAGAACCTCCCATGTGGCTCCCAAACCCACACATAGTACTACATTTTGTAGAACCTTAGTTTCAAGAATTATTCCACTATTTTAGAGAGCATAATCCACATGAGCAACTTGGAGCTAAGACAATGCAAACCCATCTCCAGCATGTATATTACTTTCCTGTTTAACGGCAGTTTTGCAAAGGCAAATCCATAGTGAGATCTCCATATTTCTCAGATGTCTCCGTCAAGTATCAAATCCTTGTGTCTTACATACTTTTACACAACATGGAAAACATAG
This sequence comes from Haliaeetus leucocephalus, assembly GCF_000737465.1. Classification (NCBI taxonomy): domain Eukaryota; kingdom Metazoa; phylum Chordata; class Aves; order Accipitriformes; family Accipitridae; genus Haliaeetus; species Haliaeetus leucocephalus. The sequence continues at coordinate 1,345,477 of NW_010972437.1, forward strand.
ATTTAAACTCATGAACTCACCATGATGACCTTGTGTTGATGACATTCCACAAGTCACTTTCCCACATTGTCACTTTCTGGAATGACACTGATCTCTTTTGTGAGGTGATTTGAGATCTATGAATTAATATTATGCATGTGAGCTGACTCATCAATCTTAGCAGCAGTATGGGAACTGTTGTAGGCAAGGCAAGAGGGGCTTCACCCACGAATGAAATCTTCTGAAGAACTTTTCCATCTTTCTCCTTAGTGAATTGCTTTTTTAATTGTGTAAACAAAGCTTTAGTCATATTTTTATATATTCTTACACCAGAAGTATTTCAAAGAATCTGTGCACCAAATAAAAATTAGAGAAGATGTCACTGTGGATGTGGGTAGCGTTGCTGTGGGCAAGCCAGGCCATGGAGAAGGCCCTGGCCTTGGCTCTCCACCTGTGCCTGGTGACAGGATGACTTGCGAGGGTTCCCCCAGACCTGGGGGAAAGACTGTAAGTTTGCTGGCATATACTAGCCTTGACTTGGGGGTCGGGGGAACACAAAACAAACAAAAACTTTTTTCAGAAAAATTCATTTCACGATAATACAACTTGATACTTAAGTACTTTTTTCCATTTACTCAAGAAAAAAATTGAAGATTGTTAATTTTTGCAAACTATTTCATTTGGATTTATTATCATTATTCACACTTAGAATTAACAACATATATAGGTACACTTAAGTAGACACTAGTGTATGAGTTATGGAAATAAAGTGTGCCTGCAGAGAACAGCTGAAAATTCATGTTACTAAATTTTACTTTTCAGTTTTTGTTCTATCCAGAAAACTCAAAATATACCTTTTACAACTACATTTTTGCTATTTTCAAGTTGTCAAAAAACCCAAAAAGCTGAAAAAGGTCTTTATCCACTTCAATGGAAATATTATGAAAATCAGATTGCTTCTGTCTTGGCAGTCCTTCTAATAACGATGTAAATTGATTCATCTTTAAGGTGAAAGTATTATTCCTGAAGAGTTTAATCTAGTATGTTCAGGAAGAAAAAAAGTAAAAAGTGAGACCTAAGATTCAATATTTTTTGCATAAAAAGCAAGAAGCAGTAGTGAAGAAACTGTGTTGGTTGGAAGATATGAAAAGAAATGAGAATATTTTTCACTAGAAAATGTTTATTTCAGCAATGATGAAGCATTCTGAGAAACTGATATCCACAATCAGTGAGAAAAAATAAGCATTGAAGCTTCACCTGGTCTGATTCAGGGAACTCAACACACAACACAGAGAATTATCTGTACTGCTGATCATTTTTCCCTTTTGCTCAGATATATAAGGTAGTTTAGCTGAGTACTATGCAAGGAAATATGTCTTCTTCTAAAAAAGGAAAATTCTAAATCTTTATTTTTATTTAATAATGCAGGTAGGTAGAGCACTACACAGACCAGAAAGTTGGTGGGTACTTTCAAAAGCTCTTGGTATATTGATCACCACTATTTTGAGAGGACAACACACTGTTGTGCAGTAATACCCAACAATCATCTCCAGTACTTTTGAAAATCTAAGGTGATGGCAATTATAGTAATGTCCTGGATTGTCTTTATTTTGTAGTTGTATGATATAGTAAAGACAAACCTTGTAGGTACAGATAATACCCTTTATATTATTAATTTATATAACTGTAAAAAAAACCCCCAAAACCAACAAAAAAACCCTCAGCCTATACAGAAGTAACAGTCTTCAAGAAAAGTAGATTAGGAATAAGAACTGATTGACAAATATTTTTTCAGACATAGTCTTAATAATAAACAGTAGGAATTAAAGTTTTTCAAGTAATTTTTCAGAAATTCAAGGAATTTCTCATCATTCTTTAGAACTGACCTGCCCCCTTCACAATTTATGATGAATTTACACTTATTAATTTACAGAGAATTCCATGTCATCTTCTTTTACCAACCACCTATAATGTGAGTATTAGTGATATAAGCCTGTTTTCTCCTCAACCACAACTGTTGCAGTTTGCATATGAAATAATATTTTTTGTAAGATTAGATTTTAATGGAGATTGTCAGCATTATTCCGTCAGAAATGAGAATAAAGGGATAAAATATGTATTTTTTTTAAATAATACATTATATTTCATTAGATTCAAAACAAAATTAAGTTTTGCTTCAAACAATATGTGTTCTGTTCAGAATAAATATCAAAAGTTTATTTCATCTCAGTCAGTTAGTTGGATATTCAGAATATTTGGGGAGCAAGAAATGGACAGGTTTTTAAATGTTTCATTAAAAAGAAAATTACCAGATTTATTGGCAAAAAGAAATATTACAGCAAGCTAATAAATACAGCATTGTGTTTCTGCTAAATACTAAACCCTGTATTTTATTCCTCTGGTAATTTAATATATAAAATGGAAAAAATATTGTGGTATGCTATCAAGTAGAACATTTCAGTGGAAAATACCATTTCTGCTGAAATCAATAAGAGATTTTCCAGTGGTAAACATTTCACCTATTGAACTACAGGGACAGATTTCTCAGAGTCACTTTTCTTTCTGGACCAGAAATCCAGTGAAACTATTTTCTTATTCAATACCTGCCTGCTTATACTTAGTTTATGCTTATTCCCTGTTCAGATTTCATTCCCAAGGGTTTATTTTGGTTTTAAGGTACACAGTCAAAAGGCATAGATATATGTTGTGAAATCATGGCGCTTGAAACTGGCTGTGGGCCTGGTCTTCTGAATACATCGTGTACGTATACAGTTTTCAGCATGATTCAGAGTAAATAACAGTGTCAGAAAGAATGAGGACGAATCAGCCACAGTGGACATAAACTAGAAATAGCTTCAGCTTATTCATTACGCTTTCCCATCACATCTCAAAACAGCTATACTTCCATTTAGCTTTGGTCAGAGCAGCATTTTTTCACATTCTTGATGGAATCTGGTTTATTACAGCACTTGACCTCTCCTTCTCAGGAGATGCTTAATTCTTGATATAAGGATGGAAATGCTTAGCCATTTGGGACACACAAAATTGACTTCTATTACAAAATGTGATTGATAAAATGAGAACCCTGGATAAATGGGAATTTTGAGGGGGCAAGGAGATGGGCAGGTGAAGTTTGGATATGGTGAAGCTATTAAAGGAATGTTAGCAGCTATATGCCCTAGAAAAAAATCCGACAGATTGAAATATATGCTGATTAATTGTGATCTTTCATGAATGTATTCAGACATGTGCTTCTGGTGCAAAATCACTACAAAACACATTTAAGCAGCATGTTATATGCCATTCTGAAAGATTTTCTAAATTAGGGCATTTTTTTTTCCAGTTTCCTAAGATGATATTTAATTATGTGAAATGTTTCATATTTATTTACTAAAAGCTCATAACTGCAGTGGGATGGTGGGATTTGCTACTGCTCCCAATCCAGTAGTTTATTCAACTCACTGAGCACCAGATTCTGCCTGCCACTTACACAGGAGTGTGATGGATAATGGAGATGTGAGCAGAGAAAGGAGGGCCTCCCAGTCAGAACTGCTTTGTAGGAGATAGAGAGCCCAAACACAGGAAGAAAGCACTTAATTCTGCTTCCCAAACACTCAGGTCAATGGTACCTGAGGAGAGGCTAGATCACCACGTATGAGCAGCAGCAGGCAAATCAAAAGCTTTGAGCAGGAGGCTGGGCAAGGTGACCACTTAAGGTCTCTTCCAACCTGAGTAATCCTACTGTCCCACACCCCTCTATCTTTTTCTGGGAGGGTGCAGTTATGAACCACTTTTTTCATAAAAACACACCAAGTGCCAACAGCAAGAAAGCTACAACGCACAACAATGTGGGAATAGCTCCTGCTCCTCTACAGCAGATGTGACCCTAGATATAGTTTACACTACACGTAAATCTCACTTTTTTAGTTACGGGTTGTCCAAAGGATGCCAGGTAGGTAAGCAACCTTCCACATGTACAACTGGCAGCCCTACGGCTGTTTGCGTCCTGCCATTGGTTTAGATTTGGAACCACTGTAGACATCCTATTAAAATATTCCTTTCCTTTGTAAGAAAAAAATACTTGCAATTTGGAGAAAAATCGAAATGTCTGCTCATTTCATTTGTGCTGGCTTGTATTTGGTGCTGTACAATTACACTGCAAGATCAATTTCACCTTTATTTTTAGTGATTTTCTGACTGGTTCCTGCACAATCTACATGTATGGGGCAGATCAAGAGAATGTTTACACCACTGTGGAACCTGTAGCAAGCTGACAACACACATACAAATTACTGACACTTCAAAAATGTATTAGTTTGCAAAACACAGGGAAAAGAGAGAAAGAGCTGCTCTTAACAAGAACTTGCCCCAACACAAATATCCATGATTCAAATGAATTAAAAATGAATAATCATATTATTATGAGCCATATGATCCATTATGACCTCACCCATCTTTCATGTTGTCATCTAGCTGAAGCTTGAGGGCTACATTCTGCTGTTAGTCTTCCTCTACATGCTGCAAATATGAGTATTTATACACTAAGTCATTCAAAATACGGTGTGTCTAAGGGCTGGGTATGTAAAATACTCAGGCAAGGCAATGGTTGACACTACCTCCTATGATTAAGAGACAGGGAAGAGATGTCATTTACCATATATACACATTTAAGAAGAACTTGCTTACTCTCAACCTTCATTAAGCTTCCAATGATTTTATTAAGTTTTCCTCTTTATAAAAAATGTTTTTACTTGAGGGATTAAAAGAGCACTATCTCCTCTACATTACATTCTTACAGCTTAAAGTTGTCCTTCTTGTCTCTTTAAGTATATTCAGCCTTTCATAAATGAGATGCATATACAATGGTCCACATTCTGATCTATCCAACATCCATGCACAACCCAAACCAACATGGTTTTAGCACTTCTTTCAGAACTGCAGTTGGCTCACCTGTGGATTCTGCTATATGAAACATATATCCCTGAGAGATTTGCTCCCACCAAGGAATTCAAAGGTGCTCTGGAGCCTTTGCACATAATTAGTGCATTGAAATTTGAATTTGCCAATTTTTGCAACAGGAAAACTTTGCCTTTAAAAGTTCCCACTGTGTCTGGCTAAAGAATCATTATCTCTTTTTCTTCCTGTTGGAAATTTACTTTAGCTGAAGATGGTGAAGGTGATTATTACAGCAGCTAATTGTTCAACAGAGAAAGACAGGCAGTACAGCATTACAATTTACTTTTGTTCATAAACATTGTGTAAATAGTAGGTGTATCCATGCTTGGTCTACACAATAGGAGCAAGCAGAATGCTCCTTGGTCTGTGTCCCTCTGGCTCTTTCTTGATTAACCCTCTGACTGATACTAAGCAAGACTTCACCAGCTGTGAGCTGGCCAGGAGCACCACCGTCATGTTGCTCTGGTCCACAGCCCACCTCTGTGCCAGGACCACAGCACAGACACTGCCCTGGGCTGGGCAGCAAACAATGTTTAGCACTCCCTGCATCTTATGAAGAGCACAGTAGAAAAATGCTGGGAAAAATATTTCCTCAGTAGTGAAAAAACAGAGATTACAAAGTTGGTGAAGCCAGAAGACATGCGGGGTTTGAAAGAAAAAACATAAGACAATAAGAAGAAGCCTTTGTATCCAACTGCCTATCTTATAGCCAAGCTCAAAATTGCATGAGGAAAGAAAGGCAGTGATCTTGAGAGTTATTATTTTCAATATGATACAAAGAAAGCCACAGGTAATATTTAGAGCACATGAAATTATTCTCAGCTCTGGAGCCAGAGACTGAATCCTTACGATGAACTGTCTGGACTTTAAAAAACCCAAATGTATAAGACAGAAACATAATTTCTTCTCTCATAAATGAAAGAAGATGTCATTGGAAATGTCCTCATTATGCTCAAAGAAAACCCTTCCCACCGTCTCTCATCCTAAATAAATTGAGTATTATTAGTAAGGAATTACTCAAAAAAATAAAAATCAAAACATATGCTTAAATCTGTAAGACATGTATATTGCACACTCCTGGTATCTTTATTTTTCATGAATGTTATATATGCTGTTTGTTATTTCATTTCTTCGAGTTAATTAGCTGACTAAATCTCTCCATGCTTTGGTCAGACAATATAAAATAGTAAAGAACTGGAGCTACACAAAGGGAAACGGATGAATCACTAATGCAACCTTGCTGACTGCAATATAGATGAATTTTGGCCATACACATAAAAAGTGGATATTTCAGAGAGAAGGAAAAACTTCAGTGATAGAAGTCTGCTATGAATATATATTTTTTTCTTTCTTTCGACTGTTTCTTGAGTATTCTGTATAAAGTATTGCATATAGTAAAAAATCCAATGACCATTTATCATTTAGTTTACCCATCAAGATTTAAGTTCTCGATAACAGTAATACAAAGGAAGAAAATTTTCTAAACATATTGCATCTAAGTCCAAATTTCTCTGCAGTTTGAGTCCAGTGTATAGTTCCCCACAGCAGGGAAGTCTGGATCATAAGGAAGAACCCCAAACACAACTCCTATTAGGCAATTTGCAGGAATTCAGTGAAGAGACTGAATTTCCCAAAGTTTTAAAAGAGCATCTCACAAGAGAGAAGTGTTAATAAAGAAGAACAAAACTTTTTACAGTTGTTGGCTATCCTGCCTCCCTTGTTTAAATAATCTGAGAGATTTCAATTCCCAGTGTTGTGGGTTGTTTGAATTGTTTTGTAGTTACCGTGTAGATATCAACAAGAGAAAATCACAATGTACTATACCAGTTAAAATTTCAATTTGGGTCAAAGTCAGAAACTTCAAGAAGTGTTTGTATGGCTTTCCACCGTAAAACCCCATTATAATGGCTCCCAGGTCACCCACATGCTTTTAAAAATCCCTTGGGTGAAATCTTAGGAAATCTGCTATTAACTTCAATGGGAACAGGATTCTACACCTTGTTTTATGGTGTCAGTTTTATCTTTTCTGTTTTCATCCATAGCTTGACTGAAAAATGTCAATATCCCCCAATTCTGACAGCTTCTTACTGACAATTCTATTGAATATAAATCTTTGTGAGTCCAAGTGCCTAACTGCCAAATAGAGAAAAACAGGAAAAAAGCTTTTATCCAACTGGAGAAAATAGTTGGTTTTGCTCAATATCTGAAGACCACCACAGGTCAGAGAATTCTTCTTTGTTCTGCTTTATCTCATTTTACAATGATATGGTTTCAGATAGAAGGTATATATTGCTTTGCCAGATGAGAAGAGAAAGAAAAGACATCTTTGGAGACAATAAGCTCATTGCATTATTTCAATAGAAATAAGAAAAGCACATCTTCCCTAAGACAAAGACCTGGAACTGATACTTTACAAAGCTTATATGAAAGACCTACTTTGGGACATCTAAGTCCTCAGACTTAAAAGACCAATGATACAGTATTAGGGATAAAATTGAATCAGGACTAACCTCAACTTTTCGTCCAAGTTCACTCATACCTGTTTCTCGTTGTGGGCCTCTTTTGGTCTCTCATAAACCTCTCAGAAATAGGTGTTGAGTGTAATGCTTTTAGAAACATCCATCTGGTACATGAAGTTGACATAGTATGGTCATAAGGAAAAATAAATAAATGGCTGGTGAAAAGGAATGATTTAACTTGAAGAACTGACACCCTACCTTTCTAGAAAAACTTTTGGGGTTAAAGATCAGTCTTAGGGGAAGACCTCTGTTTGCAGCATTAGGACAGGAGTGGGTTATCTTTGTTAAAATATGTCTTCTCATCATGTTTGAGGAAAAGAGGAGAATAAGAACAGAAGTACTTCAGAAACAAGGTAGTTGACCTTGTACTTTCTCATTATTTATTAAGAGCTCAAGAAATGTCTGAGACTTGAGGTTGACATCTTCATTTATTCTTCCTTCAGCAGAGACAGATAAAAGCATGCACATTTATGAATATTTGGAGGTAAGAATTTTATTTGTATCTTAGCTGTAGTTTTCTAAAAAGGCAAATGTGTTCATTCCCTTCCTGTTCAAAACACCTCAGACTGGCATATAATTTTCAGTAGTATAATTGGTTGGATAAAGTGGTCTTCCTGTGAACTAAAAAATCAGGGAGACACATTTTGGTCCAGGAATAAACAACTCAGCAATGACAGGCCCTCTTCCAGATGATGCGGTGTGGAAGAGCCCTTTACTGGAAGGAGCAGGATTTATCAGCATTTGCAAAACAGTATGCAAGCTTCCCTACTTCAGACTGAGGTGAAGTTAACAGTTACATTCATAATTATGAAACCTATTTTACAGGAATAGTAAAATGTGGACTGGTACTCCAACAGAGTTCATGCACAGTACCCCCCCATCTCTGACAACCCCAACTTTCTTAAAAATACTACTTCATGAAATACCATCTCAGAGAACACCCATCCTTAGATAGCTCACACACTCAGATGACCTGCTCAAAATCAGAAGCAGAGCGCAAGTGAGTCAGAGGCAGAGGTGATTTTGGAAAAGAGGAAAAGTTCATTGTTGGAATCAGAAGAGAGAGAGTTTTTGAGGGAATAAAGCATTAGGAAAAGGATTACTGAAGGCAGGGCACTCCTGATGTGGAGGCTCTTTTGTAAGCTTTTTTTCTTGCTTGCACTTGCGTATAACCCACATGGTTGCTCTCTCTGAGTCTGTCTTTCAAATTCATGAAAACAGAAAAAAAGCCTGCTTTCGTTCATGTTTGCATTCTTGTTTATAGAAAGAGGTAAGTATTCAGCTGGTTTGCACATTTAGAGTCCAGAAGCAGAAATGCTTAAAAATTTGCTGCTCTCTAGCACAGAGGCTTTTCATTTAAATGTTTTTTGTTTGTTCGTTTGTTTAATTTGAGAAGGTATATAACAGACTCGTGTAGTCTGGCAACTGTTCCATTATTTGCTGCGTGTCTGGAAGCCACAAGCATGTTTGAGGTCACAGAAGTCCTCTGTCAGTAGGAACTCTAATTCTTGTTAGTGTCACCTTGCTAGTGACGAGCATCTGAAAATGTGGCACAATGTCGCAACACATACGAAAAATTTTAAATCCTGAATCTAAAGCCAAATCCCATTTCCTGCAGCAGTTTGAACTGAAATCCCCAAAAAGCAGCAACTGATACAGGTGCTGACAATAACAATAGTTGCAGGAAGCTGCTCATTAAAAATCCTGACTCAAATAAACAGATGCCACTGGGCTTCATGAAAATCACTGTCTTGTCCCTCCATTTGCTCATTAGGCTCATACTCAACTTACTTATGCTCGTCACTTTGCAAAATAGCACCTCTCTCCATGATACTGCAAATGCTGTTGATCTCATGTCTATACCAAACACTGCTGCTTGTCTTGAAAGCAGATTTGGCAACTTGGACGAACACACTGAGAAGGGTGTGTCTGTGTAAATTCTTCATGTTCCCTCAGATGGATCCAATGCTATTGCAGAACAGGCACTTCTGAGTGCAAGGACAGCGATTTCCATTTACCTCTCCTTTGTTGGTTCTTTTGGCAAGTTTCAGTGCAACAGCAAAATGATAAAAATTCTGCCTCAAAGATAACATAACAGTATATGAAGTAAAATGTGAAGTGCTTTCTTTGTTTATTACTGAGGATATGAAATAACGGAGAGTAATAACAAGTTCCCTTGATTTGTATGGCAGGAATGCTGCAAAATTTGGACCCGAATTTCCTCTGTCTGTGTGAAGAAATGTGTTTGTGAGTATGGCAAAATTTGGTCTGAGACCAATTCACTGAGCTTGATCCAGAGTACACTGAAATCTGTAGAAATGGAAACAATCCTGTTGCACTCACTGAACTTTGGAGCAAGTTTTTATTGATCCATATTCTCTCTTCTCTACTGTTCCTCCCCCTGCAAAATCAAAATGACTCCTGTTCCAAGACATGCTTCAAACCCCATTAAAAACTGCAGATTTAATTTGCTTGAACAATTCTGAGAGCATAAAAGCATCTACCTTCGCCTGAGCCACCCTCCTAATGTAGGTACCACACTTACTACCTTGAAAAGCGCTTTGCAGAGCAACAACAGCAGATGATAATCCAGAGGCCCTGAACATCATCCAGATAAAGCTGGTGAATAACGCATGAGTATTTCATGTATTCATTTACATGCTTGATGGATATCTCAATTTAGCTGTTAGATGTGATAATTTAAGCTACAGTTCTAGCCAAAAGTCTATGTCCATTCTTTTTCTCATTATTAAACCAGAGATAAAAACACATACAGAAATAAGTACTGTAGTAGATAAAACCTACAGATACAGAGAAGTAATAGTCTAGAAAATAAACTCCTTCTATAGCTTGTATGACAAGTATTTGCAGCCAATATTCAATGTGATATTCCAAATAAGTCATCTGAAATGACTTTATATGCTCTGTACTTCCTGTACTTTAAAAGTACGATTCATATTGTACTAAAATGTTTAATTTGATGCACATGTTCATTGATCTGTTGCTGTAAGTGAATAAAATACAAAATCAGGGTTTTTCTTTTGTCAGTGTTCTCAGATACATTTCAATATGCTTTTTTTTGGCCTTCATATGCTTAATTGGTTTCATATATGGATGTTTACATATATACATAATCTAATTTACAATTTAAAAATCAACTTCACCTTACATAATAACATGTCTAAAAAGAAATAATTAAATAAAATGAGAGTCACAGGTAACTTGTAACTCCTGCACTGTCACATATCCCTAACTTAGTAAGGAATTTCATGGCTGTATTTATGCCTACATACATGCAATCATACTTACAGAGATTTGTAGGTAAACAGACATGGGAGTCTGCATCTTTCAGATTAGAAATAAATACAGTTTCTTAAAATTAAGTCCTACACCTATCACCTATCACCATGCATATTTCTCTGCAGTCTTTAGGTACAGCTACAGCAATCCAAAGTTCCTGTTCTTCCTAATTTGTGCTGACATTTTAGTGTTTGATCTTAGTCTAGGTTAACTATATTTTTGTCTAGTCAAAATTCTTTTTTTTAAATACAAATCCTGTTTTTCTGTCTAGTCTTTTCTGTTTACTCCCCCACATACCTTTTCTGCTAGCCTTTTGCAGGAAAACAAGTTACGAATGCACAGAATGCTTTGCACTTCAGAAAAAGGAGAGAAAAGAAACACCCCACTGTTTTGTTCTTGCAAGCCACCTTAATAGATTTACTGAGAAGGACAAGGCAGTCCATCTTGAAGGCTATAATGCTATTTCACTTTGACATCTCTTCTAAGGTAATGGTATCTATCATTAACAATGTCATTAGTGACCACTTTCAGTCCATTGTTCTCAGTGTCTAAGCTGGCTATAAAGATCTCATTTTAGACACTTAGCTCTGTGCATATGCCCTTTCATGACATGATACTCTGCGAAAAAATTCTTTATGACTGGTCATACTATAATCATACATTTTCATTTAAAAATACAGCATGTGGGATTTGAAATGAGAGGCCAAGCTAAAAAATGACAATTTTTTTGACCATTCATTGCTATAATACTCAGCATCTTCTAACTAAGCTACAGTAGCCAAGCATTAGATGTACAAAACACGAAATCAAAAGGAAGAGCTGTAAAAGTACAAGCTGTTTTAAGTGAAACTCTGTCTTTATCCTTTTGTGTTAACTGTTTTTAAGAATGTGCAAGGCATATTCACAAAAAGTGGCAATCCTGGGTTAAGCACAAAGAAAAACCAAATACGCAACATCCAATCTAAACTTTCACCCTCATTTTGCAGATGTTACCCTATGCGAGATCATGAGTCTTATATTACTTAATAACCTACTTCTGTCACATTATCTATGAGAATATCTCTAAGTAAGCTTTTACCAATATTAGCAAAGCTGCTTGTCCTCATAGAGATTTAAAGTAGAATCGTGAAAGACAATGCTGCTCAGCATTTTACCTCCACCTGGAAACTTTTAGATTAGCCTAATTGAAGATTCTGGAATTAAACCAATACCTCTTGATTCTTAGTGCTGTGGTTTAGCCTCGGTCCCATCCTTTCTCTCCTTGACACTGCAGAGCCAAATCCCACCCAGTGTCTTCCCTTTGAAAGCCCCAAAGGCAAGAGAGTCTTGCCGTGTGGGAGGCTTTGTGCTTGGTTGGCATTACCGAAGCGGTGGCTTTAGTTCACTGATTTCACCTGAATCAAACTCCACAGATGACGGAGGAAATTCTGCCCATCTTCTGGGTGCTGTTGCTCTTGTGAGCATATAAGCCCACCCTTCCCATTCATTTCATTAGCATAATGTTGTGAAATGGTTTCAAAACAGTTTGTAAGAAGTTCTTTTTTTGTTTTTCCTGTCTCTTGCTGAAAGACTCTAAGGTGGTCAGCTGAATTTGAAAGAGAAGATGAACAAGATAGATGATATCAGATCACTGCAAACAAATGAGATATCTGCTGGAACACCTTACACTAAGAGAAATGGAGATAACACAGAGCCAAAATTAACATTTTGTATCTTTATATTTTGTCAGAGAAGGTTCAGAAGGGTAGCAAAGGCTAATTAAAAAAAAAAAAAAAAGCGTGCAAGTCAGCTTATTTTCTATGGACAGCTGGAAATTTTAGAGCATACTTAGTAAAAACAGGAATGGGACTATATATCTTTAAACTAATAAAAAAAAAGGCAGCAAGTTTTATGATATTTGCATGCCTGCATAGAATAATGTCCTTGATATTCTGGACTTAAGGTATTTCCATAAAACATAAAAGCCATGAGGATGAACTCCAGGCTACATCAGTATGAGTTGCTTGTAGGTTCAATAGGAATTGATTTTAGTCTGACAAAATGAATTTAAAAATATAAAACTACATATTTACTGAGACAAATCCATATATTAATACAGATAGTTACTTGGCCTGTTAGACATTGGTAGCCCAGTAATGTTGCGATTTTGCTGTGTCTAGGCTTGTAAGTATGTCCATTCTGCTGTGGGCCTAAACTGGGGTTTATTAAAGCTTAATAGGATCTCTGCATTGGCTTCATTGTGCTTTGGACAAGGCATATTAAATATGAAATCTGAATCAGCAACAGAATTTGAACAAAGATCAAAACACTCATCACTGGAGATAAAAATTCTGCTACGCACTTGCCTGTGTGCAGTCAAAAGTTGGGCTGATCTTCTCAAGCAAATTAACCTCTCATACCTTCAATTTCGGAGTCTAGATGGTTGAAATCAGTCTGTGTGTGTATACATGAAGAAGTGGGTCTTTTGTTTCCTCGCATTAATGTTATTGCCAAAATTTGAAACAAATAATTAATGGAAAAGGGAACATTTCAGAAATTATTCATGAATAATAGTACAAATAATCCAGGGTTTTTTTGTTATTTTTGTTACTCTTCCTTCCAAATTTTAATTCATTCTGTACCATCAGTTTGTTAATATCAGTTGCTTATATAGCAGCAGAGCACAATCCTGCAAGTGGGAGGTAAAGTAAGTAAAGAGAGGAAATTCATTATCTGCTGCAGTTTGCAGGTGCTCAGCTTAGAACCACCACTGAGTTAATTTTGATGAATAAATGGGCCAGACTGCCTTGACCAGATGGCTATCCAGAGGTTTTGAGTGTATCTAGCTGTATCTTTTCTTTACAGTAAACACAGCAGAAACACAACAGTAGCTTTAAATTCTAAGTCAGTGTTTTAACAGAGCACAAATTACAACACAGAATTTTTAAACAGAGAAAAACAGAGTGAGATAAATAAAGACAAAAGCCCATGTTGAAGAAATCTCTTTCCTCCGATGTGGTTTACAAGCATGTCCCTGATACTTGGTCTTTAATTCAGCATCTTATATTGACTTCCTGGTTTGCAACAAGCTCTACGAAATCCCCTCTGGGTCCCTAAGAAAGATTTTCTTCTTTCTGTCACCTCTGAGGCCAGTTAATGCCTGTGCCTTCTTTTTCTCAGTGGTCTCCTTGCCACTCTCCACTGTCCTTTAGGCTCTCTCTGCCTTCCTGCTTCTTCCTGCAAGTTTCGCAGGAACCTGGAGTCGTACCTGGCACCATGAGCAAACAAGAGACTTACCCAAGATCAGAGACTCCCAGGTGTTAATATGATTCTTTCAGTACGCAACTCTATGCAAGGACTAAACTTTTAAGATTTTGAAAATGAAGAGTATCACATGCTTAATTCAACGCCAGTGGAATTGGAGCAGTTGTTCTTTGTTAGCGCCAACTCACACTAAAATGAAAAGAATGGTAAAATTGGAAAGACAGAAAGCACAGCTTGTTGTTCCAGATCTTTCTTGCAAACTTACTGCTGGGGAAAGGTGGCCACGGGAGAAGAATCTGCTCTGCTGTTTCTAGCCGAGCACAGTCATAGCAGTGCCCGTGTGCACACATAGCAGGTCCCCAGCCTCATTTGGGCAGGACGTCTTCCAAGAGCAGGCACAAGAACAGGCTCCACGGCAGGCCTTTCATAAATGATGGGTCATGGTGACTAAAATAATAAAGTTTATTCCATCCCATTTACCAACCCTATAAGTAGCTTATTTTCAAGAATTTCAGAGAAGAGGGATGGGTGGAATATCCTGATCTTTTGCCCACCAATTAAACCTAATTTCTGACAGCTGATGGTTCATTAATTAGACATTTAGGGTCTACATACTTAAAGAACCAGAAAGTAAGGCAGTTACTTTAATAAGCAAAGGCATGTACATGGGTGCGCAGAGCTCTGTGCCCTCATGCAGACACATCAACTTAAACCTGATAGCATTTTTCTTGCTCTAGTTTTGATCCATTTGGGAGTAAGAAATAATCATAAAAGAACAGGAAATTTCTGTTTCAGCTGAATAGTTTCAAAGTTTGGATAGACTAGATAATACTGTTGACATGTTCAGTTGCTTATTCAAACTTCTTGTTGGTTATCCAAGTTTTCCCTCTGAACCAGGGCTGATTGCATACTTCAAAATGGTGTTTGCAAACATTCTGCTGCATTCTAAGCAGCTGCTCCATTCATTCATGTTTTTGCTGCTTTTTATTTACTATTCATGAACATCTGGACTATTAAGATTCTGTTTGCATAAATGGTTGAAGAATTGTTGTTCCCTATGTTAATACCTGTATAGCCCTCATGAAGGGTTAAGCATTCACAGAAAAACAAGATTTTTAAGCATTTGGTAGTGATTTCTTTTTTTTTGGTCTGAGTATTTTACTTTTCCAATCGGGAAGCAAAAATAAGAGCACATGATTTGAATGGCAAAGCATACCTTATGAAAGGTAATAGTTAAGGAATGGTTCATGGATCTCAAATAGACTAAAATTTATTAGCATAAGCTTTTTATCAAAGACTCGCTAACAACAAATTAACTATTCTAAGAAGCAGCAGAAAAAGAGTTAAATCTCTGGATTGTTTGTTCACGGAAAATATATTTCATATTTCCATAATGATAAACTTTTGAGGTCTGCCTACTGCTAGCTAACAGTGAACTTAGTTTGGTGTCTTTGAAGTATTGCTAACTTCCCCCTGGGATTTATTTGTGTTTGTTGCCAAGGTTTATATCCTGATGGGTGCCAGATGACAGACTCCTCCGCATTTCGGTAGGTACTTTGAGAATAAGATGTCTTTTACTACTTCCTTTTCTTTGCTACCCGACTCATCATTCTCCAACCTGACTCTAAGCAGCTGTCACATGTTCTTCCCAGCTTTGTAAGCAGTAAGGATGAACGTGGGTGAGTCTAAAAGATTTGCACACTCATAACTTTCACGTTCTTCTACCTAACATCTTCTATTCTTTGGGGTTTTTAGAATTATCTTTCTGTACTTTTTCTTCCTTTTTTCCCTGTTGTAGAGTGAAAGTACACAACAACTAGATCTTCTATATTGCTTTTTGAATTTTGAGACATTTAAATTGAGACTGTGCTTAATCTATGGAGGAAACTCCTGCTATAACTATAATTAGCTACATTTTACCTACCTTTCATGAAAAAAGGTGAATAATAAAACTGTTTAAGAATAACTTGCTCATAAATGTCAGGATTTAACTTCAGTTTCCTTCAGTTGAAGCAACTGTGTCACTGAGCTGTAGTCGATGCCCTTTTTCTGATAAAATAATATTAAAATTTTTAATATTACTATTCAAAAAATAATATAAAAAAATCTTCTCCAGAATGTACAACTGAAAGAGAAAGAGACTGTCATGGTTTAACCCCAGCCAGCAACTAAGCACCAGGCAGCTGCTCACTCACTTCTCCCCCACCCAGTGGGATGAGGGAGAAAATCAGGAAAAGAAGTAAAACTCGTGGGTTGAGATAAGAACGGTTTAATAGAACAGAAAAGAAGAAACTAATAATGATAACACTAATAAAATGACAACAGCAATAATAAAAGGATTGGAATATACAACTGATGCACAGTGCAATTGCTCACCACCTACTGATCGACACCCAGCTAGTCCCTGAGCAGCGATCCCCCGCCCCCACTCCCCCCAGGTTATATACTACATGTGACGTCCCATGGTATGGAATACCCCTTTGGCCACTTTGGGTCAGCTGCCCTGGCTGTGTCCTGTGCCAACTTCTTGTGCCCCTCCAGCTTTCTCGCTGGCTGGGCATGAGAAGCTGAAAAATCCTTGACTTTAGACTAAACACTACTTAGCAACAATGGAAAACATCAGCATGTTATCAACATTCTTCTCATACTGAACTCAAAACATAGCACTGTACCAGCTACTAGGAAGACAGTTAACTCTATCCCAGCTGAAACCAGGACAGAGACAAAGAAAGAAGTGAGTGTCAGCCACCTCCTCTCCTAGAAAAGCAGTTAAATGCCTAGAATTGCAGTTAAGCCACTCCCCAGAAAGGCGGTAGCTAGACGGAAGCTTGAATCCCTAAGCCGAATTCCTCAGAACCAGCACACTCATTTCTAATGTAATGAGACACCCTAGTAAGCGTGATTCAGTAACAGAAAAGGCCAGGACATTTCTCATTTGGGGCCTGTGGCAAAATGTCTGGTCACAGTAGCCATCAATGTTTACACACAGTGCTTGTAAATCCATGGAAAATGAGGGTCGTAATGTCTCTGTTAAGTTTTTCTGAAGTTAAATATTTAATAAAGTTACTGCAAGAGTAATTTCCAGCATAATGCTGTGCTGAGAGTTTTGTTGTGCTGCCCAGAGGCATGGTAACCAGGTACTTTCATGTGCAGCGAGAACTTGCATATGAAATTAGACGTACAAGCTTTTCTTGCATTATTGTGTGCAGTTTTTTGGCATCAGACATTTCCATTACTCTTGGGAGGGTCATATTGTCATAAGAGGCCCTCTAGCACTGTTCTGGTTAGGAATCAGAATTAAAATAATATGAAATTTGGAATTATTAAATTTCCACCAGATGAAAAAATACATAGCTCTATCTAAATATGCTGTTTATTCAGCTCCAGTTCGTTCAGCAATATGCAGCATAATTTGAAATAATTATTTCCTAACACTTTGACAAACATAATTGACATAGAAGCATGAAGCATCCAAGTCTTGCAAATAATAACAACAGTAATAGCTAAAATACTAAAGAAATGCTTTGTATGTGAATATTTTTATATATTAATCTCAGTTTGGTTAACTGTAGGCCTTTTATTTAGCAAACATTCAGATTCTTAAGATCTTTTAAAACATTTATTTGACATTTCCTCTGATGGCAAACTTTAACACATTCTAGGCTAGGTTATACTTCTAGTATATCTGGTTATAGTATTTTAGAACCTACAGTGCCTTAATACGTATACTTACAGCTAATGCAGACAAATTGTATTCACAAATTCAGATAAGCTTAGATCCAAATTGCCTACACTTATTACTTGGTTTTGGAAGAGGATGTGACTTAAAAAGGGGTAGGTGTTACGTCACAAAAAAAAGAGCCAACAGGTGGTAGATAAAAGCTTCCAATTGTTGCTTCACATTGACAGTGCTAAGCAAAGACATCCTAATGTCAAACAGTGAGCAATGTGGTATTGAATAATATAAGTCTATATATCCTTCTATATGATTTGTCACATCACTTGCAGTATTTGACGGATGTATTGCAATTAATGCCCAGATGCGATGAAGACTACAAAAAATATGTATTTTTTTAATGCTACTGCTAAAGCACTCACTTAGGATGACAGGGCTTTCTCATACTTTCCTTGTAGACTCCTTGCACTTAAATACAGTAATTTCAAAATCATACTGAATTTTTCAAATGCTTCCAGCAAGATATTTGGCCTTGTTACCCAATTAATATTAATTTGTTACTATGAAATGTGAAATAGGCCAAAGAGCTGGAAACAACCAATACTTTTATTTTCAATTAATAAGCATTAGATTTTTTGTAATTATGATTTTTTTAATGTTATTTTTAACTATCATACCTTGGGAGATAAAGTTAAATGTTGACATTTAGCTATTCTGCTGTCTACGCAAAGCTAATGAAATTGCTAATCAAACCTGCTTCTAAACATGCATCATTAATATTTATAATGCCAATGAATTTAGGAAGGAACTACTGTCTGGAAAAATCAGAATACCTCTAATGCACTATCATAACACAAGCAAGACCAATAGACTTCATAGTTCGGGATATTAGTCAGAAAGAAAAAAGTATCTCTTGTGCGCATTGAACTTGCTTAGTGTATTGCTACTCCAATGCAAGGCAATGAATTCAGTAGTGGGTGTTGTGGGAAAATACAGTAATTTTGGAACAGGAAGAGGTGCACAGAGCAGCCCTGAGGACCAGGGACTGGGGGGGGTGTGCAGGGGATAAGTGAAGCAGCTCTGAACTGCCTGTGCAGGGTAAATGTTCCCCTCTACCCGGAACTGGAGGTTTACAGCACCGTACTGCTGGGGTAGAAGCCAATGGCCAAACTCCTATTGAACTCATTAGGAGCAGGAAAAAATCTCTTAATCTTTCTTGTCATAAGGATATTCCTCATTAAAGGGCCATACTCCTGGGTTTGTACTCTGGTTTTATTCAGCCTGTACTCAGGCAAATGCCTATTAGAGCTATTAAGGTCAGATCTTTGTAAGTACATCCAGCTCCTATTTAGTTTAATTTCTGAAGCAGTGGTAAAAAGATGCTGCAGTTACATCTAAACGACTTACTTGGTCACTTGCATCTTTGCAACTGCATCACATTCAGTGTGATTTTTTTGCAATAAGGGCTACTGGGAGAAATTGTCTCTGGTCTTTTCTGTATGAAAGTGTTTTATTTTAGTCCCTAATATTTGATGTTGCCTCATCTAACAGAAAAAGCTGAACAATGACAATAAAACAATAACCAGCCTTATTTTAAGCCTGTTTTCAATATAACTGTAATTTTTTCTCTTTAGGCCACTTGCCTCCTGGAAAATTAGTTTCTGACAATTCATTGTTGTTTGTGCTCATACAAAGTAAGCACAGAACTATAGATAGTAGAGATAGGAAGAAATGCTGAGTTGATCTAATCCAGACCTTCTCATCCTTTAATGCCTCATTATTTCCTGAATTTAATTTTCTATATGTTATTTTTATTAGAAATATACAGATAAGAGCTTAAAATTTCTATCTTCCATCAAGTCTTTTGCAGTATTTTTCCATGACCTAATCATTCACTGTCAGAAATCTTTTCCTGATGTAAGTCTAAATTATTCTTTTCTTCATTTCATTCTATCATTCCCCACTTTTCAGATAGGTGTATCCCCAAAAACCTATTTTTTCTTTCTGATATTTAAATGGCACTTTTCAATCACTGTAAAAAAATTAACTTCAGTAAAAATAAAACATACTGAAGAACATGTTAATTCTACACATTTTTAAAAGAAAAATGTTATGATCTGCATCAGTTTCTTCTCAGGCAATATTGCCTTGTGAAATCAAAACTGGGGTTGCTGCTTGCTATTACCTGCAGGCTTATTAGAGCTGAGACTTCACATATGGGTGACCTGGGAATTCACTTCACTTCTTTTATTAGGTGTAGGCAAGAGTGCTTAATAGAGTACATGTGAATAATGATGCTGGAAAAATGTGGTATTTTACTTGAATATCAACTGTTGTATCCTCAAGCATATTCATATTTTTAACATATTCAAAGTGCATCTTTTAGAGGAAAGATGAATGTATGAATTGGATACAGGAAGAAGTAGTTTGCAAATAATTATTCAAATGTGAAATCACAAAAATATTTTCTGACTGGGATTTTGTTATATAAAGTTGAGCATACACCCAGCATTCCTTTCTACACTGCAACAAATGCTTTTCCTTAATAAAACTTGACTTTGGCAAGGATCAGTTGACTAATTTGTTCTTCAGCATCCCTGGCTTGAAATCAGAAGAAGACTAATGATGCAGTCAGTAGATACTTCTCAGTTTGTACAGGTTTACCCAAGGCATTGGACATCTGTTTATGAGAGATCATGCTGAGAAAATGCCTACACAGTGTCATCTTTCATCCTAACAAGTAGTGGAAATAACAATTAACATCCTTGATTTATGGATTTCTTTCTCAGATTTTTGTGTAGTTTGGTAGCTATTATTTTCTTTATTATCCAGAATGGATATTGTTCACTATTAATTATCTTTATTCTTGTGCTTTGAATTTGTACCTTATTCTGACTGGTATGACAGTGTTGTAGTACAGCTAACAACAAGCACAGAGAGGCCTTGTAAGAGCTGAATGAAAATGGAAAATATTTTCATACACAGTTTTGCTAAAAAAGAATTTGGAAAAAATTCTGTAAAATGTTATGCTCAAAATCGTTTTCTGAAATTGGCTTACAGAGTCCTTAGGTCAAACATTTTGTGGTTTTTTTGGTTTGTACCTTTGACATTTCTTTGACAAATGGAGTTGGCAGAGAACTGAGAAAGCAAAACACTCTGGAAAACACATGGCTGTTGTGAACTTTTTCTTCGTTGGTGTAAAAGTAGCTCAACAGGAAATAAGAGCTTGCATTACCCTTTCCTTTCAGTTCCTGAGAGTTTTTAAACTAACTTGTTGATTGTCTGTAAAATATACCAATAACCCTGTCAGTAGTCATTATTATTCTGATAATGATGAATAGTTTTGTATGCATTCTTTTTGGGGGGAAGGTATGTTTCAGCCCACTGATGGCTATTGCATGCTTTCTTCAAAAATCCCTGTGAATAATCAGTGCCAGTGGTTTGTGAGAGTGGACATCAACACACAGTTATTTCTGTTGTTTGAAATAGTTTCTTTGAAAACTACACATTTCTTGTGTAAATGTTGTTTTAATCACAAACCAAACTTTTTCTGATAATTAATCCGTAGCTACAATCTGAATTCATTTATCATCACTGATATGAGACTGGAGCACCAGAGTAGTAGGTGTCAAGAGTAAAGGATTATTTTTAAAAGGCCTTCAAAAGAAATCTTTGTTTCTTCATTGTTATGAGTATTGTCCTAACCCTAACCCTAGATTTCTTGTGCTGTCTGCTACTTGTCATTTTTATTAACTCTCTCTAGGTAAACCTTAATACTTCATTTAAATAGGTAGTGGGAAATAAAAGTACATCTACTGTTATCCCCCAAATCTGCCGGACCCAGCACAGCCATCCTAGATAAACAAAATCCTAGCCGTAAAAATTTTACTGGACATTGCAAGGAGAATTGACTTTTCAGTAAAATCTGAAAAGGCGTAATTTGTTTTGATGAGCTTTAATAACTTGAGCAGAAGTTTGTAGTAGAAGATGCTTTGTATGCAACAGTGTACACTGAGGATTAGACTCTGCAGAAGTGGTTCAGCTTAATGATTTCAACAGAACACCCACTAAGATACTGTCAGTGCTATATACTAAATTTCAAGAGCCCAGATTTATTATTATTGATCTTTGGTGCAGAAAAAAAGAAAACTTTCTATTTTCTCCCAGGTATCTTTGTTTATTACCCTGTGCAGTTCCACAAAAAAAAAAAAAAAAAAAAAAGGAAATGGATAATGCAAACTTAGAAGCCTTGCATGCTTGCAAATGGGTATTGTGGAAAAGACTTGTAGGATTAGGTCTGTAAATTCACAGTGAAAGTATGTTGGCAGAAAAGCTGGCCACACTGACAGACAAAACTCACACTGATTGCACTAGGCCAGGATTTCACACTGAATTTTCCTGTCACAAGCCACGTTTTTCATTCACTGGTCTTTACATCAGGAGAATGGAGTAGTTTTTAAAACACTTGCAAGAAGAAGAAAAACATTCCTAAGTGTAGTCTGTCTTTGCATCCTACTTTCATTAATCCAGATATTTTATATTTCCCACAAAAAAATACACTTTGGGCCATTTCAGCTGATGTGTAGCATGATTTGCACATGGTTCTGCTGTTTCATTCTTCTGAAATGCCTGATTTTAAAATATCTAACTCACAGTCCATCTGAGCATCTTTTTGGTGTTCTGTTGCTAGGTATTAAACCATGTATTAATTACAATCTGGTAGATTACAAAAATTATTATACTTTGTTATGCAATAATACTTATGATTTCACTGAAAGTAACAGGATATAACAGAATATGTTTAAAAATATTTTACTGAAAATGACAAGGAGGAGGAATAAAATTATTGACTTTACATTCACATAGATAAATGTTTATGATATATCTGCAGGTAAAAAGAAATATAGATAGACTATATTTAGTATTTAAAATTATCAAGAAATGTTCTTTTTTGGTACTAAATATAAACACGCATGTGTACTGTATATATAGGTATACCTCTCCCTGTATCTGTTCTGTATGTATCTATGTCTGTATTTATGTGCCTGTGTATAATTCTGCATGGCACAAATCTGCATTGCCCACCACCCGCAGGGTGGGAGCAGTGCCTGCGAGAGAACTGGGCACGCTACTTTTGAAGTTACCTCCATGATCAGGGCAAAGCTCAGAGTTCATCTGACCTGTGCCTTCCCAGTGAGCATCCTCACGTTCCTCTGTCCCTGGTCAAGGGATTTTTGTGGGAGGCTGACAACATCTGAGTACCAGTTAATTTAAACAAAAGTCCTCCAGATTCTCATGCTGCTACAATCACTTATGTACACCAGTGCTTGAGAATTATATAAACTCCTATGTCAAGATTTCTTTTGCTTTTTCTCCTTGTGAAATAGATGCTCTTCACCCTGTGGCTTGGCAGATTAGGTTATGCGCTGTTGCTGCCTGCTTTGGAGCAGAGGTGTGCATGGTAGAAGTGTGGCAAGCCAGCCTGTGCTTCTTTCCTCTTACATATAGTCCAACATGAAGTGGCTTCCTTTGGTTTCTAGGGCACCAGTGGGAGCACTGAAATAGAACAAAACTCCCAAATCCTGCTTCTCTAGGAAGCAGAAGTCACACAGGAAAAAACAGGTGAGGTTTTGATTTTTGCTTATGAAATTACCCTCAAGTGTCAAGTGGTGTACCATCAAATGGTGTGTACCCTTTTACTGCAGGTGATGCTGTTTCCCTTAACTCTCTCTTCCCTGCTCAAAATTGTATATATGTATTGTATATATTTCTTCTTTTCCTTAGTTGAGAAAGAGAAGAAAGAAAACGAAAAGCTCTTTAAATACATCAGGCACAAGCACCTTGTACCTATCATGGAAGTCATATGCTTACTTCTTTCTCACGTACAAAGCAACATATACAGACTGAAACCGAAGACCTGAATTTTGTGAGTGAACATGAGAATATAATAATAGCCTGCAGCCTATAACTGTGTTAGTCCCTACTTTTGTATCTATATGTAAATATTCCAGCAGTTATGTCAACATCTTATTTTTCCTTCCCTCATGACGAATGTTAACCAAACTGTTCTAAATATGTTAAAACCAAAGATGATGGATTGCAAGTCACATAAAACATGGCACAACTCAAGTGTCTCATTTTTCATGAGTTTATTTTTTGTTCTCATTGCACAGTTTACCTCTTTTACCGACAGAACTGCACTGCACCAAAGTAGTTCTTAGGTCTTAGAGACAGACCGCATTAAATATGTTTTACTTTTCCATAAGTTTAAAATTTCAAACCGATAGCTTTTACCATGAATAGCACTGGCTGTGCTTGTTTCTCTGTTATTTTTCTGGAGATCTTTCTAAGAGACTAGATTTCTAAATACTGGCTTCAATACCAAAATTACTACATATGACTCACTTAACGCACATAGATATTACCAGTGATCTTATATTCATACATGTATATTTGCAGAAGCAATAGAAGTTCTATACCAAATTAAATAAAATAGAGGAAACATTAAAGTTATGGATGAAAAATAATATATTAATATTTCAGCACCACAGCATAAAATAATAATAAAAAAAATATTCACCAAATGTTTTCATCTTGAAACTAATTCCCTGCATTCCAAGCACAGATATGTCATGCAGTGATAGGTATGGCAAGTGGATTGTTTGTCAGCTTTATTAAAAAAAGAGGACCTCACCTCTGAGAAACCAGATGGTACAAAAATCTCACCAGTATCACAAGAAACTTACAGATTTAAATGGTAAATAATCTAAAATTGTAAACTATCTCCAATTTATTAGTTTAGCATGCCATTCAAGTATAAATGTTGCATACAAGCCAGTGAAAGGGAGCACAAGGTCTTGTTCCAGCAACGATAAGTTTGAAAGTCACCCAGCTACTCAGACAAGGTAGCTGTAGCTCAGAATTGTGAAATGCCTGAAGTGAATACATTATTCCATATTTGTTTTGGGCTTTTAGTTTCTTTTTAAATGATGGGTTTTCACTAAGTCTTTTAATTTCTTAGAAAAGAAAATAATCTCTGATTGCAAATCATGTTAGCAGCTAACTTAATTTCCTAACCATGACTACATAGATTGTATTAACCCCACATGCAAAAAATGACTGCAACAGAAAACAGCAACAATCTTGATGTACACAGGTAAAACAGAAGTCAATGGGGCAGTGTTCACAAGGAATTGCTCAAAATCCTGGAATTACCAAGGATTTTAAAGAGAATAAAGGGCAATGCTCAGTGGCTAAAAATCTCTCTGCTCCTGCGCTGTTCATGTGTTAGAACCAAATACTCAAAACCTCATACCCACATGTAATTGCCATCAGATATTTTTTCCCCTGTATTGCACATAGGCCTGAGTGTAATGTCTGTGTGACTCTTCTGTAACAGTACACTTTAAATCTTTGGCCTTGTATAGCTAAAAGGCTCGTACGGTCTCAACAGGAATATGGCCACAGACAGAATAACTAAATTTACCTGTTTTATTCATGTTATCTATTCCTCACAAATACAAGCAAACCTGCATGGGTTTTGTCTATACTGAGTAATTTCTCTGCTGCTCCAAGACTTTCCAGTTCTGCCAGCTCTGGTGTGAGAGTGCTTTATCTTCTCTCCCATTTCAAATTTAGCTCCCATGTACTAAGGCAATTGCTCTTTACTAACCCTATACAGATCGTGTCCTGCACCTTAACTGAAGCTACCTATCTCTTAATTTTTACTACCAGCTATCCTACTGCCAACCACCTACTCAATGGCATTCAGCTTTGGTAGTGCTGTCTATATAGATATATTAATTTATAGACTTGTTACATATATGTGGGAGTGCTACTTTGGATCGCTACTGCTGTCCCTGGGATTTGGAAAGATTTAACCTTTCTGAGAGTGATTGTAGAATCAATGGATCATTGATCATCTATGCAAAGTTTTTTCTGTTCTCATTTAACCCCACATTTTTCTTGTCCTTTTATTGTCTTTTTAGGTCCACTAACCTTTTCCTCACAGTATATCTCATATTCAGATGTAGGAGTTTTATAGCCAAGTCCCAGTTTTAGTATAAAAATTTTGCTATTTGCAGAAGCTGTTAAAATGATTTTTTCAGTGCCCTGTTCAATTTACGAGATCCCTCAAATCCCCCAAATTTTGGCTGTAGAGGAATGTCACAACCCAAGGGGTTCATGTTTCCTTTCTTCCCTCATATCTCTGCAGACAGAAGGATTGCATTTTCAGACATGACTGTAATGTGTGTAATACATTCCCACTTCCTTTCCTACAACCCCAGCTATTTTTTTATTGTCTGTTTCATGTTTCTTCACTTTGGCCAGTCTCCAGTAAGCTCTAAAATGATCTCCTGATGTTTATATTTTAATCTTCAATCTTGCTTTGCTTTCCCTCTTATTTTTATGCTCTCTCTTTTAGTTAGTATGATGTTCCTACAAGTTAATCTCCTGCTACAGCCCTCTTCAGGTTGGCATTATGCTGTAAGGCACCGAATGCTCCCTGGCACTCAAGTTGGAATATGATTGCAATTGACTTAAACTTGCTAAATATACGTCAACAGCATAGGTACAGCATATACTGCACCAGAGATGCTGACTCTGTTTCTGTTAGACCACGTACAAGATCTAACAGTGAGAAGTCAGAAAAATAACTGTATTTACCTTGCCACGAGGAACTCGCAGGAAAGGGCATTTGGGGGTGGATCAATGACATGATAGAGGTTTAGATCTTGCTTGCTACAGCAATGGCTTTGACTTCCCTGCCCCCCTGTTGACCCATACAGGAGAGAGGAAATTGATGACAGACTGTTCCCAAGAGCAGGTTATAATACTCCTGTTGTCCATCCACACAGGCAACCTAATTTTCTCCTGTGTCTAGAAACCAGTTCATCTCTAACACCTGCGTTCACAGATTAGTTTTGCATGTGAGCTGTTTGGACGTCATGTTGTTCAATATTCCTAGCATGTCAATGTTAAGGATAAAGGGGGGGGGTGGTATTATTATTATTATTGTATCAACTGTACAGTTTTGGCAGTGCAGGAAGATTATCTAAATAGTCCCCATTCTTTAGTTTATTTCTAAGCAATTTCCCAATGATGTTGTAACTCTAAGCCAGATACAAGTTTAGGATATAAACAGTATATTAGCTTTTTTCCTATTATTATGCATGACTGAGATCCAGTAATACATATACATTAGCCAGCTGTTTTATGATTTAGTTGGACATTTTTTTTGCTCCATTTCTTTTAGGGATGCCAATATACTTATGATTATTATTACTTTCTTAAAATCTGTTGTATAATTTTGTCTTTTGCTTTTCCGTTTTTCTTCAATTTAATTTATGCAATGTTGCCATCTTCTTGAAGTTTCTCTTCTCAATTATTTTTACTCTCCTGATCACTCTTGTAATACTGTCACATCTGTAGGACTGGCTGAAGTATAGGTCGTAAAGAACTTGTTTTGAAAAAAGAGTTTGTTTGTATGTTTGTTTGTGGATAGTATGTCCAAAACTCTTGGAAGGCATTCATTACTTTGAAAGGTTTACAAAATAAATCAGCTCAATATATTTCTGCCTACAGGCTGCTTGAATTTCTTAAGACTTTACCAAAGGAAGAGATCTTTGCTGAGGAAGAATTTTATAGAACATGGAAAGAAAGTTAGAAACTGATTTTCCTGCATTTGGACACTTGAGAGACACCAGTTGCAGCATCTCTAAGGTGTCAGTAAAAACTTGCAAAACAAATGCATTCCATATTGCATCAGCATGGCAAGGAGATAAACTAGTTAGTAGTGGCTGACCTGCACTACCTCCTTCATTTACCAAAACTGTTCACCAAACTGTGAAGAACACTATGTAAATGTGCACGTAGGCAATGAAAGCAGCTTAAAGACCAGCAGATACTCAGTAGCTAATAGTTAAAGAACTGAATATGCACCAGCAGACAAAAGAATCCATTTGATAAATCTATTTGTCCTGGTTTCAGCTGGGATAGAGTTAATTGTCTTCCTAGTATCTGGTATGGTGCTATGTTTTGAGTTGGTACGGTGCTATGTTTTGAGTTCAGTATGAGAAGAATGTTGATAACGCTAATGCTTTCAGTTGTTGCTAAGTAGTGTATAGTCTAAAGTCAAGGATTTTTCAGCTTCTCATGCCCAGCCAGCGAGAAAGCTGGAGGGGCACAAGAAGTTGGCACAGGACACAGCCAGGGCAGCTGACCCAAAGTGGCCAACGGTGTATTCCATACCATGGGATGTCCCATCTAGTATAGAAACTGGGGAGTGGGGGCGGGGAATCGCCGCTTGGGGACTAGCTGGGTGTCGGTCAGCGGGTGGTGAGCAATTGCACTGCGCATCGTTTGTACTCCAATCCTTTTATTATTGCTGTTGTCATTTTATTAGTGTTATCATTATCATTATTAGTTTCTTCTTTTCTGTTCTATTAAACCGTTCTTATCTCAACCCACAGGTTTTACTTCTTTTCCTGATTTTCTCCCCCATCCCACTGGGTGGGGGGGACTGAGGAGCGGCTACCTGGTGCTTAGTTGCTGGCTGGGGTTAAACCACGACACTATTATAATCCAAGAATTATGCCTTTTAACTTAACATCAACATATATATTTACTTATATTACAATATATATTTTACATTACAGCTTTACTGGAGACTTACTGTCTCTTCTATTTGTCTTGGTTTCTCATTGGAATTAAAAAACACCCTTGTTGCTCCTTAGGCAATGCGGCGTTTATATCCCCTAAATAGTAACTGTGAACTTTTTCCTCTTATAGAGACAGGCAAGAGAGGTCTTACATAAAATTTATTAAATAATACACTAACTTAGCTAACTAATAAACTAACACAACAGGATTAGCAATCACAGGACCCTGTGTCTCTGTGCATGCATATTTAAATATTAGAAAGTTCAAGAAGCAAATCTAAATTAAATCCCGTCTTGGAATAGCATACAGGTTGGCTCTCTACTACATTTATTTGCAAGACAGATTTTTTTCCCCTTACAAGGTCTTGAGCTACTGGGGGGGACATGGAGAGGGGGAAGAGTCTGTAGAGAAAGAGAGGTTTTATGTTGAATTGCAATGTTTTAGAGAGCTAAACTATATAAACCCCAATCACATGTATAACCCTTTCTAAACATTTCCAGATGCTGTCTGGAAATAGTTAGCTCAGGCTGAACATGATATTTAGGTAAGTACCACAAGTTTAATTTATTTGTACATGTGGTAACTCCTAGCCATACCGCCTTTGACAAACCAGGCCATCCCCGTGCATTTCAAGCATATACACAAGCAAAGGGGACCGAGTAAAATACCCTTCACTGATGCCTCCATCCAATTCCCCTGAAAGCTGACAGCAATACTGGGCTTAATTCTGGTATCATCTGAACTTTTACACAAAGCCCAGCAGGCGTTTCACGCAGGTCGCTGCCTTGTGCATAACACACAGCACTTTCTATTCACATGCCCACGCAGCTGTGAAAGACCAAGCAGAACCAGCCCATTGAAACACAACCAGGTGCATTTGCTTGCACTCCCCCTACTCCCCCAAAAAGCCTTCGGAGAAGGATGAATGACAATAAGAAGAACTAACTGAATGTGCTGACTAAAAACTTCAGGGACTTATAGGAAACCCTGGCTTTGTTATTAATGATAGTGTCAAGAAATCAATGAAGATTGCATGTTTCTCCTGATAATATCCTGGACTACATTCCTCACTGGCAGCTTTCCGTGTTACTTAATACAATTGGCCTGTACTTGGGTATCATGCCAGCAAAAAATAGTGAAACCCTTCAACGCTACAAAAGAGCATATTAACATATGCATTATGCTCTGCCGTAGACTATCGGGGTTCAAAAAGCAGTATTCATCTTTATGTGGCTGCTTGCCAGCTCCCACATACACACATCGGCATGCCCTTAGAAAGCAATCCAAGCCTTTTTTGCTTTTTTTTTTAGTGGACGGATGAGCTGCCAATAAATTGGAGGAAGACAAAGTCTGCCTTTCTCATTTTCTTCCCACATGCACTTGCTACTTTAGATCTAAAAAGGAAACGAGAAATAACAAGATGTTTGTCCACTGGCTTTATGTAATTAATACGGGGAAATTCCCAGACAATGTAATTGCTATAATGAGAAATTTCAGAATAGGATTACATGTTGACACTGGTTCTTGAGTTCAGCAGTTTGTGATACTATTGCCCACCAACAAAACATTTGACATAAATGACTAGCCTATTAACTCACCCTTGGAGGAAAATGTCTTACAGTTCCCATCCTGCTTGTGAAGAGGCATTTGCAAGTCTTACAATGCATTTAATGAATTCTCTAGTGCTCGCACATTCAATTTCCATCCTTTCTTTTTAATCTTTAGTGATTTTAGCAGCAATATCCTGGGAACCATTTTGGTACAAAAACTCTAATAAGGAAAAAAGCAGGGTGACATTTAATTAACAAAATTAATTAGTGCTAAAGAGTGAAAGAGCATTCTCTAGCCATTTATGAGACAACAGCTGAGAATGGAGGAATGCTGTGGATGACAGCTGGAAATTGTGCTCAATTAAAAATCAAAACACATTCTGAGAATATGAGAAAAAATAGTTTCTACACTAAATTTTTTTCATGATCTTAAACTTCTGTGATCCTAATATCTTAATGCTGATTTTCAACTTTTTTTGAGGTGCCTCCCTGACAATTTTCCACTGGAGATATGATAGCCTATAGAGAGAATTTCAGATTGCTAATAATAACCTTGCTTTTCTTTTGTGGCCCTTTAGAAAGTATCTGTGGGGCCTCCCCTCCCCCAGGGTTTTTGTGGAACAGAGCTTGATAGTCTAATCATGTAATTGAATATGAAATTTAATGAAAGTAAGAGCCAAAAAGAATCAGTTACATCCACCATCCCCACTAATTAGATATTGTGTAGTTCTTGGACCACTTTAGTTTTATGAACCAGCTGAAAAGATGTTCTTAAATGGTAAAAACTCAGCAAGTGTCCTTTATGGTAAAGATTTTTTTATTATTATTTTTAACTTACTTCTGTTTACTGCTCTTAACTCTCTATGACATAAAATCGGGGAAAAATCCTGCAGTTTAATCTTAGCCTATGATTTTTTCTTTATTTCTACTAGCTCTGATGTTTAGTACTAAACAATCTAAAGTCAACATATTGTAAATTAAGATAAAACTGCAGTCAAACAGTGACTTGTCTGTAGGAAGTGGTGGTAAATGATCCTAACATATATACTGAGCTCTTCAAAGACAAAGGTCTCCAAAGGAGTAGAGGTAGTCTCTACTCATGCCAAATTGTTTGTTCATGTAATCTAGAAACTAGGAAAGGCAGGTTACCCAGTTGTCCTTGAGCATTCATATAGCTTTATCTCTTTTAAGATGGAGTTTCATTTTCTCTGTAAGCTTTTCTCCTTCATAGGAAGAAATACCCTGCCTGGCTGCATCTGTATCACTCTAAAAAAGAGGTCTCCCAAGCCACTGTCCTGCTGAGATAGAGCTGCATGCCAGCCTGTACATAGGTCTGTTCCTAAAGACTGACTTACTCCTAATATGACTTACTAATGACTCCGTAACTTAAACCCCAACATTTGTCAGTTTATTTTGCCTATTTCTGTTCACTAAAGTCCATGGCAACATTAACTTCCTTTTACTTAAAACACTCCTGGATCCAAAATTGGTGTGCAATTTCTCTTTCTTGAGCTTTGCCTTTTCTTCTGTAATCAAGATCAATAATTTAAAAAAAAAAAAAAAATCTAATTATTTCCAATTTTCTGAAGCTCTGTTCTATAAAAGGCCTTTTAAAAAATATTGATTTCAGCTGAAGGAAAAGTTGATGCCTAAAAGAATATTGAAGATATTCTCTATAAAGAGGACACACAGTAGATCATCTAAATAAAAATCCAGTGTCTTAGTAGTATGCAAAAGTATTTACAGAAGGGTTAGTGTATTTATAAAACTAGGAAAAAAACACAATGAGCTTGGGACTTGGGGATTTTAGATAGCCACATGAAATATATATATGAAATATTCCCAAGTGTGAGCTCTCACATGTCAATGACGTGTGCCTTCCACAAGCAAGAGTAAAGTCAAGGAAAGAATCAGTTATGAAGTACTCAAGTAAATGGAGAGTAACATACAAAAAGGAAAATATATGTAGCTTATGATTCAGCTGCCATGGAAAAATTAATGTTCAGAGTAAAAGAAAGGTAATCTGAAGACTCTGAGCCAGACTGTTTAAATCACATCATGCTTGTTGCCTTAAAATTTAAGCCAATGAAATTTTTTTTTTTTTTCTTTAATGCAGGAGGTAGAAGTATCTTCAGGACTTATGTTTATTTGATGACTAAAATGTTGCACTTGACCTTGCATGCATTTATGGACCTGTGAAACTGCATATTTTTAGTGCAGTTAAATACCCAGAATTAAGAATAATTTTACTGTTTGCAGGATAAGGTCTACATCTACATTTAGATACTTATGTAGATAGAGGTTCTTATAACCTTCATTGTCTTCAGTGGGAAGTATTTCAAACTATGAAAACATTGGCCCCATCTTAAATAATTTTAAAAGTCAATAAAAAGATATCATTCAAGTAGATATGCTTTATATCTATACTTTTTTTACAATTCTGAGTTGTTCAAATCCATGAATTGGTCATAAAGTAAAAATCTAATGATTACTGAAATCAGTGGGGATCTTTCCACTGCCCTCAGGATTGGGGCATGAAAGTCAGAACTCAGGCACAGTTATTTTGATTTGTCTACAGATCAATAACCTATTTTAATGTTAATAGTGCACTACTTGGATCCCTTCACAGATATTCTCACTTTTCAAATACATTCTGTTCTGATACTGAGGAACGATACAAAAGCATTTTTCCAGCATAAAGAAAATAATGTTAGTGTATACATTATTACTTTTTGTATCACAGTGTTATTCTTACACTTCCTCTTAGGAACATTGTTTCAAAACCCAGAAGTGAAATTTCTTAGTAAATGCCCATTTATTATTAAATGCACACTGGAAGATTCATTAATGAATATCTGAGAAATGTTAATAATGTATTTTCCATACCTCTTTTATCCTGAAAGAAATGTTTCTTAATTAGTTAAGCGAGCCACCATATATTCTCCAAAGTGCTATCAAAATAATTTAAGATCTACTGTGTTTTCAAAGGCACAACAGTACTATTTCTAGAAAAAACCCATAACCTGTGTAACTTTTCTTAAAGCCAAATGTTAGGATGTCCAGACATGGGGACCTGAAGAGTCTATTTGCACACTAAGACCTGTGTTAAGGTTATTTTTGTGACTGCCATGAGCACTGTGCTACAGGGATGCATCTGTCTACCATCCAGCAGTGGCTTATAAGTACAATCCATAAGCCTCTCACTCATGGGCACCCGAAAGCCCACAGGGAATGGGACATTCCCACTGGGAATGCAGCAGCAATAGGGTAGTAAAATATCCATTCATTGAATTATAGACCTCATTTCTACATGTTTAAGGATGATGATGAAGTTTGCTATCAAACAGTGTATGAACATGTTCTTAATTAGTTTGTGAAAATTCCTAGGAATGATATTACATGTGAACAATGGGTACAAAGGTTAAGCATTTGTGTTTAAATTTATAAATAGCAGCCAATTTTCCATATAGTAAACTGATCTCATAAAAATGATAGAAATAAATAAATCCTTTCCCAGATTAAGACCAAAAATCTAAGCTCATAATAATCTTAATGACAATGTATTTTGACTGAGAAATAATGAAATTTAAAGGTACCAAAATCATACATGCAACCTTCAGTCTTTGCCTGCCAGATGGTAAACCACTGTCTTGGCAACTGCTGATTAAAAGTGACGTATAATGCAGCTTGGTTTCCTTGCTGCCCAACAGAGACCTGAGATGGAAAAATGTGACCATGTTTCTGTTAATCTGACCAGAAGGGTATGGTCAGCTTTTATTGCTACTGCTCATTGACGGCCAGGAGGGAAACCAGGAAAAATCATTTATCAACTTTCACCTCCTAAGGTTTCTCATGCTGGTGGTTGTCTAACAGGCGTTAATAAAGTCAAGGAGCTGAAAGAAACCCTAGATTTTCAGTTGCTTGGCTAGTGGGCCCAACAGGAACCTGGAAATCCTCAGACACCCTCCTCAGCAGACTATTTCCTGGCTCAGCAGGCTGTTGAGAGCTTTGGAAGGCAATCTGATCGATTTTTGTGAAAATCCTCCTCATAGCCCACCAGAACATTTTGAAATCAAACTGAGTCTCTGCAATAGTGAGAGTTTCAGAAATAGGCAAATGACTGAACAGACCTAGAATATACAGAATATACTCCATAACAAGACAGGTTGATTCTAACAGTGACTTCTAAAAATATGTTTTTAAAAATGTTCTGTATATATCATATTGTTTAAAATATTATTTAAATAAATTATTTTAAAATTGTTGAAATTTCAGAACTGTGTTTCAATTAAATGCCAACTGAAGCCTATTTCCTTTTGTCCAAACCTACAGTCTAAAAATGGATCAATGGCTTGGATCATTATGAAGCGAGTTCAATCAAATCCATTTCCCACAGTAAATAATTCAAAATTAATGAAATAATATGAGGTCTTGTGTGTGTTTGCTTTGTTTTTTTAAACATAAGAAACAGATGATTTTGTGGGATGCCCTCTGAGTGTAAGATCCTGACACGTATTTAGTCTGGCACTTAATAGTAATAAAGAATTGGTGTCCATTGCTGGAAAGAAAAATGCAATGGGACTTAAATCCTAACATGCCTTTTCTTCCTGTCCACAGTAACCAAAGTGCTCTAAAGCCTGACTCCAGCTGATTGCTTTTTAAATGAAGCCTAAGTCAGCCATCTCTACTTCAGAGTTTTTAGAGCTGGAAGTATTAACCCGATTCTTCTGAATTACCAATCACTAAGTAACTGAATACCCATTCAGAAATGTGTCTCTCGGCACCCATCAAAGGGTTCAAAATTGCTTTCATGGTGTCATCTCTGTAGCCCACACCTTATCAAACATGTTTTCAGTGGGCATACAATCCGCCACCAAAAAGTATTAGCCCACTGCTACTTTCTTAACCAGTTCATTACATTGGCTTAAGGCTACCTCTGGGTTCTTTTGTCAAAGCTAAATTTAGCAAAATTTGGGATGGGAATATATTTTACTTTTGTTCTGTTTATCTGACGAACTCTGACTGCTCCCTTAGAGACTTATCTGAGAAGCTTTCCATCCTTCTTTTTGGCTTTGATCAAAGGCTGTCAGAATTTGTTTCATTTACATTTCAGACCCACTGATTAAAACCATGTCCTTTGGGTTATGAAGTATTGTTAGATGACAGAACTAAGACAAACTGTTCTAACTTCCTCATTGCATTGTATTACCTCAAGATTTTTATCACCCTGCTATTATGCCTTTCCTGTATTTGCATGCCTGTTCAGGGAAGGAGCTTTCTTGCTGCAGAAGTACTGATAAGCTCTGGATTTTAGGACAATAAATGACTCCTGATCCTAGGGATATCATTACTGTTAAAAGTATTCTTAGGGTAGAGATAACCTGCAGAATGTTGGGAGCATAATACTTTTTCAAATGTTCTTGTACGTGTACAGTAACACCTCTTTTTGTGGAAGCCTATGAACAGCATGCAACACCTATGGCAATTTTAATTTAGAAGGGATCAGCTCTTTACAACTGATAGATACAAAGCAGTTTTAATTTAGAAGGGATCAGCTCTTTGCAACTGATAGATACCAAGCCGTTTGGTCAGAATAAAATCAGTAACAAGAGTACTTCTTTGGTTTGTCCTACAGCGTGTTCTTTGGTTTATGTTGTTAGTAATGAGCAAGTTTCATGACATGACATTTCATCAACTAAATCTGTGCCCCTTGATAATGTCTTAAAATCCTGGGTTTTCACCCGAATTCCCTTTCTCTGAGAAGGGTTCAGTTAAGCTCTTATTAAACTCATATGATGTCACAGACCACTGACAGAATAAACCCCCAAAGCCTGATGTGGCTTTGTTCTTTCCCTTCCTCTGTCTTCTGGAGCAAGTGTTTTCCACTAAGAGCCTTACACTTTTGCTGGCTTTGACAACTGATACCTTGGTATAAGCACAAAGATGGGAAAAATACATAAGTACAGTCTCTCCTACAGCACTGGCAGATCAATTGGACAGGCAAGTGTTTGACTAGCATTTAATGGAATTGCTAAAAAAAAAAAAAAAAAAAAAAAAGGAGCTTTTGCTTCCATTACCTCCAGCGCTATGTATTGTAACTCGGCTTTTAAGACTTACTTTTTCGGAAGTCACTTAGGCACTTGATTCCTTTGTTTTCTTTCTGCCTCTGCATCAAGTTAAGATTATTGTAGCCAGAAAAATTACCTACTTCTTTTTTGCCTATTGTGAAAATCTGCTCAAGGATAAAAATTTACTAACAGGAATGAGATTCAAATCTCTCTGACGCTATTATATTCTACATTTTCCTGGCTTTTTTTTTGTTAATTTTATCCCTTCAAGATTTTTGTATCTTCCTGTTAGTAGTCATTCCTGATAGTCATGATGAAATTTTAAATTGGTTTACTTTAGGTATGGGGAGTGAATACTGAAACTGCCTTTTGTGTTAAGAAAATAATAATCTTTTCACTCACATGTTGGCAGACAGGGTGACTGGTTGTCAGATTTCTGTTGTTTTTTCAAGAATTTTAAATGCTTTCACCTGTTAACGAATGCTTATAAAAGTTATTAGGGTCCTCCATAGTGTACACTGCAGGTGCAAATACAAGGAACTGAGTAAGAGTTTTCAGTTTGCTTTTCTTGCTCCTTACATAAAAGAGAAAATGTTTTTACTATTTCCCTCCTCCCCCCCTCCCCTTAGGAGCCATTCAAGGATTACCTCTTTTCATTCCTTCTCTACTTGGAATTTGTGTTTCTATATTAGATACAGGCAAAATAACTATGTAAATAAATATATAATAATTATAATAACTATGGATAAATGGTTACAGGGTAATATTTTCATAATGATTTAAGAATTTACAAGGAGAACAATGTTATATATTCATATTACACTATATCGCTAAAGTGTGTCTGTAACAGGGTATGCACAATTATATACCTAACTAGTTACATCATTAACACCATCTTGTACCTAAAAGAACAGGGATTTTGCTAACAATGAGTGCAAATGAGGAATGTAAAGAATTGTATAATTTTTGCACCGCAGACTCTAAACAGATTTGTTTGCCTTAAATTTATTGAGCAGTAAAGAAGGCAGCAGTATTCTTGAATGCAATCTAACCACACGGTATTAACAATATGCA
Source organism: Haliaeetus leucocephalus (assembly GCF_000737465.1). Lineage (NCBI taxonomy): Eukaryota > Metazoa > Chordata > Aves > Accipitriformes > Accipitridae > Haliaeetus > Haliaeetus leucocephalus. The sequence continues at coordinate 1,382,504 of NW_010972437.1, forward strand.
TGTAAGTGTTTCAGAACTTTCTGGCAAAAATCACTCTTCAGCTTTCAAAGATGAGGAAAGGTACTCTCCCAATTTCAGAGGCAAAAACTGTGGTTCTATTTGGAGATTACCGTAAGTACGCTTTGGGGTCTAAAAAGCTACAGCACCTTTTATTTGAGGGGGTGAGGGGGCGTGGGGGGTATTTCATAACTCTTGATCCTTCCATTTCACTTTAATACTTGGAGTATTTCACTCTAATGCACAGAGGTCTGTACTTTATTTGGTAACTATAAGAAATGGGAGAAGAGGGCTGTCCACAAAACTATAACTACACATGTATGAATACTATTGATACCAGCTCATTCTTTCTTCACAGGGAAGGGAACAATGTGAAAAAATACCCAAGAACAAGATGTAACTGCAGTTCACAAAATGGGTAGAACCTCCTTTAACTGATATTAAGAACAGCTTAATCAGCAAAACACACTCTCATAGATCTCTACCAGACTATACCACTTAAAAGTGCCACCCAAATGCATGCAGCGTGCAGAGGGTCCTGTCAGAAGTAGTCCTGATTTGGTGAGAAACCCTCACTCCATGCTTTTTCTTTTGAGTGGGTCACGTATGTGTCAAGTATGAGCAACAGTATACATGGATACATGATTGCACATTTTGATCATAGACAGTCAGCTATTATTTATTTTTCCATTATTTTAATCTAAATTCATTAGAAAAATGACCAACGCAGTATGTTCACATTATAGAACAGTACACAGAAGTTGACTATAGTACAGGAGTGAAAAGATACATTTACTGTAATTTATAGATTAGGCCATTAAATGAGTGAAATAAATATTTACCCAATATAGACTTGCATTCTGTCTTGGTGTATACAAATATAAAGTAAAAGGATGTCACTACTGGAATACAGCCAGCTAATTTCATTCAGCATGGTCTCACAGTTTCATTGATGAATCAAAATTAAAATGATGCTTAACAGCCAACAATGCACAGTGCCATTAACATGTGAAAGTTATGTTTTTCACTTTCACTTCAACCCCTTTTTCATTTTTATTGCTATCATATTGAAAAGGAATTTAGTTAAAATGAAATCCTTGGAAACAAAAAAAGCTCTCAAATTTATCAGTTGAAAAGGGTGAGGGTCCCCTATGACTGACTAAAGAAATTGCATTTTTTGCCTACTTCCCCCACCCTGAGAATAAATTCTTATTGTTTTTAAATGTTACAGGTTTTGTTTGCTTTAAAATAGCTGCTTTAAGCAAGTGATGTGTGCCAGTTCAGGAAGCAGCAAGTGAACCAAAAATCCCTGGGCAGTGCAGACATTCGAGAACATGAGTAATGAACTCCAGTCACATAAGCTTTGCCAAACAGAAGGAAAGGTTTCTTGAGCTTAAAGATATTTTCCAAAACTTTTTTTGTTTCTGTTTTTCAGAAAATTATCCACTTCTCTTTTTAATATTGTAATAAAAACATACTTTCTTTTAGATTATTAAACTGTGCTTGAGTATCAGTACAACTCAAGCAAATACCAGAATATTCCAAAGAGTTTCCAAGACTTCCAAGTGCCCATCTTACGATTTTCTCCAAGTAAGCCATAACCTACAACATACAGCAGAGACAATTTGAGGAAAGAAGAGTGTTCCTGCTATACTGCAGCTTTAGGCTCTGTTCCCTGCATTTGAGGGACCAGGGTGGAAGTTGTATGCACTCGTGCATCCTAGACGAGCAGAGCAAACTCCTTTTGGGTGAAGGTGATACTGTATGGCACTGATATTGGCCACAAGAAGGACAGGAAATGCCATTTGCCTCTCTGGACTAAGACTGGCTGTTTTGTGATTACCAAAGTTGGTACAAATAAAAAGGTTTTCTCCTCCTCATGAGGTCTCCCTGGCAATAGCTGAACAAATTCTTTTCCTCATCAAATGTAGCAAGTGGAGAACAGGTGCTCCTACATGTGCAGTTCTATGATGGAAAAGGATTAGTTCTCAGTAGAAATTAACGTGTAGCAGGCTGGTGACCTTATGTCTTGGGAACAAGGAGAGACACTTGAGGAATCTCCATTGACCTGCAACTATCATCTGCTTACTGACCTTAGTTCCTGATTAGACTGGGGGCTTTTGGCATCCCCAACTATAAATTACATGGCAAGAGTCTTGTACCCAGGCATGCAACACGATGTATGCCTCAGAAACTACATGGGAAAACAAAGTTGTGTCTTGCAAACCTGTCATTGTCTCATGTATTGTTGGAATGAAATAAATTACTTCTCTTGGGGTTTCCTTCATTTGCTATAAACTCCTTCCTGCAAAGAAGTTCACAAAATATTTTTAATGGCAACTTCAGAAAATTATTTTTAATAGCAACATTTGGAGAAGTAGGCCACCTTTTATTATGCAAAAAATACAGCCATGTACTTCAAGTGCAAATATGCTTGGTTACATGATTTAATTCCTAGTAATATTTTCTTCAGTCTGATTTGTTCAAGAAAAAACATTTTACTTATAACTGAGCTGTAATGATGAAGGGATGTGTCCACATAACTATACCCTCTGATGTAAAAAAGTAAATTTTAATAATAAGATTCTAACCGCAAGCAAGTAACAATAAGAATGAAAGCAATTGGCTTTAAAAATGAAGAACAAATAAAAATAATACAGTGAATGTAGATACAAGAACCAGAAAGAATCATATTTGTCTGTGATTGTGTTATAGACTACTTTTCTTCATATGTTTAAAAAACGCTCTCCATTAAATCACTCAGTTATGGAATTTTCTCGAATTTTCCTTTCGTTTGTAATGCACACTATTAGACTGGATGCTTGGCTTTTCCTTTGCACAAGAAGGAGTCTGTAACATTGCCTCAGCTCTCAGCAAAGTTTGCTCCAGGAATAAAGCAAAGTAGAGGACTGTTTTGTTTGTTAGCAAGTTTTTGTTTATAGTGATTTTTTTCTGTGAGGATAGTTTGAATTGATATCAAAGGAAATTTGGAAAGAATTGGTTTGTTCAGTCTTGAAAGGAAAAATGAAGACCAAGGAGTACCAGTCACACACATGAAAGGTTACTCTGACAAAGCTGGTAATATATTGCCTTCTATATCCATTGGGGAATAAGGTGAAAGTAATGTGCAGGAAGTACAGCAATGGAGGTTTAAGCTAGATGTTATGAGAAACTTATCATTGAGAGGAATTAAGTTGGCTAAGAAAGTGGAGGAATCCAGATTTTCAAGGGTTGGTTAGAGTAGCATTGGCCAAGAATTGTTCAGTTATAACTGCTTCTGTCCTGAGGCAAACAAATGCACTAGAAGACAAGATAAGGTCCTTTTCAGCCTTATTCTTGCTTTTACACTCTTCCTAAAATGATAATGTTTTTATTTGAACATTTGTAAGGTTCATTGTGTTAGAACAATATGAAATAATTTTTTAAAATAGATTTCAAAATAGTCAGTTAGATAGCCACACAAAAGAACCCTAATCAAGGTTTCACTAAAGATATTTGGTGTGGATGAACCCTCATTTTTCACACAAATAGTTTTGCTCGGCTAGATCTGAAACCAAGTTAACTGCTCATTAATTCTTTCCCAGACAGTTTCTAAAATCTGTATCACAAGTTTCCTTGGTAACAGCAGCCAGCACAATATTCCATGACACCTAGCCATTAAACCACACAAAAGCACAAATCCTGAACCTCTGTGTCCATCTAGGAGAATAAGGAGAGGCTAGAGGCAAAGGTATTCCCCCGCGTGTACATGATCCTGCCCCAAGCATACATCAAATGCAGCTGATGTGGACAGCGACCACAACCTGCGACACACTGATGACACACTGGATTTGTGGATAGCAGTTATAGATTCACCTAATATTTACCACTGGCTTTTCTCCCTACATAGCTCCTGCTACAAGCTTGCAGGAAGCTGTGAGAGGTGGAACTCCGGGCAAACACAGCTGCAACTTCTGAAGTAAAGTGTTTGCCCCAACTGACAAAACTTTTGCTTCCCTGCAAACACTTAATCCAGCCAATATTTATGCTTTCATTTTTTATTTTTACACTTGATAATCTCAACTTTGTTATTTTTGATTAAGGAACAACCCAAAGATTTCAGTCATTATCAGCTGTATTGTACTAAATGTTGTGCAATAGAAATCCAAGAAAAGAGACAATGTAATTCTATTGACTTCAATCCCAGATCTGGTTCCTTATTTATTTCAGTCACTCACAATGAGAATTGAGTTATTCGTAACTCAGCTAAACCATGTAACTTATGTTCATGACCTGATAGTAGAAACGACACCTGGAAGAAGAAGGAAATCTTTACTGAAAGTGAAGGAGGTCAGTATCCACTACGCCAGGAATTTGAGAAACAGTATGCTGAACCAGCAAACCTCTACAGTGGAAGATGGCTCTTAGGTGATGGGCAAGGGCAATGTCCTCATCAATTTTAGGTAAGAACATATAGATATAGGGTGGCCGACCACAGCTGGTACAAAGGAAGCTGAACTTCTCTCAACAACAAGGGAGTGAAAAGGCAGTCTTTATTATTGATAAACAGCTACATCAGCTGAGAGAGTCAACTGGCTGTGTAACTGTTTGTCCCTGAATTAATCAAAGGAATGCAAATATATGTCTTCCTGAGTTAGCCAGACCAGTATGGGGAAGTATACATGGCTCAGTCCAGCGTAAGGACATGAAAACTGAACAAGGAATGAATAAGTATATTTTGTATTATACATTAAACCCTCCATGTGGGGAATATCTAAAAGAACATGGTCAGAGGGCATTGGACTCGGGATAAGAAAGGTGATTTCACCATGAAAGCATGGTGACCTGAAAATGGAATAAACACATTCAGTTTATTTTTATTTTTCCTACCCTACTTTTGGAGCTGTGGAAGTATTCAATACCAGATATCAACTCCTCTACCATACAGTTAAAAAAGGTCATATTAAATGTTGTGAAAAACAAAGTTTCGCCAGTTTTTCTACAGCACTGTCAATTCTCAGATAAGTCTGCTTCTCCAAGACTCTTTATTAATAAAGCAGAACATCCTGGCATGTGAAGAGTGGTGTCTCCTTGGTTTGATTCTTTCTGCCCTGCTGATTTCAACAGCAATATGTGTCTCATTCCAATGCTGAAGCACTACACTTGGCAATGAAGTTAAGAAAGATTAAAAGGAATTTTCCTGATCTCCAATTATGTATATTTAAATATACACTTGACACAGTGTATTAACAGGTAAAAACCTGGAATTGTCAACAGCTGAAAAAACTGATCATCAGAAAAAAGCAATCCCAGTTTCTTTTATTCATTTTACGTGGATACAACCAGACTTCAAAGAGCAGATATAAACTGATGCTGGATTTTATCTCCTTTTCTCAGATTCTTTCCTCAGATATAGCTTCTTTCATATTCAAGTTTGCACAATGAATAGCAATTTCAACTCATTACTATCTCAGTTGCTGTGGCCCATATTATTCTTTAACTTTAAAATTATGTTACCTTCTTTTCAATGCCATTCCTAACCATGGAGACAGAGTATGTCAAACTGATTTATGCCTGGACACTTACCTCAGGAGTGAGTTATTTTCCTAAGCATGTATGCCAGTATAACATGTAATCTTTTAAAATGTGGAAGCAAAAATGAAATTAATTTGATTGAAATTTTTTTAGAGTGTAAGTAACATAAGTTTCATGTCCACATATACACCCTAAATACATGATCCTTCACCAATTTCCTCAAAGATGAGAGGGTACCAAAGAAATGCAAAAACCAATTATTTTTTAAGCATATGCTGATCACATCTCAGTAAATTTCATCAGTTATTCAAACTAATAATTCATTCAAACTCTGCTAACATAGAGACAAACATTACTCAAATTACAGCAGTAATCATGTACAAAAATGGGTTTACTCACTGTGCTTAATTGACATGAGATACATGGAGAGGAATTATTGATCAGAAATCAAAACAACAATCTTAGGAGAGAAGAATTAAGAAAGACTAGAGACAAAACATGTTCCCTGAAAAGGGAAATTAGGAGCAGACATAGGGAAAGAAAGGGACCTTCACCTGAAAATGCCTTTCTCATCACATCTGTGAGGGGTGCTAGGATTGAAGGCAAAGAAGGATCATTGTGCTCATGAGAAAGCAGGGAAGAAAACCATGCCTCAGCTGCCTTGGTCAGCAGGAGGGGGTGGTTGTCTTCAACAAGATACCAGACCTTGCTCTCTCTACTTCCCCGGAGTAAAACAACTCTTTAGTCACACAGATCAGCCCTCTTGCCCTTGCTTTGCATCTTCAAGCTTCACCAGTGGCTACACAGAAAGTGATAGAAAACTCAGTTGCCACAATGTTTATTGGACTAGTCTTGTCAAGCTTACAGAGTTAAGACCTGAAAGGAAGCTTAGCACAAATGCCAATCCTGGGGCAAGTGACAATCTAGGGTACTGCCTATCAGCTTCATTACTAACCTACCATTTTGTTTTGTTGCGAAATGTCTTTAAGCTATGACTATCATAAATAATTCCTACTAAAAGGGTTTTTGAAATTATGGTAAGTAGGTGAGAGACTTGGGGAAGGTGATGGTGGCTGTCAGATCTGACAGGACAAAGAGGGTCAGCACTTACTTTTGCAGGTGTGGAAAAGAGGTATTTCTATTTAAACAATCAGTTATGGTGGCCTTTTTGATGCCTTCCAAATTAATGAACTTGTACTGCAGCTGGCAGGAGACAACTTCACACATACTCTGAAAATGGCAGATGTACACTTTTCAGAAGTAGCAATGTCCTTCACATTGAATTATTCTAAAGTTGTTCAAACTGTGAGAAGGCCTAGGAGAAATGAAGAGAAAGCTCAGTTATGTCCTGGTTTCAGCTGGGATAAAGTTAATTATCTTCCTAGTAGCTGGTACGGTGCTATGTTTTGAGTTCAGTATGCGAAGAATGTTGATAACACTGATGTTTTCAGTTGTTGCTAAGTAGTGTTTAGACTAAGTCAAGGATTTTTCAGCTTCTCATGCCCAGCCAGCGAGAAAGCTGGAGGGGCACAAGAAGTTGGGAGGGGACACAGCCAGGGCAGCTGACCCAAACTGGTCAATGGGGGATTCCATACCATGGGATGCCACCTCTAGTATAGGAACTGGGGGGACTGGGGGTGGGGGGATGGCCGCTTGGGGACTAGCTGGGTGTCGGTTGGCGAGTGGTGAGCAATTGCCCTGCGCATCATTTGTACATTCCAATCCTTTTATTATTGCTGTTATCATTTTATTAGTGTTATCATTATCATTATTAGTTTCTTCTTTTCTGTTCTATTAAACCATTCTTATCTCAATGCACGAGTTTTACTTCTTTTCCTGATTTTCTCCCCCATCCCACTGGGTGGGGGGGAGTGAGTGAGTGGCTGCGTGGTGCTTAGTTGCTGGCTGGGGTTAAACCACAACAAGTTAGCTGACAAAACTGTCTAAAATTTTTTTCTCCTCATGAAGAATCAGCAGGTGGACACATGGCAACTGTCTAACCACATTTTATTTGTTTGTTTGTTTCAACAGCAAAATGGTACTACCTTGTTTAGACCTTAAGCAAAGATTAACCTCCCATAGCGTCAGGAGATCTTATGCAAGTGCAATTTATTGTCTGCTTCTGTTCATCTCATCATGAGGGTCCTGGTGAATTCTATGAATGCTAGAAATTTTCTGCCTTTGTGGTTACAGATATATTGGCTAATGTCTGGATGTGCTTTTTGTCAAACATTTAAACAGATAGGTAACTAGTTCAGTAGGTAGATAAAGGACAGACTAATTTCTGTGGTTATTATTATGAATGCAGCTTCTTATATGATTTTACATACTTACTGACGGGAGGTATGCAATGACTGAACGAAGCTGACGGGCAAAACAAACCAGAGAGTATGCTCGCATAACTGTGAGAACTGTGACTCACAGGGATACGGAAGGATCAGTAAGCACTGATCAGAACCAGCATTACTTTGATTTGAAATGCTTATGAAAGCACGTGAAAGGGAACCTTTGAACCAGCTGGAAAGGATGGGACTGAGGAGATTGGGAAGTACAAGGCAGCACTGTTCACCATGGAAGGGAGTTACTGTTTTCCCAATGCAGCCTGTCAGCGCTTTTCAGGAGAGATGAAATGGTGTGTCCAACATGGAATGATAGCAATTAGTTAAGGAGCCATAAAGAATTACTGGAAATAAATCATGCAAGAGACCGATGGGAGTTTGTGGCACTGTAAGCAAGCCAGTTTCAGTACTATGTCCAACACAGATAAAAATAGTAAAGAACTAAGTTCTTGGATAAGTTAATGGAATTATGGAGTCTATACAAGTTAATAATTACGTTAGGGGAGATTTATAATTTAATCTATGTAACATTTTATCTATTTAATATTTATGTGAAAAAAAGTAGGTATGTGATTCCATTATTCTGAATTTATAAAACCGCCACTTATAGCTTAAGCTACATTTTAGCGTCTCTTAGGCTTATCTTTGTGTCTTGAAAAAATATGAGTGGACAGACAACAGGGACAGGTTGATTGGTAACATATGCATGATTTTTTATGAATCTGAACGTGTTAAGTTTGATGATCTCTACATTTCCATCATTAGTAGCTGTGTTTTCTAGACCTAATTTATGTACCTAGCTATGCTGTGATGGTAACCATGTGACAACACACCTTTTCATACCATTTGTTTCCATCTGCTAATCCATTTTCCCTGGAGCTTTGTAGAATCCCAAAGCTCAAATATCATTGAGGTGGATTCTTTCTGCCCTCTGGCTGGTAGTGCCACTATTACTATTTATATTAACGTACATTGAGTAGATAGAGGTTCTGACCTGCTGTTTTCTCCCTTTGTAATTCATATTTGCTGTCTCTCTCACTCTAGCCAAAAAAATTGCAATGCACTTCACTACTGAAGTTCCACCATGTTTAAACCACTTCCTCTTTACCCCAGTGAAGAACCTTCTAAATAAAAATGTCTCCTTTAAATTAAAGTTTCTTTATTCTCATCTTTCTTTGGGCACAGATAAGCAATATCTGAAGTAAATATTTTTACTGAGACCAGTAAAACTTCAAAGAAATCTCTTTTGTTCTATACTCTCTCAGTTTGTGTATAGTAAGAGGGCACATAGAGACAACTTTGTACAGAGTAAGTGACTACAGGCATAGTAGTTAATGACTGATATTTCTAGTTATTACAGATATACCTTTCTTTCACTCTGTTATTAATGGCCTTATTAGAAATGCAAATCAATGTCCACTATGTAAAATGGAAAACACAAAAATCAATGCATGTCCTGTTGTGTATAGTTTAGATTCAGATTTTTTCAAAGTGTCACAGGTTCAAACCAAACCTTGAATATTAAATTAACTTTAGATGTTTGGTTTACTTAGAATTTATGGTTCTCCTGAGATTTTTTTTATATTAACTTTTAATGTATTGTTTTAAAAATACAGACCAGAAAAAAAGAGTACTTTTGTAAAATAGGCTCATAAATACTATTTATAGATACAAAGTAAACCATCTAAAAGTAAAGCCAAAGCAATTAAAGGGTTAGGTTGGAAAAAAAAAACATTATGATGTTGGTTTTTAAATTATTATTCCAACTAAAAAAATAAAAAAGTTATAAAGCCTACATCCAAAACTCTAAAGCTACTTTGTTTTCCCCATTTATACATCAGGATCAAAGTCACTGTTCTGTCCAGTGACATGCTTTCAGTTGCTGAATAACTGTGCTTTTATTTCTCACATATGGTCCTTGAGACCTTTGCAGCTGCAAGGGGTAAAACTTATGTCCTTTTCATTTTCTTTGATACACTTTTTATCACTAGAAGTCACCTGGGATTAGAACCCCTTTTTAAATGATCCATAATCAAAAGGGTAGTGATGTTGAAATATAATATTTCAGATCTTCAACTGAACTAATGGTCAAGTTGCAGAGCTCATATCCTCCTCCAGAATGCACCAGATTATCATTTTAGTCATTGAAATGCAGCCTACCTCAAATCTGGTTCTAGCAGTTTGACCTTATTTGACCAGCAAAATTCTGAGGAATCATTTAAAACTATAGTTGATTTGAATCTTTACCAACTAAAATATTTTAATTTCAAGCAATTTTTGCATAACTTATTGTTGGATTATTTTCCTTTTCATGTTCTGTGATGCTTGGTCATGGCTGGGACTAGGGAAAGAGATGCCAAAATAATGCACATTTTCTTATAAGGTCCACTAGAAATATTAAGACAACAAACCATTTCAGCATTGTGTTTATCAAGTACCAGAACGATTGAGGTTCTCACATGACAGAGCTGAACCCCCACAAAATGAATCAAACCAGAACTATCTAATTAGTTACTGCTAATCTTTTAAAAGTAATATTGGAATAGACATTTCTCTACTTGGTGAGACCTCTCTCTAAGAGTAACTTCTGGATTGCAATAGAAACATGTATTTCATTTTCTTAGCACTCTTTAAAAGAATTATACTTATCATATTTTATCACCTTTGCCTTTCTTTCATTTTGTCAAATAAATGTCCTTGGATTTTTAATAACCACAAAAGCTTTGCTGAAAATGGGCTGCTATACAAAGCTTATATAAATCTATAAATATATGTAAGTATGTGCATGTGTGTTTTGCATGTATGTGTGTATTTTGCTCTTAAATAGTAGAGAGAACTCTTAAGGCTAAATAATGCCTAATCTGTGAGTAAAACATGCTGGCAACTGGAATAGAAAGTGGTGTGGAAGTGTATCATGTAATTGATCTTTTTATCTCATTTTCCTACTACTAGTGTAGGTGGACTGAAAGAGAGAAGAGAAACAAGGAACAGACCAAAAGAGAAAAAGGGAAGAAATTATGAAATCTCTGTGATTTACCCTAGTATACTGTGCAATCATTTATAGCAGTAAAATCACAGAAGTCTAAGCCAGAGCTGTGGAATATACCTTATGTATCCAATGCATCCATTGCTTTATCCATAGCAATATCATTTAATAACATACAAAATATGGGGTTTAAGCTATGGCTTTGTGAATATAAATATTCCATTCTCTTTTGGACTTATGTTAATAAAAATCATCAGTATTACCAGTCAAAAGAGCTAACTCACTGGTAGATCTTGGTAGATATTTTATGAAGGTCTGAATAAAGGATCAATCACCAAATCCAGTAGGAAATAAATTTTATAACTGCTCTTTACTGAATAGTTAAACAAAACTAGGCCTAATATTTAAACATGACAAGAATAGAATGATAGCAGTCTTCACATGAACATGGAAGCAGTTTTCTCATGCTTGAGAACTGACAGCAGCTGTTCCTTTGGATTATTTTTTGGACATGACAGCTGGATTGCATTTTCCTCCTTTTTTTCATTCTTCCCTTCATGTACCATTTTTCATTTCCTTTTTGCTTATTTTTCTGATAGCTGCATGTGTATTGATACAATCACTACTTCACATATTAGTTTTTCAGTTGTTGAAAAAGTGTTGTACATTACTGTTTATTTTGCTTGAATAGTCTATGTCTAGCAGTCTCATAGTCAACAAAAATGTATGAAGATATACACAGTTCCTTCCTAATTCTGTGGGGATTACAGGAAATTCCACTGGGAGCCATATTGTATGTAGGAACCAACAGTATTTTAAAAGGATTTTTATTAGCCTATCTCCTTTCACTTCAGTAGAGTCATTCCTGACTCCCAACTGCAAGATCAAAATGATGCCACTTGTCTAAAATCTCAGTTCCTAGAAATTAGCATTCAGGTTATATGTATAAGCTGTTGAACGTACTGCAACACAACCCCTTTATTTCATGGACTATAAAGCTTAAGAAATACAGACATCCACAAGCTATGAAGCAAAGGCTCATAAAAATGCCATGAAATGTGTAATTATCTACTAGGATGAATCTTCAAACTATGCCTGGAATGAACTGAACTGGGGGATTTAGCTGAAAAGCCAAAGTCTTCACAGATCACATTGACAGTAGACAAAAATGAAGGCACATGAAATTCAGAATCAGCAGAGCTCTCTGAATTTAATAAAGTAACCAAACACGCTCAAATAATTTCATGTAACTGCCCATGAGAAAAGTATTTATCTTGAAACTTTCTGCTAGCTGAGTGCCAGTGACTCCATAAACAATGGATTTAATTAAGGAAAATTACCCCTACCAAACATCTGATAATGGATACTTGTCACTTCTAGCACTCCATAACTTCCTCCCTAAAGCTAACCAAAAATATTGCTTGGAGGACGTGAATGTATTACACAATGAACTGTAAGATGATTTTCTTTTCTGTCAGAACGTAGATTTATTATCATAGGATTTTCAAAGAGTAGAAGTTACTCACTAGACTTTAATCTTTTCATACCACTAAGACATCTAGTTTTAGTATTTTTTTTATTACAATTCAATTACAGATTTGACAAAACTAGTGAAATGTGATTTTATTGCTTTCAAACCCATAACGCAATTTCTCTCTTCTCCTCCACTCACATGAATGTTCTCCCTCTGTCCTGTTAACTGAATAGATCCCAAAGACATGACTGTCTAGAAATTTAGCTTCTTTTATCTGCTCTGTATAGACCTGTCTGTCAGAATCTATCTTCACACTATTACCTGTTTCTAAATTTTCCTTAAAAATAAGGACTAGACAAACTTCTCTGACATTGCATCATTCTGTTAACATTTCTCTTTATAACTCACACCTAGATAATCTTTGGTTCAACTGGAAGTAGTGTATTAATGTCTCATAGAATTTTTTACATAAAGTTTTCATGTCCTCTTCATAGTTTCAAAGCTGTTCCTCAAAGCTCACCTAATTAGAGGCATATGAAGAACAATTGATAAAAGCTCTACAATACAACTCTGATTGCATCCAACTGATAAAAATGAAGAGGCTTTTCAGCCTTTAATAAATTATGAGATTTCTACAGGTGTGTAGCAGGTATTGGGTGCCCTGTTTTCTTTTATTATAGCAATGAGCAACTTGGAATACCTGTATAAAGCACAAAGTTCAGAGTTACTTTTGAGTGTAACATAGTGAACTGCACTGTAGGAAACAGCAGTTGACTAGATGAGGTAAGCTTTACTCCCTCACTAATGACTTACATGAATTGTCCCATCAGAAAATCTAATACTACTGAAAGGAAGTCCAAAGAGTGTACAGTCCAGTATAAAATGGCAGGTTTTCTATGCACGTGTTTTTTTGAGCAATATAGATGTCTTATAAATAAACATGGAATTCTGTATCTGTCCAAGTCCTTGTACTGCTTGATCTCTAACGTGTAAGATTCTCCATGTATAAAAAGTAATTTTAATCAGACTGTTCTTATAAATATTCCCACCTGCATATTGCACCAGAGAGTCTTGCAACTACAGAAATTATGTACTAATGTAATTGTTTAATGCAGCCAAGTGCCAGCCTTACTGCCTTACCTCCACATTTTTATCTTATTACCAGCAAGTACTGCCAGCTGTTAAAGAAATACAGTTTTGATAGTACAGAAGATAATAGGGAGAGAGAAAGGGACTGATATAAAATCCACTCAAATACGAAAACACAAATTTACAGTTCTAATTAATCTAAACCAGATAAAACAGAAACTCAAAAGCATAGCCAGTACTGTATATAACTCATGCTACCAATGCCTGATGTTGAATTTGATTCAATAAGACACATAAAACCTGAACAGTACTCTTTTGGAGGAACACACACACATGACCACATACGTGCATAGGGACAGCCAATCTCAGTCTAAGTGCCCTCCCTTCAAAAGAAAGCGCATGCATCTCCTGGATTAAAGGCAATCACAGATGCAAAATAAGATAACCCAGCACATCATGTCACTTCAATTCCTGTCCAATGGAGCATAATCTGATTTGCAGTGTTTTAAACTACATCCTGATTGGATTACTAATGAAGGCTGGCAATTCTGAGGAGTTTACCAATTGCTGACAGTTTCTGTGAAGCAGCTGGGCAACTACTTTTAAATTGAGACAGACTGTAAAATATATTTACAGCTAAATGCCTTTCTACAAAGATGGGCCAGATGGTCCCATAGAAATTGGAAAATGAAGGAAGCATTAATGAATCATCCAAGAAACTAGAAATCTTTTAGTGGGTGGTTCAGTCCATTAAAAAGAAAAATCACCCCAAACCCAACACCACCCAACTCTTCATAAAGCGCTGTTTTGCTTACTATAATTTAAATGCACTTATAGGCATATTGTATTTCTAAATAATCACAGTGAAGCATAATTTTATAATACATGAAACTTGCTTTTGTGATGTTAATAGCATATTCTATTACCAGAGGCGATTTAAAAAATCCACCCTTAAAAGTATACTACGAACAGTCTGAGCTAGAACCTCTTTATATTCAGCACAGGCGTAGGAATCTTCAGTGACAGGGAAGTCTGAAAGGAAGAGAAGTTCTCAAATAGACAAATGCTTCTAGAAACAGTTCTGGACTTGGTGGAAGCACTTTCCAATGATAACTAACACTTCTAAGTTGCCACTCAGATATGAGCAAAACAAGGCTCAAAAGTCCTTTCAAATTGAATGTCAGAGAGCGAAGTCTCTCATGATTTCCTAGTCCATACAACTCAGTAATGCATATTTGCTTTCTTAAAGGGTCTTATTCTCCAGGACAGTTTTCAGAAAGTAATCCTTCTAATGGCAAAGTTAAATCTCCGTAATACTTCACTGTTGCACAACTAATTGCAGTTTCTTACTTATTCCTCCATTCTTATTTTTTTCCCAACCTTTTGTTTTTTTCTTTCTCTTCAGGGAAAAACATAATTTCTCTGTTAATTTGTTAAAATATCAATAAACTATCCTGAAAAAAAAAGCAGTATCACTATTCTATTGAATAAGAATTGCACAACTTTGAGAACATGCTAATGAAATGAGCAATTAGCCTTGATAACACACTTACTATTACTGTTGATCTTGAAGCCTTCTTAAGTGCTAATGATGAAGTTCTATGCTGTTATTTTATTTGGTAAAAATCAAACACAAACAGTTTCTGTACTTGCAGATTACAGGACTAAAGAATATCACTTATAGAGTTGTAATTGGAGCTTATATGTTATTTGAATGATATGATTTTTCATGCCTGTTTGGGATACAGACTTAGTTTGAACTTGAGCTATGAAAGGCAACTTGATCTATTGCTTTATATGTAAGGGAAAAAAATGTTGGAGTTTTTGTATTTGTTCAGTTTTTCCATTTGTGGGTTTTGATTATATGTCAAGTGAGCTTTTGAGCTAAGTCTAGCCTTCAGGTAGTTGTCAGCACGACTCTTTCCTGGTACATCTGTACAGCACCTTCCTGATGAAAGTAGCCATATCTGAGACAAGGATTTCCCAGCCCTATTTAGCTCTGCTTAGAGGAGTTCTGCCATTTTGTGCTATAACTGCCATCTTTACCAGTCTGGAAAACACATGCTTTGTTCTAACTCTTATGACCCATCCAAGACCAAAATAGTTCAATGCTCATTTTAAATAACCATAAACTCACTGTTTGGCAACGTTTCTTCAACTGGCAGCTGTTTGCTGCCAAATGGAAATATTATTTTTTAAATGTGTGTTAGATCAACCAGTTAATTGTAGGAACAGAATAAGATTTGAATACCACATTAACTTCACTATTTTTATTCCAATTATAGATACGTGTTTTGGAATGTGTACTGCATATTCTTAATAGAAGATAGTTGTTTCACTCTTTTTAGGGTATTTATGTTTTGATATATAATTTAATATTTTCTTGCAGAGTTCACTGTGCCCTTTAAATTTTATCTTCATTAAAATGCTATTATTTATTAAATATTTTTTTTCTTCAATAGTGCTTAAGAAACTGGTATTAATCTGTAAAAAAAAAAGAATTCTTATAGATGAAGAAATGGAAAAAAACCCCACAGTAGCTAAGTTTCTTTAGGAACTGAGTTGATGAGAAACTATTTTCAGACTCTGTTAAAGTGAAAAATGGAACCTTGCTAACGATGGAAAGCTTTTTTTTCAGGATTGATAGGAACCGCATGATGGATCCCTCAGAAGGTGGAGATTGCAAAAGTTCGTCTTTATCAATAAGGTGAGCTTAATCTGTAGTCAATATTCCGCCTGCATTGATTCCATCTGTATTACAGAAAACCAACATTCACACTCCATATTTTGAACATATTTCTGAATTGCCTTAGCCTTGGAATATTTTCAAGATTATTTTTATTATATTCAATTTTTTCTCCAAGTTGTTTATGTTTTTCTTTCTTTCGAGTTGCCAGCCATCATCTCGAGAGTCTAGATTTGCTACTTGAAATATGCAGCATATGAAATGTGAAAACAGGACATGTCATATTGCATCCTAATTAGAAATGGTGAATACTGGAGAAAAACAACCTATGCACGATCATTTATTTGAATTTTGAAATTAACTTATACTGATTGTATCCTTTGTGCTCCCTTTCCATTAATATTCCAGCAAATGAATTTACTAGCAGGTATAAATGCTTAAACAGCTAAGTTTAAGTGAACATTGCTGAGGCTTACGCAAAGCAAAATTAAAACTTAAGATGACAGTCTTTGTCCCTGTCTGGAGCATCATGGTACAGCCTTTCTGTCTGCAGGTGACACGCAAGCTGCCAATAAGTGAAATCTCACCCGAGGTTGGACTAGGCAGCTGCCAGGGCTGGGGCGGCACAATTTATTTTGATGTCTTTGGGGCTGTAATTCCTCTTGCCTCGCTGCACAAAACAACTTTGTCTCTATGTTCTAACTCAGGAGGCAACCTATATCAGACTATAAATGGTCTCCTTGAAGCTGAACTAGGGACTCTTTCCTGTAGCCATTAAATGAGCGTATGTTTGTGACAGCCAGGCAAAGGAGTTTTCAGCATTTCTGAAATTCTCGTTCATGATAGTGGGGCAAGGGCACTGCTTGGTGCCTCTGTCATCAGGAGGTTAAAGATGCTTATATGATTTTTATTGAATCAGGAGAACAAAGTGCCACAGATCTCCATGGAGCCTGCAGTTTTTCTCTACTGATGAGGAAAAAAACTGCTCTGAAGAGGGCCTGGATTTTAACCTTGAGACCAACTGCAGCCTAAAGCCTGCCAGCTCATCTGGGAGAAAGCCTGTAAGCCAACATACCACAAGAAGCCAAACTGTGTGGGTTAGTGCTGCCCTGGGTTAGCATTGTTTTTCTTTTCCCTGCTTTCTCCCTGCCTTTGAAACCAGTACGTAGTTTTTAGCGCTGTATATTCTGTTTTGCAAAAGTCTTGAGGTAAACAGACTGCTCCTGCCTTAAAATGCAGAACGAACTTAGCTTCCATTTATGCCAAGAGGACCTTTACCTCCGTGACATCAGGAAAATTGGGTTTGATGAAATTCTGACTAGCTTTTTTAATTAGGAATGCAACAAATATATACTTAGTTGATATATATGAAGATATATAACTCAAATGAGTATAGCATACTTCTGAGAGTCAGAGACAAGTGTAGTCATTCAAATTTCAATAAAAATGTATTTATTACCTGTAATTAGTCTACTTCATCATTGTGGGATGCATTAAAAATGTCCTTTATTTTAAAGCAAGTTATTATTCATTGAAATTCAAAGGGAATTGAGCAGCAAACAGTATCTACTGTGATTTGTCTCATAATTAATACACTATTCATTGTGAAATACAGCTATATTGCCCATTATTTTTAACTAAAGCATAATACACTGAATTTTAAAGGCATTGGGCTATTACCCAGAACAAAATATTTATAGCAGATAGGAGTGACATTTAGCTTTGGCAGTATAAGTACCTGCCCTGGGTAAATAAAAAAAACAATTTTTGAACAAAATTGAACATTTATTTGAGAGAAGAAAATCATAAATACATTTCATACCCAACGTCTTACTGCACCTAGGTAAAGGGTATGGATGCATAAAGAAAATTCATCTCAACACGATGCTTTCAGGCGCAATGAAATCTTGCCTCTTGTCTTAACCCAGTGCTTGCCCTCCTTTCCCGGTGGAATTTTTGTTTTGTAATACCAGTGCAAAACACTTCTGAGCTTATGCCTTATGTTGTTATTGCTATGCTTTTGGTTTGTTTGTCCCACATCACCCCCCCCCCCCTTTTTTTCCTGCTTGCTTTTCTTTCCTGTTTCAGCTTCATATGTTTTTTCTAGATCACATCTCCCTTCTCCTTCACTTTCCCTTCCAGACAAATCTTTCCTCACTTTCACGTTACTTCCCCTGCAGGATTTACTATCAGCCCTGCTTCCTGCTCACAGTGCCTGTGCCAACACCTCACCTAGCACAGTGGCGACGGGATGGGGTTGAAGAGGCAGGCAGTGACAGGTTCCCAGGCGCTGCCACTGCCACCTGGGTCACTGGTACTGTAAGCCCCTTTGCTCCTCCACCACTGCTGCTGCCTTCTTGCAGTTTCTTTGCCATTAATACCTGACTCTGTTTCTCCCCTGTTCTGTCCCCTCCCCAAAGGCTGTGCTTACAGACCTTGCAGCATGAGAGAGGGCAGAAACCCTTCAGGCAGGTGCAGCCTGGCAGTGCTAGAGCTGGAGCTGCTAGTGCCACGGGCCTGACCTCAGGAGAACGCAGGCTCTCCAGGTTGGGAACTGGCCTCTGCAGCTCCTCTGTCTAGGATAATTATACCTGAGAGAAACAATTTTCCCTGGGGAACTTTCTGCAAGGAATTTGTGGTGATTACTGGCACAGAGGTATGCAGAAGAATCTCCCCCCCCCCAACTGTAGTATCTTTCCCAGAGTTTTAAATACCTGAAAGTCTAGCAGCATACACTCTCTAGCATAACAAATTCCTGTTACCCTCCATTTTTCTCTATGTACACAGGGTAGCATCATTCTATGCGAAGAACTCCTCCAGTAAGTTTAGAGCTTGAAAAGGTGCATTTAAAAAGCATTTAGAATAGAGTACGAGGTTGCCATTCTGTATCACATTTAAAAGCCTGAGGAAGGGAAAATGTGGAACTAGGATTAAATTCTGCATTAGCAGTCAAATGCTGTGAGCTGCATTTATCGAAGGTTGAGAGACAGGCATTTGGGCTTTCCTTCACTTTGAATCACAGAGCACCCATGCCTTCTCTCTCTCGTGCATTTTATTGTAGGGTCATAAAAGAAAGTTTAAAAAAATTACTAAAAAATAATAAATTAAGCTGTGAAACTTATACATTGCCTGGGCAGTACAATAGATATCAGTATTGCCAGTTATAACATTTACAAAAGCAATACTCTTGCATCCAGTACTAAAATGAGGTTGCCGTTTGTGGAATAAAGCAGAATACACAGCAGGGGAGAATTCCTGCCACAACATCTCTCAGACACTTTCCCATACTTTTTGAAATAGTAAGATTGCACAGTCTGCAACTTTAGATCTTTTGAGAAGAAAGAATCATGACTGATTTCCCCATTTTCAAACTGATTAAAAATTAACATGTTTCTCATGCATTCTCTGGTCACTACAACTTTATTTGAATAATTGACCTTACCTGGCTCTGAGCACAGATAAACAGGTGCAGGTCTCCAAGCAACTGATTTCCTTAGTATCTATAAATAAAAACAATAAAAATAATATTAAAATCCTCAGGTCCAGGCAGTTTCCAGAATAAAAAGTGTTACATGAAGGCGTTTGCATTTCCATAAGGCTGTCATTCATATTTATCCCAGGTCAATGGGACTGGAATTTCTTGCAATTGGTTGGTCACTTATCAACTAAGGTGATGGCAGGACAGTTCTCAACAGAGACATGACCCTAAAAAAGACCTCTGACACCCTGACTCATCTCAGCAGAAGAGACTGAGGCTCCGTTGCACTGCCTTGTCACCTACTGACACAGACAAGCTAAAGGGGAAAGCTATTGCTACCGGTTGTCCTACAGCAGTGCTACAAAGAGAAGACTAGAGACTTCAGAAGTATTGATTCAGCTCTGTCAAGGAGAAAAAAAACCTGCAAAAATTGGTGGGTCTGCATGAATTTTTGCCTAAGATGAGTAATACAGTATCAGCCTCTTTTATTTGTGCTTTACTACCTGGGCAAGGCCAGCTCAGCAGGGCAAAATGCATCATGCCTCTAGATGGGCAGCAAACAGCCATACTACTTTGCTCTGCCCACTGCCAACACAGGTATTTTTAATCTGCAATTTATTTCTGTCTGTCAAAGGTGAAAAGCATTAAGCAATTAATTATTTGAAGTGATTTAAGAGACAGATGGAAGCCAGGGAGACTTCAAAAAGTGGCCGATTATTATTAATTCATGTGCTATTCATTAGTGTGTCATTAATGATGCTGCTTTCGTTTGATATAGAATGCAATACTACTGGAATTTCTCTGTAATTTAACAACTGCTTAAGAATATTTACTGAAGTTTAAGACTAGTACAGATGACTTTAAGCTAACATTTAACACTTTATGCGATGTCAGGAGTATTCTGCTCTAGAGTACTCTTCCTTAGCACACATGGACAAATCCAGTCTCCAGCTATGACCTGACAAATTGTCGCCCTCCTCAGTCCAACAGTACTATCAAATGCCACATCACTAACCAAAGAGTTTGCTTATAAAACTTAGATCAGAAAACACCCTTCTGTTCCAGTCCATAAAACTTGTGGATGCTGACATCCAACATGTCAGTGAATTCCCTGGGCAAGCAAATGGTGATCCCAAGAGGATCCTTCAGCTGCAGATATCTACAATAAAGGCACTATTAGCTTACTGCACTATAAGCTGTCAGCATTAACTTTGCATCTCAGGCTTTTGTGAGATTTTTATGCATCCTTTACATGTTGGAGCCATTTTAACAATTCACTTCTTCACAGTCCCACAGGCATATGTTTACTGTATAAACTACATGTCCCTTCCCACCAATATATTCTGTTTAATAAAGTTAAAGTTCATATACTCACTAATAGAAACCAGATTTTTGAATCTAAAGAGAATATACAGTACAGTTCCTTGCAGAGTCTTAAAGATTAAAGAAATACAGCTCTATTTTAAAATGAAAGAGCTCTGAAGATAATTTCCTGCTCTTGGGTCTGATCCTTTGAAATGCACCATATTCAAACACAAGTATCACTTTAGAGCTCTCAGTACCTCCCAGTATCAGGCTATTATTAATTTGTCTAAACAGATAACTGTGCAAGCAGCACCCAAGCAATGTCTATGGAGAGTAGCTGTTGTCCACAAAGCTTGCCTGTCCACAGGGTTTCTTGGACCGCTTGACTCTCTGCTGACCTTTTAGACATTTCCATCTTTACACAAAGGCTCTGTGGTTGGGCTACGCCAGGCTTGCCTTTTTAAATTCTTGAGTCCTCAGGTTAGCTACATAGGAGAGTATTAGCCACTGATAAACACACTATTGTGGTTCCCCTGTCATAGACTAAGCTCAGCAGTGTCCCTAAAGATAATCAGGCCAAAAGATGGATAAAGAGCTCCTGTGTGATGAAAGGACACAGTGTTACACATTGCTTGTGTAGTTCACAATTTGAAATGTATAAGTGTTTTGTTTTCCCTGGGAAGGTGACAAAAATTGAATAAAAAACACCATCTAAGAGACAAGTTCTGCATTATGGCCGAGTGGCATAATTTGAAAATAATGAGTCTCTTAATTTTCAAAGACTCCCAATAAGCTCCAAAATGCTCCCCTAATGTAACTTGGACCTATCCTTACCAAGGAAATCACAAATATGTCTGCATACAGCTCCTACTTATCCTCACTGAAGTGAAAAAGTCTCTACAGAGTCTCTCCACATTTCCCAATTTATCACGAAGAATAGAAGCATCCAACTTCAGAAAGACCCCATTCCTGTTGTATTTCTAGCTTATCGAAAACCTGAAGTTCCTTGTAATTGCACAAGTCCATTACTTGTCAATTTGAAATATTTAGGCAAAGGGAAAAGCTTCCATTAAATAGCTGTCTTTATATCATCCCCATACTGAAGAGGAGCTAGGTTAAATACTTGCTAAGATACACCGTTATGTATACCACCACGTTTCTTCTGGAATACAGTAATACTGTCACCAGTTGAGCTGTGTGAAAAGTTCTCAGAAATCTTTTTTTTGGATAGCTGATTGCTGATTAGTGAAATGACAGGATCAACAAAATCTTTGACAAAAAGTATTTCAGGCCCAAAGTGGAATTTCTGAGTTGGGAGTATTATTAGCAGGAGATCTACGAAGGACATATGTAAGTCTGGGCAGTTGGGGAAAGCTCACATTCAAATCAGAATGAACACAAATGATTTATGGAAGTAAAATAAGCAGTCTCTTTTTTGAATCTATTGGATCTTTTAGGATACAAGTGTCTTCCAGCTAAAAACCTGCTGGATGAACTTGAAAATCTTAAAATCAAACATGTTTTTCCTCCACATATTCCAAATAGTTTTAGAGAAAATATTTTTCCCACCTCCAATCATTGAGTGAAATATTTAACAGGAATATGATAAAGCATGTACAAAGTCATCGATACTTTTCTTATTCAAACTTATTTTCACTGCCATTCTCGCAGATCACAGAATTGTATCAATGGAGGACCTGATTCTTCTCCTGAAGGTCTTGCTATTGAATTCTAACTAGGACACAACTAAGCAGTGGGGGGAAGAAAGCAGTGAAATGGGAGCAGAAATAGAAGATAGGCAGCAACTGTAATAGAGATAAGAATAGATGGTCATAGGCTAACATTGTGCATAATTTAATGGCTTTCTTGAAATGCTGAATTCCTTTTGGGGCAGATCAAGTATCTGCATAATAACTTTCTGTGATGTTGGAAGTGACAAGCACCTTAAAATATGTATGGAATATTAGAAGAATGAAGGAAAAGTGCAAAAAATGCAAGCCTGCTTACTATGCCCCAGTAGTTTTTCTTTTAAGCAGACTGTATCTGACTGAATTCTTACTGTCTGAAGGCAAAAGGAATGGTCCTGCCTTGACCACATTTCACTTTTAGTACCACTAGATCTAGGTAGCCTAAATCTTAAGGCTTCACAAACATTTCAGATTGTACATATTACCTGTGGTACAGTTCATAAAGCACAAAAATCACTGGCAGTGTGCTAAAGTATTTCAGATTTTTTCTGTGACACAACTATGGTGTACTACTTAACCAAGATTAAGGAGCATATAGTTAAGTGTTCACTCATCAGGCTTGCTGTTCCAAATGCTTGCCTTACATTAACTTTTTTCGTTGAAATGGTTAATATTTGATAGCTTCCTCCTATGAATAAATCACTAGACTGCAGCAATAAAATGGTACGATACAAAATCTAACTCTCAAGGCAGATGAGCACCTACAATGTTCTGTCCAGCAGACTATAAGGCTTTAAAAGATAAGGTGTCAATCAAATCTGCATCAGTCTTTCAGATATAGTTCAAGTCACGTCTGTTCCCCTTATATTCCCTCTTAAATAGCACTGCATGGACTGCACAACACAAGGGCATGCAGTTTGGCAAGTGTTCAAAAAATGGCATGGCGAGTGCTCTGGGAACAGGCAAAGGAAATTTTTTAGGCCTTAAGGTATAGCCAAAATTGTGAGGTGGGACCTAAGTCTGATGAAAGACCCAACAGTATGTCTATATGTGGTTTTGTATTTATTTTTTGGGTAAGAGGGAGTCACATGCTTCAAAATAGACACATGCTTAAGTACTGCAGCATGGAGGCCTTCAATGGTTCCATGTTTATTCTTTCTCCATACAAATTGGCACTGCTTTTGAATTCACCTCTCACTCCTCTGTATCGCACATTACCATTCAGGGTCATGGTTTGGTCTTTCATCCTCATTACTTTTCTTATTTTCTTTGGGATATCTTTTTGAGATCCTTATGTAGCCCCAAAGCATATTAATGTGATATAATGCTGCCTGTAATAACTACAGACCATCTAGCCCTCCTATTTCATTCCCAGAATGATAAGATGGAAGGAAGCCCAACTTGTGCCACAGGTTAATAGATTGGAAATTTAGAGAAAATAAAATGCTTGTAGTTTTATCTCCTGGAATTATCTTTCCAGGGGTATTTTTGGCACTTTAAGTACTCTAAGATCGTTATTATTATTATTTACTGTTGTATCACAAATTAGCATGGGGGGTGCTCAACAGGTACCTTCACAGAGAGATACTTGGGATTTCGTATCACTAAATGAAGTCTATTTAATAGGAATTAAAATATGATCTCATGTAGCATACTGAGTACCATAATAGTCTTTACTGTGATTATACCTGTGGTGGGTTGACCCTGGCTGGACACCAG
>NW_010972437.1:1407042-1407276 GCF_000737465.1 Haliaeetus leucocephalus
CTACCTCCTCCCCCTCCCAGTGGGGTAGGGGGATGGGGAATGGGAGTTACGGTCAGTTTATCACACGTTGTCTCTGCCGCTCCTTCCTCCTCAGGGGCAGGACTCCTCACAGCCTTCCCCTGCTCCACCGTGGGGTCCCTCCCACGGGAGACAGTCCCCCACAAAATTCTCCAATAGGAGTCCTTCCCATGGGGTGCAGTCCTTCTGGAACAGACTGCTCCAGCATGGGTCCCC
>NW_010972437.1:1408390-1410013 GCF_000737465.1 Haliaeetus leucocephalus
ACAGGGGAAGCTTCTAGCAGCTTCTCACAGAAGCCACCCCTGTAGCCCCCCTGCTGCCAAAACCTTGCCACACAAACGCAATACAACATCTGGTCACCTTCAGTTTTAACACCGCATTAACAAGACAAGCAGTGATCTAAGGTCCAATTAGATGCCAAGTTATTCAACTCATTAAGTTTGAATGAAGTGGCACACTGTTCTCCAACGAGACTGCAGCAGGGTTCTTATGGTGAATAGCTCTTTAGCATTGGCAGAAATGTCTGGAAATTCAAAATCATAACTTAAATCTTTGAAAGCATCTGAAGGAACAAAATAAGCAGAAGTGTGTTGCACAAGTACATAAGCAAATTCCACCTAAAGCATTTCTGCTTTCCAAGTATGTGAAATGCTTAACAACAGAAACTGTTAATTAGGAGACAAATGTTTTCTTTACCCTCAGAAGTGGATTCCCTCCTCTGTGACCTGGCAAGTTATACTTTAATGTGAAAGCACATAGGAGATTATTCTGTGAATTGCATGCACTGAGTGTTCTTTCCTCTTCACTCCCCACCATGCCCCCGCTTACCCCTTACAGTGGAATATATTTCTTTGTTCAAATTCAGGATTAAGAATGTGATTTCACACCAGTATAATAACAAATAAGTCCATGGTATCAGTGGAGTTACACTGGAGTGCAGAGGTAAAATCAAAATCTGTCCTTTTTTTGAGCCCATGGAGTATTAGCCTTTATCTTGTCTTTGCATAGAGCAATCAGGTTGTCAGTGGGTACATTACTGCAAAGCAGATGGGTAATAAAACTGTTCACAGTATCCCTTTGGCAACTTCATATTTGCTTTTGGGAAAGGAAATTCTTTTAACTTGCCACTTCAAGCTTGGGAGGAAAGCTCTTTCTCAGTTTCAAGTTTACAGGATCATATTTACCACCCGGGGTTTTTCAGTTCCCCGTATTCCTGCAGAATTATGGGTGGGAAGAATGCTAGTAGTGGAGTTTCATCTAAAAAAAGCGGACCTTACTGTGTTGATGGATGAATTTTAAACTTTTAACTTTCAGTTCTGGTTTTATATTGCCTAAGAGGGAATACTGTTTTGGAGATAATACAAATCTTCCTGCCCTTAGTCTTTTAGGTTTCCATCATTCATACTCACAGTCTTCCTGTATGCTGTAGCATTTCAGTCTTCTGGAAGAAATACTAAAGAAAAAATGCTCCCCCCCTTTTTTTTTTTTAACAAAGATCTTAATATTTAAAAAAACCCTATCAAGTAACAAGTGGTAGAACAAGAGGAAATGTCCTCAGGTTGTGCCAGCAGAGGTTTAGATTGCATATTAGGAAAAATTTCTTCACCAAAAGGGTTGTCAAGCATTGGAAGAGGCTGTCCAAGGAAGTGGTGGAGTCACTGTCCCTGGAGGTATTTAAAAGATGTGTAGGCATGGCGCTTAGGGACGTGGTATAGTGGTGGACCTGGCAGTGCTAGGTTAAGAGTTGGACTTGATCTTATGGGTCCTTATGGGTCTTTTCCAACCTAAATTATTCTATGATTCTACGATTAAATTTTACAAAGATCTGCTTTTTTTTCGGAGTCCGTCGTCGTCCGTGTCCCCCCCCCCCCCCCCCCCCCGCCCCC
>NW_010972437.1:1410023-1547080 GCF_000737465.1 Haliaeetus leucocephalus
CCCGCTCTCCCCTGCCCCCCCCCCCCCCGCCCCGGCATGTTCCTGACACTCCCTTCCTTTTTGCAAAGCAGCCCTCAAGCTTCTTGTGTCAGCTTGTGGGCAATGGTGAGCCCAGGAGGCGAGTGAGCAAGCACTGAGGAGAGGGTGGCATAAGCCTTCAGGTATATGAAAGGGAACAGATCCTTGGCTCTAGTAAACCAAACGCATGCAGTGAGAAAGGGGTCTTGACAAAATCATTTATGCTTTCAAGGAGAGAGAAGAAATATCTTTTCACCTTTGAGCTTGGGAGGAAAAGAAGAAGGGAACCACATCTAGAGAGATGCTAGAGGGCAAGTGGCCCTGGGGAGCTGCTCAGACAGCCCATGAGGAAGATGATACTAGCATCAAAATTAGGTTGTTAGCCATAGCATTTATAAAGTCTCATGCCAAATGTTAGTGGAGTGCTGACATTGCTGTAATGCCCTTGGCTGCTTGGTCTCACAGCCTAAATGTTTTGAGGTTTATTACAAGACACGCTTAGTAAACAAGTAAGATAAAGACGTGTGTGTTTCCCATCATTAGAATTACCAGGAATTTCCATGAAAACATTTCTGGTTTAGTGTATGTCTTCTGTTTAGCAGTTCTTACTGACACTAGAAATGCGTGCTATAAATAGGTCTGCATATCATACTAGAAATTTCACCAGCTTTGGAGCATACTTTCAGCACTTTCTGCAATTATATATTTTCAGAATATTTTCTACGTATTCTAAACAATAAATATCTACTGCTTACCTAAATAGTATCCAATGTTTAATGTGTTATGGACAAATCCTTAGCCATTACAACGGACATATTTCTGTCCACAAAAATGGAGTAATGAAAATTTACAACAGCTTAAGGTGAGATAATGAATTTTAGTTCTATGCCTAAATTTTAGGTGTAGATAATATAAGTAGTTTTACATTAAATTTTGAGTATCTTCTGTATCCAGGACTCTCAAAATATACAGGAAGCTTTGGAATGGGACAGACACTTAAAGAACAATTTTATTTGAGATTTACTGATTGAGAATCTGGCTGTTATTTGCCTGGCTATTTATATAGAACTTGAAGGGGAAGTGAATTTGCTTTTGGAGAGCTGAAACATCTCTGAAAATACTTCCCCTAAAAAGGACTGGTTTAATTTTGAAAGAAAAGTAATTTCTCTTTTTCATTACCCACACCTGTATATACGGGTTAGGGATACTCATAAAGTACAAAGTCACCATCCCAGTCTTCCCTAGACAAGGAAAATTAGAACAGATTGGTGTCTCCCACTTAAACAGATGATTACAGCAACTTGCTGTTGTGTGAGCTTTAAGATGGAGACAGACCTGCTCTACTTGGAAGTCAAAGTTACTGCTGTTGCTTTGGGATCCTCTTCTGTTCTTTTATAGTCTCTCTAAGCTGTTTCAGCAGTCATTCCTCATAAAATCAAGTAATCCTTTGTTTTCGAAGGACTCCTGGCTATCTTGGAGTAAAATTTTCCAATTTTAACCCTGTTCTGTGGTATCTTATGCAGTTTATTTCCTGGAAGCATGCTCCAGACAGCTGGCAGGCTTGCCAGGTAGGATTCTGGGCAATATGATAATTTTCATTGACTTGTACCAAGAATTCTTAAGTTCAAAGAGACAATATAATTTCCTCTGCTAATACTGCATCCGCATGTACTAACAGGATATTTTATAGGACACAAACAGATGAACAGGTCAGGCAGGTTTAGGCTAATGAAAAACAAATTGTTCTAGTAAGTGACCTATCTTTGCCTGAAGGGTTTAACTCTCTGATAATAAATTCAGGCTTTCAATGGTTCTCGTGATCCTGTGCAAGCGAGAGGCTTTTTGTCATTTATGATGAATTTGGCATATTTTTAGCTTGATTACATTGTTCAAAAGTTAATCCCTTACTAACTACTGTCTGAAATAATTGAATATTTCTTAGATGAACCTCTGCTTATCTTAACTCCATCAGTATGAAAACTATGTTTCCTTTTGACCCTTCCAAAGGCAGAAAACCTCGAAAGCCCAGACAACCAGTCACTGACAAACAGCAAATATTAATTAAATACTTACACAGTTGCCTTATCACAGTAATTCCTTAATGGTGATGATATTTCTTATTGTTTTAGTGGATCATCTAATTGTTTAATGGCATGGGATTTATCCCTTATTCATTATCCCTTATTTATGTATTATTAACTTTGTACTGCTCTAGAAAATGCTTTCACTGAAAACTGGTGGGACTGTCCGGGACAGAAAGGATCTGAAGATATAATTTCCTGAGTCCCAGCTGATGAAGTGGCTGTGGGGGAACAAAGCTAAGAGCAAGTGGCAATATCCCATACAACAGGAAAGTGGAGCAGTCCAAAGGTGATGAACTAAGCTAATGAGGATGAGCTCAGGAGCAGAAAACAATGACGTCTGAATGCTAATGGTATCACCTGAAGGGAGGTCTGGAGTAGAGGGAGATGGCTTATGAAAAAGAGAGAGAGGCCTGAGACACAAACCAGAGGGGATAAGAGGTTTTCCACCCATGACAGTGGGAGATGGAAAAGACAGACCTGGCTGTGGTGTTGATCAGAGCGAGGCCTGCAGCAGGCAGACGTGGAGAAAAGCTTCTGTGGCAAAAGAGAGAGTCACTCTTGGGACCAACAATTATGTCAGATGTAACTATGAAAACCTACCATGACCTTTCTGTTCTCCTGTCTGTTCCTTTCTCTCTAATTTAAAAAGGGGCCAAGAGGCACTGGAGTTGCTAAGAATTGTATGAAAATGGAAATGTCTTTTTTCCAACTAATTCTTTGCTTGTTTTGTGTGGATTTCTTAATATGTTATTAATAATAAACTTCTTTAAAATAAAAGTTATTTAAAACTTAAGAAAAGCCCAGCAACCTGCAAGGCCCCAAAATTACACAAGTAAAAGGGAATCCTTTTTTTCAGACTGAGGAAAAGCCTGAAAAAGATATTTCAGATAGTTTGAAAGAGGATGTGAAACAGGTACACGAATGCAGAAGTCACACAGTTCTTAAGGGGAATTTTGCTGCTTTCCCTTGGCAGTGGCAAGAGGAGGGTCTCCGCTCCTGGCAAATGCATTTCAAAATGGATTTTTACGAAGAGGGATAGTAGGAAGATTCCCTGGAGTGTACTGAGCAGACAAGTTTCAAAATGGTGTCCGTATGTCTGAGGCTCTGAGTCACTGTCAACAGCTTGCATCCCTTCGACTTTTCACAGCCTTAAATCCCTATTTCAGCCTGCTTCCTAGGGGCTCTCCAGGTATGCAGGTACACAGTCCCCAGACTAGGAAATCTTGGAGGGACATGTAATCTGGTTGCATTATCCCTTTTTGTCTTTTGGGGCCAGATGTGACAATAGTTTGGAAGACAATACGGTATCATCAGGATTTCCCTCTGTTCAAACACTGTAAATCCTATTCCTGATACCAGGTAAAGTCTGCATAACAATAGAAAAGAAACATCCACTATGGTTTCTATTTCCTGACTTCAAGTAGAAAAAAACATTTCTCCTGAATCTTTTTTATTTTCAGTTTAAAGTCATTTGCAGCTTAGTTATTCATGCTAGGCTACACTGAATTATTTACCTTTTTCCAAGGGTTTCTCTTTAATTTTTTTTAATAGTCTCACCTGAAATAATCAGAAAATAGCAGAGGAGAATTGTAAAAACAGTATTTAAAATTAAGCAAATTGAATTTATTCCTTGTTCTAGAATAGTATGTATTACTGTAACATGCAATTATATTGGGAAAAAAAAATTTAAACTCCCCCCAGGTTACAGATTGATTTCATAGTTGTTTTCTAAGCTTTTGCTCTGCTTCCTGGGGTATCTCTTAGGCTCCGTTCAGTATGGAGTCCATTATGTACTACACACTTAGATAGATGAAAGGTATTATGGCAAGCTTAACTTTCCTTCTGTTTAGTGAATAATGATTTATAATTATTTCTTTTATGATGTTGAAGTTAGCTGGGCATATGCCTACCAACTCATTTCTTTTTGTTACTGAGGTGTTGCTTTTTAACAGCAGTTGTTCTAGACGTCCCTCAGATGGTAGATTTAAATGAGAGCTCTGAGTACACTGTTGCTGGTCACAGCTCTCATCTAGAGCTTTTCTTATGTGATTTATGGTCTGTAGTACCCTATTTATTGCCTGAGTTAAAGAGAAATCATCAACACAAAGAGATGGTCACAAGTTGCTTTTGCTTATAGCATGTGATCTCTATTCCTTACTGGGGAAGTCAAATGAGAACTAACAGAGAACAAACAAAAGGAAAGAAATGTACGAAGGAGGGACATTTGGAAGGACACTAAAAAGTTATAGCCATAAAAATTACACATTATCTTAATTTGGTTTTAATATTACTGAATCACTTCACTGTTAAGAGACAGATCCCCAGGAGACGTGAAGCAGCATAGCTTTTTATCACCAGAACATCACCTGATGGATTGCAAATGATGGAAAATAAAAGGTAAATGAGCACAAACAGACATGCAGATCCAGGCAGAACTTTGGTGAGCATTAGCAAAGGCAAAACCTCTAGGCAGAGTCCTCCATGATCTTTGCTTTTCCTTATTTCACCTCTTCCCCACCTTCTGTGAGTTATAGTCAGATTTCTTTCTAAAGTATTTTAATCTCTCTATTGCCAGAAGAAATTTCTGCAATTGTCAAGAGCCTAGTTACTCCTCTCTTCCTTCTGTTCTTGTTGGTGTTCTTCAAAGTGTGTCTCTGTGTGCCTGCTTTTCTGCTGGGTGTAAGCACTTTTTGGTCCCTACAGTAGAAATGTTTTGCCATACTATACAAGTCTTGGCCTTATTAAGAAATAAACTATTTTATCTCTTTTCTCTCTTTCACTAACAATAGTGAGTGGAGAAAAATGAACAGAACAGCTATAGATGGGGAAGATTATATTTCCAGAAAAATGTTCATATAATTACACAGAAATTTGGCACACATGAAGAACTGCTGAAAACACCAACTTCATGCAGTTTTCTACTACTGCTACTAATACCACCCAAAGCCAAAGTGATTTCTTTGGGGAATAAAGGTCACAAATTGATCAAGGAAAAGCAGAGTTTAGCTGTAAAGTCAGGATTATTAGTTCTTGCTCTGGAATCCTGGCTGCAGACTGAGTTCAGTTGCTTCTTCCTGTTAAACCCTTTTAAAGATGAGAAGATATCTAAGAATCCCATAGATCCTCTCATGAGAGGCAGAACTCTAAAATTATGCTGAGATTTCAAGGTATTTGAGGACATACTCCACACCGTGGCAAGAATGGAAAAACATAAGTGATGAATAGAAAAGAAGATTATTCCTAAAAAAACCCCTTTCATTCAAGGATTTAATATTATTCTACAAAGGAGGAAACTACCATCACATTACATATTAAAAAAAAAAAAATGAGGCAGAAAGGTGAGCAACATGACCCAATCTTGCAAAAGAGCTTTACAACGTGAAAGGCAGACCGCGCTGCTGGAGCAATGACTGCATTTACATACTGAAAGTAGCAAACGCCTCTGTAAGGCGAGGGTGATATAATAGTGTGTGAGAAGTAAAAACCCTGGTGACTTTGATTGTATGTGACTGCTCTTCTGTGCATTTCTGTTAAAAGGCTAGTTGTTTGTTTTGACTGTGCTTTCGTATTTCAAACAAAGGATATCACCAGCTTTAGATTCCAATGCTTTGCCTTGGTCTGTGAAGAAATAAATTATACTACACTTAGCACATTGAAAATTCATAGAATTTGTGAAGGCACAGGCTTAAGGCATGCTTCCCATTACTCACCGCATATTTATACAAGTTCTCTCAGCCTGGTTACAGCCGTTGGCTGCACTCAGGTCAACAGCATCACATAATAATGTTGAACTGTATTAACTGCATAAATAAGAGATTTTAACAGTGGACTCTGCTTGAAGAATGGGTCAGCAGCGTCAAGCTAAGGGCAAAATTATCCTCAAATCTTCACAGTACCTCTACATTTCTATACTCCAGCTTCCTAATGTACTCAGAAAAACCAGAAGTGCTATGCAAGTACGAGACAAATAATGAACAACTCTACCTTGAAAGTAGAACTGATTAATTTTTTCCTTCCCAAAGAAAACATTTATAGCATTATTACTTTTTGGAGAAAAACTAAATTTCAACTCATGTTTTTTGCTCTACATCCATTCTTCTGTGCTGATAGTATTGTACGCATTATTAATTGTGAGTGACTCCAGGCAGCCTAAAATGACATGAAATAACAGCTCTGAAGCTATAACTGACTTATAGCTGTTCTACGATAAATGTCCAACTATTTTTATTCATCCCACCAAGAACGCTGATTTAGAAGTAAGGCCCTTTTAAGGCGCCTTTTAGTGAGACCCTTTAAACCCATCTTTTTCGGTACTGAGAAAACTTCTGATTTCAAAGCAGAACATGGCACATCTCTGTTTTCTTCATTGCCACATGGTTGCTCTCAAGAAAGAAATAATAATTGGTAATATTACCTCAACTATTGTGTGCACAGTCAGCCTGAGAATTTCTATCCAAATATTTCATAATATAAAGCACTATGGAGAGGCTGGAAAAGAAGAATTGCTCCTAAAATCACATACTGAGATTAGTTCCATGATTCTGACTCGGCTAAAATAAATTGATTCCATTTACTTCACTTCCAAGCCTTCTTCAAAAGACAAGTTTTTTCTTCTTGTGGAAAAAAACTGAGGCACAACTGGAAATCTGAAGCGATTTTTCAATTCAACGGCGACTTCGATTACAACTTGTATTTTGATTACAGAACCAAACTTCTTAGTCTAAGGTAATCCACAAGAATGGTAAGCAATGCTTTTGTCATCCATATCTTATTCACCAACCACCATTTTAAAAGTATGTTGCTTGGGTATAAAATATAGGAAAATCAGTCTCAGTTCTCTCTCATTCTTCTTTGTCATTGTTTAGCCACCCCGAAACCAAATCTAGTGTGTCAGTGAGCTACACAGCAGAGATCCTTTCCTTGATTTTTCTCTCTGGAGGCTAAGCAACATGTTCCTTACTTTTTTCCCAAAATACTTCTTTAGCAGGGTAAGCATGGGCTTAGGAATCACTCAGCTGAGAGAAGCTGACTCACATGTCCCAGGAGACACCCTCAGAAGGAATGAAAGACACAAGTGTTTTCTGTCTTCAGCAACTTACAAAGTGCTAGCTTAACACTATCCCATTCACAGGCTGCAAACTGTAACCCTTCCCTACCTCTTTGTGTTCTGGGTAGGAATTTCAGCAGGCAGATCTAGCAGCCTGCTAGTTTGCATTACTGTACTTCAACTCTTTGACCTGCCACCACCCTGCAGCCACAGGCTTTGAGCTGTGCTCCTGACACATGCCAGATTCTTCATGAGGAATGAATGGGGTGAGCGAGAAATATGCAGGGCTTTGCCAAAGCCACACGTCAGTTGTGGCTGCAAGACAAGAAGTGGATATGAAGTTTCATTTAGTAATGCTTCTGAAACTGAGAAATGACAAGATCTTTTACTCTTGTATTGAGGATCGTATGGAAAAAAAGTGCAAAGTATGCGAGTAATTCCCTTTCCTTAGG
Organism: Haliaeetus leucocephalus; assembly: GCF_000737465.1. Taxonomy (NCBI): domain Eukaryota; kingdom Metazoa; phylum Chordata; class Aves; order Accipitriformes; family Accipitridae; genus Haliaeetus; species Haliaeetus leucocephalus. The sequence goes on from NW_010972437.1 coordinate 1,417,625, forward strand.
GGGTGGAGGTCATTAACAGCTATTTCTGAATTTGTAATAATGCTGTTTATATTCACCCTCTGGGTAGCACCATCCTGGAGCTATCCTCAGCCCTTCATCACTAGACATAATCCAGTGCTTTAATGAACGTGGGGATGCTCTCACTCCTAGGAATGTAAAGCATTATGGGCAAGGTGGAGGTTGACGCTGTTCATACCAAATTGAGTTAAAGGAGACGCCTGAAAATGTGTTTTATCTTTATAGCTGAGCATGGTTTGCTGAAGCAAGGGATAGCCTTTTAACACGTATTAATGTGCTAATCTGCTATTAAAATAACATCCACAGCCTTTTCAGAAATTATGACCTCTTGCTTGTATTAGAATACATACCTGCTGAACATATAAAACATATGTTTAACAATGGGATATAAAAGGCTTTTGATTTTCAAAGTGTATAAACAGGACTCAACATGGCTCACACTTTCACAGCCACAATTTTGTACTTGAATTAAATGGCATTAAAATGACATTATTTACCCACCTATCTGTCTAATTTGCTCTAACATTCAAATACATGACTAAATCTTCTAAATCTTACAATGGTTAATATTATATTAGAGCCCTTTGAAAAGTCTGGTCCAAACCCACATTTCACTAAAAGTAATTTAGTAATTCACAAAGCTATACACATTCAAACCACTAACTTGTTTAATAGATCAAGTGTAAATAATGTTCCTATGTCTTGAGCAGGACTTTAAAGTGTGTCTCCAGTCTCATATCTAAAAGGTCAGAATATAACTGTCATATAACAGCACTACTCCTCTTTGGGAGGGCAGAATACTTCCCCTCTTCCCAAGTTAAAAGTTCTTTCCAAGAAAAGCAAACAATTTTTTTTTCTGTCCTGAAAACAACTCCTCAAACAATGTTCTAGCATGATTTCCCACTGAATGATGCATCCTGTAGGACGCATCTGAGCTAGGTATTTAGTGACCAGGAAGAAGTTTCATAGTAATTTACAGGGTTTCAGGAGCGTAGAAAGTAAGGGGAACCCAATGGAAAAAAATCACACATGCTTGTGCCGTGCTGGTCATCAGCTCCATAAAGAGGGGACACTGGGTAAAAAGAAGAGAGCTGAATGTGTGGCAGCTATTGAAAGGAAAAGTAGAAGGAAGAACTTGGCAATTCCTTGCTGTACTTTCCTATGGTGTTAAACATTTGACCTAGCAGGAATAACATTTCTGTGATTGCTAAGGGTAAGAAAATTAGGAAAGGTTTGCTAATTAACAAGCATGCTGGTTTTGGCTGGGGTAATGTTAATTTTCTTCGTAGTAGCTAGTATGGGCTGTGTTTTGGATTTGTGCTGGAAACAGTGTTGGTAACACAGGGATGTTTTAGTTACTGCTGAGCACTGCTCACACAGAGCCAAGGTCTTTTCTGCTTCTCACCCCACTCCACCACTGAGGAGGCCGGGGGTGCACAAGGAGTTGGGAGGGGACACAGCTGGGACAGCTGACCCCAACTGACCAGAGGGATATCCCAGACCATACGGCATCATGCTCAGCATATAAAGCTGGGGGAAGAGGGAGGAAGGGGGGATGTTTGGAGGGATAGTGTTTGTCTTCCCAAGTAACCATTAACATGTGATGGAGCCCTGCTTTCCTGGAGATGGCTGAACACCTGTCTGCCCATGGGAAGTGGTGAATGAATTCCTTGTGTTGCTTTCCTTGGGTGCGTGGCTTTTGCTTTACCTATTAAACTGTCTTTAGCTCAACCCACAAGTTTTCTCACTTTTACCCTTCTGATTCTCTCCCTCATCCTGCTGGAGGGTAGAGAGTGAGCGGCTGTGTGGGGCTTAGTTGTCAGCTGGGGTTAAACCATGGCAATCCTTTTTGGGTCATGGTCCCTTCAGAAAATTAACTATCCCAGTCAAAACCAGCACAACAAGATACTTTTGGACTGAACTCTGTAAATACTTCCACATCTGTCAATGATTTTTTTACACTTGAAACAAAACCCCCAAATTCAGATTTTTGTAGATACTTTTGCAGAATTCAGAGGATTAGTTGCCAAAGTAAATACTTATTGCAGAAAAACTTATTTCCTTTACAGTTTCTTGAAAAGTCTGGATACAATGATTTTATTGAGGTCACAGCAGTGTTTTGATAAAGCTGAACCACATTATGAAGCTTAACTAGGTTTTGTTACTGTGTTATTGGCTTAACTAATAACTACTGAAAAGTTCCTCAGTTCTAGAGAAGAAAAGAAAAACCCAGGCTGAGACTTGTGTACAGAACTCAGAATTACAGCTCACATTAACCAAAATCAGAAAAGAGGAGTATGCAGACAACTACACAAAATTCAGGCAGACTAGTCAGTGGTGTAACAGGAAAATTAGAGAACAGTAAAATGTATGCCTGTATTTATCAGCAAAAGATAATAGATACTTACAATGAAACAGAAATGGAAAATTAATTTAGACAAGGTTTAACTATAAATAAAGTATGATTATCTACGAACAATCTTAAGTTATTTTTTAATGTTTTTGTGTAGTGTATCTATAAGGTTACTCAAATACATGAGAGTTTTCAGATTTGGACCTTGATTCAGACTTAGAGGCAGCCAAGAGACATGAAAAAGCCTGGGTGGAGGAAATAAATATGCATCTTCTCTGGAAGATGAAAAATGTCTGACTGCACTTAGTTTTGAAAACCGCTTTAGTTTCATGCAGTCCCTATTCCCTGACAACACCCTCTTGCCAAGCCCTCATGCCCCCCACACCCCAAACACCCCACAACAACTGAAACATGCAATGAATAATCCTGTCTGTCGAAGCAGCTATTTCCAGGATTGGACTTGCGCTGCTTGGGGATGCTGATACCATTTAGTAGTGATGATTTGGGCCTGGAACATGGGTACTGGGCCTCCAATTTGCCTGACAGACATCAGTTTCCTGAGCTCAGCTAACTCTGAATCAAGACAAGTTCCAACACAGTATTTTAAAAATTGCCTCTTAATTACTGTAGTTGTGCTAAGAATAGAGAAGAGAGGCAAAACATCATTGCTAATGAAAAGTCATTGAACTAGCAAGACAGATAGATGCTTTTTATTCAACGACTTGAGATGCCAGAAGATTCTCTGATCTAGGCATCTGGGAATTAAAATCTTCCTGAGCATAATTAAAGTGTTTGTCTGCCCTAACCTATAAAAGGTTTATCCACAATGCCAGTTATCATCTAATGAGAAAGGATATCTGCCAAAGAGAACACTACTCTATTTTTCTCCTGTATCTTTGCAAAGATGATCATCACAAGTACTTGGAACAAATACAAATAATCAACCTCCTATTATTATAATTGTTTGGATAAAAGGGTTGCAGTTTAAGACTCATGATATAAATCAACAGTCTATTTATGCTGTTAGTTATCAGGTGTACAATTACGCACATTTATTCCCTTGAGTAATTGACCTTAGCCTTAAGTGGATGCCCTCTCCATCATGTTTACCTTGCTATTCTTTCTCATCCTCTAAACAAAATAACAGATCTATAAATCAGAGATATTAAAATAGCTTCAGAAAGACACCAGGCTGTTTTTCAGCCTTCCTGTTCTTGAGACTGCCCAGTTAGCAGACTGCTGGGTGACACCTCAAGGGCCATTTCATTTTACTCCATTTTGTCATTGCTATGCCACCTTTTTTAATTGTCAGGGATGGGTGATTTTTAGGATAACCTGGCCGAGTTCCAGATGCAGTTTCTACAACAGTAAGTGTAATAGGCCCACTGTGATTATCTAAAACAAGAGAACTTTACAATACACAGATGCATCAGCTTTAATACAGCTAAGGTGGCAGGATACGCTTAAATAAGATACTATGCAGATACATCAACCCTTATGTAGGTACACAGAGAGAGCAGGCAGGACATATGAGACTTATAAGTATCCAATGGCAGACAGCTCAATCACAGAAGTGTTAAAGAACAAAAATATTTTTAAATATTATTATATATACCAGTTGACAGGTATAATACCATGTAAGATTTAAGATAACAAAACTTTTCCTACAATTAAAAAAAGGAAAAATCCTTTGTAAACTTTCATTATTGTAATACTTGGGCCAATACCACATTCAGGACAATGGATCTTTCACTGATGCAGCCTGATATCTGATTTTGAACTTAGCCATAGCTATTGGTTTGCCAGAACCAAGTTCTCAAAGTGCTAGATAACCCCACTGAAAAACTAAACCTTCTGACATTTTTGGAGATAAGATGCACTGTACTGAGGATGATGCAGCCTCAAAAAGGAGGTTATTAGTTCTCTGGATTCTCAAAAACTCCCTCTTCGCTCATTTCCAAGGAAGGTCTCATTATGGGCGACAACTTGCTTGCAAGTCATTTTACCAACTATTTAAATGCGAAAAACAGGAGTTTGGGTAAGTATGAAAGAGTTCAAGCTGTTTCTTTAACACAGCTTTCATGTAATAAATTGAAACTAAACTACATTTGAATAACTCTATTTTCCTCTTTTATATAATATTTATATAAACCTTTATTTATTACGTCAGTTTGGGAATCCTTTTTTTCATGGTATTCTTTACCCACCTGCTGGCTTATTTTGCAAACTCTCTCTTTCTACCAGTGGTAAAACACTAACTTTTTTTGGTTTTATTTAATCTGTTGAATTACTCTTTTCAGAAAAGTGACACAGGTAACAATAAAGCAGAAGAATGCAGCATATTCCGCAGAGGTGAGATGAGCCTATCCTGGTTGAAAGAATTCACTTCAAAGCCTTTAAAAAATAAAAAATAAAAATTTACCCTATAAGCTAGTGAAACCTGACCTTAGAAAGCTGATCTCAGCTTAGGAAACATTAAAAAAGGGAAGGAGAGAAAAAGAAAAAGATAAAAATAAAAGCCTGGAATTTTTTCAAGACCTCATTTCCCCTTTCTTAGGCCTAAGCCCCCAAATGGAACGGATGTATATATTTTCCAGTCTGTCAAAAGATACCCTTCCTAAATCAAAGGCTTCTTTCCTACTCAGAGCACTTCCTCCTGAGTACCTATGTTACAAGAGGCAACTTAATTTCTGCAATTCACTTTCTTGGCTAGGGCTCTTTCAGCCTTTATAGCAATTAGGTACATCTCAGGCAGTCACCTGATTAATTTTCAGCTGGGGCTCGTAATGCCATCTATCAAGACTAAGCACGTGCACTTGAAAAAAATAACCCTTGCATCAGTCGTGACCTGGCTAGTCCTTGTCTTCGTATACTGTGACCAGGCAAAGGGGTAATATTGCAAAGGCTGTCAAAGACCTGTTTATAATAAACTTGATCTTATGTCCTTTCCATGGAGAGGCCATATGCTTTTGATCTGCATGAGCCCAAGCAGTTCTGTGTTTTTTTTTGCAGTTACTTTGCTGCTTTAAGAATGCTATGATTGTAAGAGCATCTTTTAAATGAAGTCATGACATAGGACTGTGCTTTATAGGCATTGTCTTCATGAACATGTAGACAGACAATGTTGAAACTGATTTAGATATCTAAATATTACAACCGTTATGTACTGAGGTTCAGTTAAAAAAAACAAACAAAAAAACCAACAACACAAAATCAAACACAACATTTGGGACTCAAGTCCAAAACTGTAAGCCTTGCTGGGCTGGCTGTGAAGGCAACCACACCTCATCTTCTGTTTTCAGTATTAAAGATACCTGTCCGGACATCAGTCTGCACCTGAATATCTGTAGAAGCACCTCAGTCCTGAAAGGCCATGGAGAAGCTCAGCTCCACCTTGGGTTTCACTGTGGCCAATCTGAAGATGCTTGTCTGCAAGCCTAAACCCTCCTAGGGGTCAGATCTCAGGGAATATTCTTGTATGAAGTTCCTGTATGAAAGTTTACCAAGCTTATTTTACAGAAAACACAAACTTGCTTGGTTTTGATGTCTTTGGGGAGACAACTGGAAATTGCTGCTCTCATTTTGTTCTAGCAGTACACGTATTAAAGTGTCTGTGGGATGTACATGTAACAATTTTATGGCATCAAACCACACAGATTGTCTCTGAGTTGCCTTGCAACTCCCTCTCAATGTCTATTTTTATATGTTATCTGTATATATTACATGCATTATTATTTATATTATATATGTTATATTCTCATTTTCTCCTTCCTTAACTCATGTAAAGAGCTGATAAATAAGTAGCTTCATCAATAGCTATAGTGACTTTACCTAGTATCTAATTTGCCAGCTGCTATGACCCCAGTGATGCCATGTCAATCTTCCATCATATATCTAGGCTTAACTTTGTTTCTATGCAATTTTCCTAGGCTGAAGAACATTTCGTTAACTCCTTCAAACAGTTCTAATCCTCATCTCCTCAAGCCACTCCTTTTGGTTTCCATCACTTCCCAACTTAGTACATTCAAATGCTTTGATTATTATAAGTTTTGACCTTCAGAAAGTCAGATGTGTTTGGTAATGTTTATTTTACAAAGTGTTGCTAAGTCCCAAGGGTTCAAGCTTGACTTGTTCAAGGGACAAGGTAATGATGTTGAAAATGATTCCATTGAGCCAGCTAAGTATTACCCTTATTAATCAATCCTCAAAGCATATTAAGAATGTTAAAATCTGTTAATACATATCCTTTAATTAACATTACTGAATTCATACATTCCCTTCAAACTAAAATAAATTTACAGCTTCTCTAATGTTGTGGGATTTTTACTTTTTGCAAAATGTCAGCTAAAACCCATATTTGCAAAAACATGTATTGCATCATCAATACAATATTATTAATGTCTTTAAAATATAAGAGTGATACATGCCCACTGTACAAGCCCCACTTGATCTAAGTATTTCCACTGACAGCTGTGGACATTAGGTAAGTCTCTAGCCATACTGTGAACATGCATTAAGCAGAAATTAGCACAATTAATATGCTTCAAAGAGGGGAGACTAACGTTACCTAAACAAGGCAAAAGTCTAGGTCACGGCACAGGATGAGTGTCCTTCCACTCCTGGCAGTGCTGGCCCCAGTGTCTCAGCAAAAGCCTCTCTGTCTGCAAATGCTGTACCTAATATCATCCCCCTCCAGGGTCCTTCACCCATGGAGTGCTTTGGGCTACCTTCCCATTTTCCTAAATTCACTGGTTCCATAAGCCAGGAGCCTTGGCCTGATAAAATCTGATTTTTTAAGAAAAATGGAATACGTAACTAAGAGCAACATCTCTGGCAAAAAATTTCTGCACACTGCCTGGAAAATGTAAATTGCTCCAAACCAATAAAGATTTTAAATTTCCCAAACAAACAATCACTGTATTTTCATAACATGAAAAGTGAAGACCTTTTCTACCTCATTGCCAGAAATGAATAGAGCATTTCAACTGAACTAAAAAATACAAGAAAAAATGTCCTCAAATAGACACCTGGAATATAAAATTTCAGTACAAATGATTAATATTTGCCACAATAATTAGCAAGTGAATCATCATCTTATCATCAGGTGTGTCAGGCAGCCTTAATAGTGACCTGTCAAAACAGCATTAGAAATTAAGTAAAAAATTATATCATATTTAAGTTGTTCAGAGAAGGATACATTACAGAGTCATTACAGTCATCCTAGGAGCAGGTGCTAGCAACTCAATGATTTCAATATTCAGTTAAAAGAGAAGATTACATATGGAAAGAATCATTCTCTGTGGCTTATGATATCCACAAAAGGACATATATTTCAATCACACACTCACAGAGAAAAAAAAAATAATATCAGAGTTTAAGCTGATTAATTTAAAATAACACTTTAAGATATCTTAAAATTTCTCTCCACACTTTCAGTATCATACCCAGATATACCTAAAACTGAATCTTATGAATGTGGTCCTCTCCATTTCTCCTCTCTCCTGAGGCTAAAAAAAGTGTCTGTTAATGCCTCATGACTCCACAAAAACAACATCCCGGTTACCAGGCTGGAAAGTACACTAACACTCCTGTTTTTTCAGATAATTTAGGAACCTGTGGAATCACAGACTTAAATGCTTCCTGAAAACCCCTTTACTCCCACAAACACGATAATGCCCTTAAATAAAAGTTCATCACAGGTAGTTTTTTGTGGAACTTGGCTCTGGTAGAGGTGAGTTCAATATTGGAATAAAAGTGGAAGGCATGTTTTTGAAAAGGTCAGTCTGGAATTAACACTTTTCTTTCTGTACACATGCACAGCTGTAATTAAGATTTCTTTACTATGTAGTTACATAATTGCACTCACATATGAGAGATCTCATCATCCGAGAGTTAATAATTGAACCCATAAGTATATACAGCTGTAATTTTACAGCCGAATTGTGGCCTGCCTAAAATTCAGCCCTGGTGAAAATGCAGCAGGCAGCTGCCTTTCCTGCTAGGCTAATATTTCTCACCAAAAATATTTTGTAAAAAAAAAATTATTGTGATGTAAGAATTACTAAAGTCTTTGAGCAGCATCCTGGGGAGGCCATACAACAAGGTGCTGCACTTGAAGTAATTCCTACATGAATACATCATCTACTTTAAACAATTAGAACCTGTCATTAGTCATACCAGCAGTGTACTTCCATGGCTAATGGTTAATGGCATCAAAGTAGAGCAGCTTCTGCAGCTCCAGGGAGATTATTCCATGCTATATTGATACACCTTAAAATGGACTTGTTCCTCTGAAAGATGGGTGTATTAAACAGAACTCTGTGCTTTTATACATTGAGAAGCCTGGGAAACACTTATAAAAGTGTGCTATGTGCTAATACAAGCCCTTTGCAAGCAAACTCAGGTTTCCCATTCTCTATTTCTGCCAGCCAAAATAAATGATAAAAAATACAATCCATATTTGGATATATGAATATATATTAATACCCAAAATATACAATTGAAGTAGATTCAATGAGTTTCTGACTTTTTCTACCATTTTCACATTGTTTTAGAAAGATTATCAAAATATATATATCCATGCACAAGGACATTTATTTTCATTTCCAGGTCTTCCACCTGTCAAACAGGTGGAATTTCCAGGGAGGGAGTAAAGTTTGTTATGTCTGTACTGCCATTCAGGGCTTAACGATACAAATGCAATAGCACTTCTGATTCAAGACTGAGACTGATGTTACCTTTTTGTCTCCAGGCTCTAAAATATACCTTTTACAAGAAGAAAGTCAGCCCACAGTGAAATGTGGTACGTAATCATTGATTTGGAAAACAGCCACTTGAAATGACTCTGCTGCTACCCACTGGTTGAGTCATTTGAGGTGGGCGATTCAATGTAATTTTGAAAACATGTATAATATTGTGGGCTCGCCATGAACATTTTTTATTTTCCTGTTTTTATGGAATTAGGACACAGTTCAGGGACAAAATGTCTCATCTAGAGTAGGAGAGAAAAAAGAAAGCGAGAGAAATCCACGAATCTTGTAAGAAAGATTTGTAACAAGAAACAATTGGTATTTGCAAAAGAAAGTATTCCTTTAGAAAATAACATAAGGTACTACAGATGAAACAATATTTCCTGAAACAAAAGAATGAGACATAATTCCATACCCCTGGCCACACTAAATAAGAACAGACTATAAAGCTGATTGTGAAAGGTAGGGGAAAACTAGTAGCAGTACCTGTTCATTTACCTAATTCTGATAAAATTTTTAAAAGGAATTTGAAGTCGAGTGAAGATACATCTCTATCAGTCTTCTATCTGTCTGAGTGCTCATATGCATGTGCTTATGCACTTTTTATAGAGATAATCAGCATGTTTCAGGTGTTAAAGGAAAAAGGCAAATCTGATTGAAAATATGTCATTGAAAATGTTTTCAGTAGGAAACTACTGAATTGCAAAAATATCCAATTTCTTCAGGTAAGGAAAACATAAAAAGAATTTTGGCTGGACTTCTGATTTAGGTGATTATACAAAATGAATTTTTTATCTTTATTCAGAAATTCTGCACAGTTTTCCACTGACAGGATTTGGGTTGCACTTCTTTTGGCCCAAACCACATGAATAGATCAAAGAACAAACATACAAATACATAAAGAACGGTCATGTAAAATATTTTTTGACAAATTCTTATTTCCTTTCCCTACACATCTGATACCTTTGATTAGAATGTTGTCTCTGTGTTAGCATTTCAAGCTTTAGAGGACAAACCCCTGCCTTGCTTTCTGGGGCAGGAATTATGGGTGAAATCCAGATGTATGCAAATCAGCAAATTTATATTACACTTTAAGAATAGGACCATCAAACACTGGAACAGGTTTCCTAGAGAGGTGGTCGATGCCCCAAGCCTGTCAGTGTTTAAGAGGCATTTGGACAGTGCCCTTAACAACACGCTTTAACTTTTGGTCAGCCCTGAAGTGGTCAGGCAGTTTGACTAGATCATCATTGTAGGACCCCTCCAACTGAAACAGTCTATTCTATTCTATTCTATTCTATTCTGCTTGTCTGATGAAAAACACAAGCAACAGAAGTAACAGAAATGATGGAAAAGCAAAAAAACAGGGACAGTAATCATCTGTACGTAAGGCACAAAATTTCTATTAGGAAGAAAATGATGATGGAGATTACCAGAGTCAAAGTAGAACTAAGACACTCATTTTGGAGTACTTGGCTACACTGTGTGTCAGCAAAAACAGAAAGCTAAGTCTTTCTAGATGGATTGCATTCTTTCCTTTTAGAAATGGTTGTAAAATAAATATAAAATGTGCTATTTCTCTGTTAGATTGAGCCAAACTTGTACTTGAATCATACATGAAATCTGAATTGCACTACCTCTATCAAATAGAAATTTCTTTTAAATTGGCTCTTCTTCTATTCAATTTGTTTTCCTCCAGCCTCCATTTGTATACCATATGTATCTAGTAGAAGATGATTTGCCCAAGATTCTGAAGAAAAAAAAGAAACAAATTTTGTGTCAGCAAAATTCTTAGATAAACATGTAATGATGGAATTGATTCCGTAAAGATTTCATTTTTGTCCTTGGCATTACAATCTGGGTTAAGTTAGTCCAGTCCATATTTAGGGAAAATCGAATCTATGACCCTTTAGTGAGATGCTGAGATAGTTACTGTTATGAAGATATTTTATCCTTGTGGGACTTAAGATACACCTCAATCTTTCTGAATAGCAGATGCTAGAAATTCAGAAAACAAACACACACCCCATTATTCTTAACAAATAATAGGCTATATCACCCACTTCTGGGGAAAAAAAATAATCTGAAAATAAAAACACTGTCTGAGATACATGCTGGATAGTATCCAAGGAAACTATATCAAGCTCTTTCTGTGAGAAAGGGAAAAGAATCATGCATTAAGGGTCTTGTTTCTTTCATCATTCAGAACTATTACCCATATAACAGCAGATATATATACAAGCACCTAGCTCACAGTTAAAAGACAATACAAATATGTTTCCCAAGCTTTTAAAATTGGGTTGGTAAGAATCAAACATAATGGTCATAAGTAGAAGTGACAACTATGTAAAAAATATTGAGATATTGCTTATTTCTTATATTGTGCATTTCAAAGCAGATTTATCAAGCATTTCAGAAATTAAAAATACAGAGTACATGCTTTACAACATGAGAATTTAAGGCAAGAGATCACACAAATGATGGAGCTGTCAAAGCTGGGAGCTCTCACCGTACAGATATCAAGGTAGAAAAGATACTTATTTAATTTGAAGTGTGGTTTTTTTAATGATGCAGCTACATAACAGCTGAAAAAAAATCTAAAGTCCGTCAGTTTTATACTAGTGCTGTATTTTATCACATTGTCAATCTGTAAGTATATTGTAATTATCAAAATGACATTGTTGAATCTGCCATGTGACACCATAACCTTGGCTTTTGCATATGCTGCTGTTGATCCAGGATTGAGGCAACTGAGTTGATCTCACTTTTATAAACTTCCTTAGTCCCCACAATTTAATGTTACTCAGCAGTCAGTCCTGTAGAAAGCAATATTCCAGTGACAGAACCCATTTATCTATGAACCTTCCCTTGACAGACCTCATAATTTATATCCATAAGGTGTCCTTCAAAACGGATAAAGATTGATGGTTGAACAAGAACTGTACTTTAATAGCCATTGCATTACAAGCTTTTCCTTTAGGCATATCCAGACTCTGATCTCAATTAGGCAAAGCATATCTAAAACTCCCTTAGCACAAACACCATACGGATGCATGAGCTGGTACGCTGAATCATGACAGGGTGGGGTTAGACTGACACTGGACGCTGAAAGCAGTCCAATACTGCATATCCTTATGTACAATCAAATAATTCATAGGCTGTTTTGCAGAATGATTCTTAGCTTTCTTGAATTCGTGACTTCCACAGGATTTTAAAATACAGGTTTACACCTACCAAATTAACTTTTGTGAATGGTAAAATCTATGCACTTCTCTCAGATAAGTGTAATTTGGGGCAAATATGCTTCTACTATACCAATGAAACAGTTTTGGAGGAGTTTATTTTGCACCATTAATTTGGAACTAAGGCCATTTCCTGGTAATTAAGAAACAGTAAGTGTGAACTCAATTTTCCATTTCTTTCCTCGGTTCCCAACAATTCTTTGCTATGTTTACAAAATGGGATGTCCACCAACACGTGTCCCCTAGCTAGATCTCCAAAATTATCAACAAGCAATCACTCTTAAGTCCTAAAAGATGTATCATTATTAACACTAGAAGGTGTTTCTGCATAGTATCTAGTTATTTCCAGGGCCTGAATCATTGAAATACTTAAACCATCATTAATTTAGTCTGAAAATCCAATATACAGAGACTGTTTCAGAGTGAATTGTTTGTAAAACCACCTCTCTATTGAGCACAAGGGAAGACTGTGGAGCTTCCTTTCTTATTTTATATCCTTGCAAGTTAAGGATTGTGAGTAATTCTCATTATTTCCAATTTGCGAATGGGACAATGAACCACAACAATGAAACAATTTGCTTGGTCACACAAGGACTGTGTAGCAGAATAATTAATTGATATGGGCATGCGGATGTTCCTCCTTCAGACCCTTATCCTTACTGTTAGTGGGAATATACAACATCATGCTCAGGAACACCATCAGCAAAATGGATTGTCAAAGATCTGCCTTGTAAACATCAGCCTGTAGTGCTTGGGCTCATTTCTAACTCATCACCTGAAGTGTTAGGAATCTAACTTTTCGTCCATGAGGAATTAGGCTGTAGTGTATAAAAATGATCATAATAGTGGACTGTTTCTTATTCTTGAGAACTTTTTTTTTTCCATTTTGACAGTTTTTTTGTATGCAATCTCTTGCAATAGTGTTGGGAAGAATGCCTTTTTCCAAGTCACTGGTGGCTGAGAATTTGCAACTTTTTCTCTCAGAATGGTATTCACAATGGTTTGGCATATCTGCAAACTGAGATCTGAAAAATGCTCTTTTTGGAGCTATCCTGGAACATTCACCTAATAGCCCAGGAGCTATAAACACACTTGATAGTAATATCACCGAGAAATATGCAGAGTTATTTCCACACTTACTTCATTGATCCCCTATTACTTCTAGGTACTGTGACTTTCAGATGCTTCTACAAGAGTGTAAATGTGCAAAAAATTCAATGCAAAAATGCATATGTGTAGAGGTGCATGTATTTCAGCCATCACTATCTTGTCTTAATCTTCCTTTCCACTTCAAAAATTTTAGTTACATGTGAAAGCAGATGAAAGTAAAGCTAGCAGCCCAGGTATGAATGCCAGGCCTTGCAGTATAAAGGGTGATTGTCAGTTCTTCATTCCTCAGTACAAATGCTTTGCTGCTTACACAGATCTTGAGTTTGTAAAGTTTCAGAGTGACCCAAGTCCCTCTCTCTTTCTCTATGGGTTTTCATCAAATGAGTAAAAAGATAAAGTGCCATTAAGCAGGATTCACTGAAGCTTCTCTCTATGCATACACTCTGGTATTCTGGTACTGTAGCACTCCACCAGATAAGCAATTAAAAAGGCCCTAAAAATGTAATTTTATGTATGCACCCAAGTATTGATGAACATCTACAATGCACCTATTTGCTCTATCAGCTGACATCTAAACAGGTCTGGGAAAGCAGAGAATTGATGGTTTTACTGGTTTCAGGAAGAACTGTCCCACGTGAAGCACAGCTTAACTGAGATGCACTCACTTTTGTGGTCATCTGCTGGGAAGAAAATTGAATGTTAATGCAACTGATTACAGTGTATGCTTCACTTAAAAAATGGGGACAGGTCTCAGTTGGGAGAATTTAATTAAAGCAGTCTTCCAGCAAGATAATTATATACCTCTTTTTTTTTTTTTTCCAGTGGACCTTTCTAGTCTTTAAACGTCAGTTAATAATAGCACAATAATAAAAGATTTCCACATTTTTGGCCAACTAGCAACATGGTGAACCTGAACAGTATCTGAAAGTATGGCTTTTCTGGCTACTGATGCTCTCAAAACCTGAAATGAAGTTGAGGGTTAGATTCATTCCTCATCTTATTGAAAATGAGTTCTACACTTAACTATAGTACTACCACCAGTACAATAACAGCTTTCATCCACAGGTCTGATTCCACACACCCTCCCCCCAAGGATATAAGTATCATTACTGTGGTTTACTGATGGAAAAACAGTCACGTGAAAGTGAAGGAAGAAGGGAGACCATCCTTTAATAGGGAGAGATATATTGGATTTCTTCCATTCTTATTCAATATTCTAGGCTGTATATTACTTATCCATGCATTTTGGACGTGTAAACTGAAACGGTTTGATGTAATGGTGGGAGTTAAAGCTTGTGTGATTTATTTACCTGTAAAATATTAGGGTTGCTTACTTTCTTACTTAGCAGAGGGTGACATTATCCACTTATTAAAATTTAGATGTGCCAACACCCCACTTATACATTAAAATTTCACTAGATTTTTTCAATTAGGAAAAAAAGGCAAAATTATGTCAGTATGTACATTAGTACTGTAATAATTAGCACGGTTTTTGTCCATCAGATACCTTACGGAATCGATTCCTAATTCAGGAAGATGGTTTTGGGAAGGCATAACTACTCCAGTTTCCACAGAGATATATCTAATCTAATTTCACAGATGTGAAATCAGAAATATGTCTTAAGAGAATAAATTTCATAATGCCCTTGTGCACAAGACAGTTATTGTCAGAATTATGTCCTATACTGGAGGAAGAGCAGTAACGACAGAGTGGTTTAAGACTTCCCTTTATCACACATGAAGATATACAAATTAGGATGGGCTGGATCTCTAATAAATAAACCTTTGCTAGAGGCGACTAACTTTCAATCATCCATACTATCATGAGCATTTCATTTAAGCTAAAAAACAACATCTAAGCTCCTCATGGAAGAGATTGCTTTTCTCTATGGCTGGGCTGTGGACTGTAATGACACTACAGATAAAAACCATGATTTTTTTTAGTATAGTCAATAATTACAATTTGAGGGAGAAAACCCCATGATGTGTCAGTCCTGTCATCTCTCCAGATTTCTTGGATTCCCATTTTTCTGCCACTTTCTTTTAATGGTTTTCATCAACAACAACCATCTCAGACCTCACCCTGTGGAACTACAGCCTCCTTTAAATTTTTGTGGATGTTAGTGATTGTAAATGACATCTGGCGATAACCAAGGGCCACCACATATTTGAGAGGAGAAAGCAAAAAATAAGACAGGTTAGATTACTGCACTGACGTTAAACTGTTTACAAAAGCACAGAAATAACAGTAGGGTGTGGACTCAACTTTGTGCACCCTGCATTCAACAGCCTGTCTTCTTTTTTTCTTTTCAATCAGATGTCATGTCTGCATCAGAAAATGGTGTTGAAATCATGTTCAGGTATTTTATGTGTCACAATGCAATGTTTCTTTTGAAACACACAATTTCCTTATAAAAAAGAATAAAAATCCTCATTCCTTTTTGGAAAGTATATTATAAAATCTTATTTGACATGCATTGTTCTATAAGCTAGCAATGACTGCTGCTTAAATTACCTAATAAAATGTCGAAGAGAAGTTTGCAATACCTGTTAGCCTTACATAAATAGTATTGCTCTTCTTAGTGACACATGAAGGCACTGAAGGAAAAAAACTTATTTATTTTCTAGGCATTCTCAGTTTTCTTTTCTTCCTGCCATAATGAACCACAGCACATACTTTCACTAATAGGGGGCACAAGGTGTTTCTTAACAAAGCTGTTAGGTCTGGAACCCATTATTCCTCTTTTGCTATGCTGAGTTATAAAAACCTAGCTGTCACTGATCTGGGAATATGTAGCAGATATGTCAACAAATTTTAATATGTTTCAAGGCACCCCAGGAGACTCTACAGGTCCTTTTACCACAAATCATGGCAGGTACAAAAGACTGGAAATATGGGAAATTACCTTCCTTGTTATCTACATTTTAAGATATATTTTCTTTTATTTTTTTATATATTTTTTCTTTTATATATATATATAAAAACTCCCAATTTGACATCATGGGATCCAGGACTTTTCAAGCATCATGATGAAACACCAGCAGATTCACTGCTACTTTGAACCACATCTTTTAATAGTCTTTATACTGGCAGCTGCAATTTAATGGGTATAACCACTTAGAAACACAAAAGATAAATTTACACGTGTAGCTTTTTGAGATCTTCAGATAGATTTCTAAATTCTGTGCTTTGCAACTTTCACTGATTAGGTAAAATTTTCTTCCCCATTAATTGTACCTCCAAATTGCAGGCAAAAATCAGATGCAAGTGTGACCTTGCAACAGGAGACTTAAAATGTCCCGTATGTATTCTAAGTGGAACCTATTAACAATTTTGTAAGGGCAAACAACCATCATCAACGCTTTGCCAGGGGACTGACTTAATAGGTATGCTATTAACATTAAAATGGACAAATTGTGAGAACACTGTAAAAAATTATGTGGAGAAAACCTAACCAGTGATCACAGATATACTCACCTTGTATAAAATTAAATCAATAATAATAATAATAGATAACCTTATAAAAAATGCAGTAACATTTAAAATAACTTGCAAAATTCATTTTTACTGATGGTCAGTAAAATGTAGCTGTCCATCAGGCAAATAACTTCTTCCACCCTTTCACTCTGTAAAGAATAGATTATATATATCCTGAGGAGATTTTTCTCTCAGGTCAAAAATAGAGAAATGAGAGTTTGGGATTCACTATTTTGGAACAGACACTCCAGAGCAGAGGGAGTTTCATCAAAGGCAAAAGAAATTTTAAAATAATGTAAAAGCATACTAGATTAGGACAGCAAAAAAACTCAGAGTTGGTTAGGACCATGCAGTTGCTGGGGGCTTGTAAAAACAATTCTGTTCTTGTAGATGAAATAGGAGTATACATATTCTTATTCTCTCAATTACCATCACTTTTTTTACTGTGGTCATTTTTCCTACCCATCTCATTATTTGACACATGCAGGACCTCAGTACTTCACAAACACAAATGTATTTATCTTTACAACATCAGTTGTACTGTACCTCTGTTTAAATAATGAGTTATACTTTGATTAACTCTGATGTGTTTGTACATTGCCTGTGAGTCAGCCATTTTGATTTAAGATAACTTTCCCAACACTTTCATAGCTATCTCAGTCTCTTCCACCGGGACACACACTGCCCACAGCAATCTTACTTTTTGAGCTTGACAACAACCCAGCATACTTTTAGAACTTGTTTGCACCTTCCTCACTCCAAGGCAAGTTGTTCCATGTTGTACCAGCCTATCACAACCCAGCTAGGAATTCAATAAAGCAGGTCTCTTTCTGCAGGTTTTGAAACCTGAGTGACCACCAAATAATGTGAAGGATCACAGAATAACTTAGGTGGGAAGAGGTCCCTGGAGGACATCTAGCTCAGCTCCTCACTTAAAACAAGGCTGGATGGATCAGCCACCATACCAAGGGCAGAAAACAAACAAGCAAACAAACCCTGCAGGACATAATAGACGAGTTTGAACCTATACAGAAAAGTCATATACTTCTTGCACTGTTATATATCCAATTAAATGTAAGTGTCCGTGTAATGCTCTTTACCCCAAGAAATGTGAAAGGAGATGCAATGAGACTACTTACAAGCCATAAATTTGTCTGCCCCTGCAATATGTTTTCTCTCTTGACAGAAGTTATTAGCTCAGTTTGTTGCTATGCTATCTGCAGCCTCGTGGCTGCTGCTCACGGAGGGCCAAAGAGATGCCCCAAATCCTATTGCTTTTTCTTTTCCCTAAACACTTTGTTAAAGAAAAACAGATGAAAAATGCAATTAAAGATGTTTAACATATGGTGACAAAGTATATATTGGCTATCCCAAAGGCAAAGCCCTACTCTCATCTCTTGAGGGATCTCTTACCATCCCACCTTTGGAAAAGTCTCACAGAAGTTCATCTGTGCAACACTTTCTCATTCCCATCTGAAGTACAGCCCTGCTACTCATAGCAGATTGTCTCCCACATGGACTAGATCCCTTTCCCCTTGAAGTGAACTCGCCGCAGCCACCCGTCCTCCCTCGGAGCTCCGCAGCCTTCTTAAAAATCACACCAATTGTTTTTAAGTGTGTCATTATAATAATAATACAGAAACAAAAATCCCTACTCCACAAAATTTTGAAGGCCTTTCTTAAAACCTTTTGAGGTGACTAATACAATGGTTTCACTACCCACAGAGAGAGTCTTTGCTTGAAAATTACACTGAATTAAGCATACCCATTTTAGAAGCAATTTAAAAAACCCCCACCAAATCACCTCAGAAGTACCTCATGGACTGTACCTTGCAAGCTATTTCTCCTCACAGACCGCATTAGACTTGAGACAACACCTGCACAACTAGTTGTTTTTTCCACCTTCCCCGTTACCTGCTTCTCCCTCCAAACCGCCCCTCGGACGCCACCAAGGCCCTAACACCTGACACCAGACGACTGCTCCCTGCTGTTTCTAGAAGCATCTTTAGCCCAGCTCTCCTCAAGCACCTGCTGGCTGTTCCCCGTCACCTTCGCCTTCGCCTGTCCACAGACGTGCTCGCTCCACCATTTCCCCAGGGACTGAAGTGAAATGGATCACCCTGTAATTCCCCGGATGATCTTTCCGACTGTTTCTGAGGATGGGAGCAGTCACTGCCTCCCTCCAGCCAACCCCGGCCTGATCCTCGCCTGCTGCTGCTCCCCTCCTCCTTGAAAGCAGCCTCTGAGCCCAGAGGCCTCCCCTCTCTCTGTCCACAGGGTCACTGAGCATCATAACCATGCTTACTTAGTTCGACACTCTCCACATTCACCTTCTAACTGCTACCAACAAGTAGGCAATTTAATTTTTTTCTTAAGGCCTATCCTATATAGTTGTTTAAGAAAAGGCAATGGGATCCTTCAAATGGAAAATCTTATATTACCTGTGATTGCCTGGATTTACCAAAGGTTTTGTCCTTATCTTACATTTTTTACTCCATCCTCTGACGTTAAAACTCCTTCAATTTTTTCTCTCATTATTCAATTACGTTAAGATATTTCTTAGAGAAGTATGGGCTTTATTGCATTACTGCCATAAAAGTAATAAAAACATTCAGGTATTACCTGTTCTGGACAATCACACTTGGTATAAAATTGGCATTATTAGGCACATTATGAGGTAAATTATTTCCTTTTCCTTATTTTCTTTTTTTTTCCTTTTATGAATTACCTATCCATCTACAGGTTCAAGAGATTTAAGAATGATAAATTCCTTGTAATCTATTTATGCAGTGATCTTCAATGTAATCTATTTTAATTTAAAAATATGTATAAAATCTAAACACAGTGGCAATCTGCTTAAATCCAGATGAGCTAGCATTACTTAAATCCTTTATTCACATTTCTTATATTTCAAGAATGAGAAGAAAACCTCTATAAGAGCAGAATGAGTTAAGCAAGCAGTCAGGAAAGAGCATTATTCTGCTTTCGTTGTTGACTTCAGTGGTTTATGTTAAAGTTACAATTCTATTTCAAGATAGCAATTGCCTGTGTGAAAGAAAAACCCCAACCTTTTCTTTCTTTATTTCTTTATTTCTCAAATGCTATTTATCAAGAAACAGAGCTAGTCTTTTGGGAAAACATAGCTGTGTCCATTAGACCTGAGAATTACGTCTGAATGGCTGTCAATCCACTGGTTACTGGATCTATCTGTACGTATATAAACATTTATATCTTATGTATTTATGACTCCATGTACTTCCTAAATTATAAACATTGAAAATGTAATGAAAATTATGAATGTATAACATGATTTTAAGTAATGCAAAGAAAGAAACTTATAAATTTATTATAATTATATTATTTATACTTATTTACATTTTTATATGTATTTCTAAGCATATTCTTCCCAATCGGAATCAAAACAGTTACGTTCCAATCCAACACAATTTTAAGTAAAATAGGGGGAAAAAAAGAAACTCAAATTTGAAAATGCCACGTATAGTACCCTCAAATCAATACAAATATATTATGAATGCCATGGAATATTTCTGACTTGATTTTAGGATTGCTTAACTAAGAGCAATAGTCAAAGCTAGTTCAGCAATTAATTATAGGAGTATATGTCATATTTGGTCTTTTCATAGTTCTAAATTTTCTTTCTTTTTGTTCTTTTCTTTTGCAGGCCTCCGCTTGCAATCATTCTGCACCCCAGATTCCTACTGAAGCCACAGGGACTTTTGCTGGAGCTGGAGCCACAGCAGGATGCTTAAGGTTTGTTTGTTTGCCATCTCCTTCCCTGCTGCTAATGGCTGCAATTCCATTAAAGCCTGGTCAATAGAGCTCTGCAAACATCTCCATATTGCGCCAGAGCCTCAGTATCCTAAAACCAGCATCTCCTGATCCTTGCACTGGGCCGGTCACCTCCCTGACACAGCTCAGAGACAGAGACCAGGCAAACCCTTATCTGCTACACATCACAGAAATGTGCTGTGGGAGAAAATAGGTCCTTCCCTGAACCCATGTCTATATACTGCAAAATTAAAGCAGATAAGCTAAACCTCTTTATGTGTTCCAATGATTAATGTCCCTGAAGTGCTGAGGACTGGGTGATTTCAATAAAGGAACACTACAGTTTCTCTCTGAATTATTTGAGAACTAACCACTCTGGTGCTTCAACATTTTTAACCCTTACCAATGCACTGGATGGATAATAGAGTTGGTCTGCAGTGCTATTAAGGCCATATTAGCACAGTTATCTATATTTAGCTCCCATCAAAACCAAAAAGCTCATGAAACGGTTTTTAATTAAGTTGGAAATCTATTAGAAATTCCAAGTAAATGCTTGATTAGACACTGTGTTCCTTTGTCTTTATTACTCACAAAGACCACCAATACTCTGTCTAGAATACTTTAGTCCCAGGAGGAATGTTCCCACAACTCTTGCTTGTATCAGCACATGACACATATTGGAAAGGTATTGTTGAGGATAAAATTAAATACTTGAGTTGTAAAAAGGTTTTAGCTATTGCTAATGAGTGCATTTATTTTTTTGCAATGACAGCAGATTAAGACTAGTGTGTTTAAATAACATTAAAACATCCATAATTTTTATAGACTTTGAATAGCAAAGACATCAGCAGGCACAAAAAAGGGAACATTTCAGAGAATGACTTGCAAGCTGTTCCTTTACAAGTCATCTGTCACAGGTTTATTTCAAGGTTGTGTCATCGATCATAATTTACAAGACTTGTTTGAATTAGTTACGGGGCTACAGGTAGGTACAGGAGGGCTGTGCTGTCCCATTACAGGTAAACAAGAGGCTTTTGTTGACTTTGTAGACCTGACATTAAATTCTAATGCTCCTCTTGGCAGTTATCTCGAGTTTCCTTAATCCTTCATGAACATTTGCACCTGTTCTGAACCTGTGTTTACTTGCATCATCAGCACATAAACATTTATCTACCTAACTGTTGTTTTTCTTTTCCATTCAGTCTCACCAAATTCAAGAAAAAATGCTTCCTAAAGTAATGCAAGTACAGGAAATACAAATAAACACTTCTGGTTTAAATCTCTGTAAGCAGATAAATCTATGCTGAATACTTTATGTTGTTTTGTTGCAATCTTTCTCCCTTAACCATTGCACATATTTGTAGAAACAAAATTGAACTACTTGGAAAAAACCTTGTTTCAGAATAATGAAGAACTGAGACATTTTCAAAGTCTGTGTGAAACTTTGAATCGAATGAGACTTTTTCCACTTGGTAATAGTCCCAGTAACAGTCCCAGTATACCTGAAGATAATTATTAGACTAGGGAGGGGGTAGATGTTGGGATAGGCTGTACCTCAGATGCTGCTGCAAATGAGGTGAAAGGATTTTTACTGAATTCTTAAATACGAGACTGTACGATACAAAATAGTAAAAACCTGGAAGCTGGTACACTGATTTTTCCTGACTCCACCCTGAGGGAGGAAGAAAATTATTATCTCTTACAAGAATAACGAGAAAAGAAGATTAGTATCTCTGTTCTGAGAGTCCTCAAGGAAGATTTTTCCTTCACACAGGACATCTTCATAAATGAACAAAGCACACAGAGATCTCAATAAAGACAGCATGATACTCTTTTCCCCTCCAATTCCATCAGTCAGCAAAATCAATGAATTTAGAAACTACATTTCCAAGTGCCTTTCCTTCTCCTTTGTCCTTTTTCAGATGGGTATCTCCATTGATGAATCTACTAGGACTGCCCCTAGCTGAGAAAGTCCTGATGGTTTGGGCTGAAGGCAAAGTGTACGAGATAATAATAATTCCAGCATATCAGAGCAGGAATGTGGGGCCTTCTGATGAAACCTTTGATTGGGGAATTGGGCTTCAGCCTTACCCTTACTAGGGTAAATCGAACTCTCACCTTTGTCGGAAAACGTGTAAAGAAAATTCTTCCTGATGCTATTTCTTTCCCATGCAGCCTTGATACATAAGTTTCCCCACGGAACATAAATTATTAGGTCTAGGCACTTATAAAGAACTCGTTTCTTCTTATGGGACTTAAGTAGAAATAAAAGTAGAACGGCTTCATATTTTTTAAAATTCTGTTGCCCTTGCTGGAAGCCACCAAAATTCAATTTGTTTGACACCTACTGGGATAGTTGAATGTTTGGAGGCTATCTGGTAGCTAGGAAACTCTGGAAGTTACATGTCTGAATCGGACAGTCACTCGCAAAGGCACAATGGCATCACTTCAATGTGCATTACTTTGGGCTGTGGCAGTTCTTGTAATACCAGAAGATATCAGTAAGTGAAAGTAATGCTTTACTGAAAGATTCTACTTCCTAATGCTGTGCAAATACCTGGGATGCCAGGAGAGCCTGAAGTTGCACTTTCTATTTGGCCAGCTGTCATAAATAATATATAGGTATATATACATTTCTCCCAGAGAGTCCAAGAAAGTGTTCAAATGGCATCTAATATTTTGTGCTCACAATATAAAATCCCTATGTATCCATAGCACAAAGTTATTTATTCCCTCAGACACCATTTCAAAGAAACAACATATCTGTTTCTTTAAAAAAAAATTACAAATGGAACCTCTCCAAAGATTCAAAACTTAAAGGCAGTGATGCAGCAAAAGGGACAGTATTCAAATTTATAACAGATGTTTCACCGTTAATTAATGCCACTATGAAAAATATCCTAGACCAGCATAATGTGATACTTATTTACCCTTTCCTTTCATAAAAAAGCAAATACACAAATAATTTCCAAGTCTGACATATGCAAAATTTAGATTGCTAGGATTAGGTTCTTTAATCAAAAAACCCCCAAAACTCCTATGAGCAGTGGCACACAGATTGTATTCATTTTATAATAATCATCTCCCCTCCAGAAGACTGTTTGTGTTTTATTCTGTAAATAACACCTTGGTAAAAGATTTTCAAACCTTGCTCCCCACAAAGGAAATTAACAGCCACTTGGTGAAATCACAAAGAAAGAGTGATTCCCCTACCCTACATTGCATGGCCAAATTAGTAAATGATCACACACTGGAGCATTGACTACTAGCCTATAAACACTTCCCATAGAGGCTGTTACAGTGTTCCTAGCCAGCAAGTAGCTAAATGGTAACTAATCCTTGTTCTTTTGGATACATATAATGCTCAAAACATATATAACTTCTATTTTTATAGACCTTTTTTCTCCCTCAAGAGCCCTCAAATACAAAAATCAGTCTTGAAAACTAAATAAATTACCATGATCTTGTTATGAGCTAGGACTGTAAGCCAGAGAAATTAAATTGAAAATTTGAAAGCAAATTTCTAAAGGTACTTGCACTCATTTTCCATGAACTTTGGAGTGATGGTTCTTCCCATGGGGATTCAAAAAAGCAAAGCAAATCCAAAGAAGTAACTTCCAGGTAATTGCCTCACAGGTGGTATGTTTCAGATGCTATCCCACTTGACAGGAATTGATTGCCCAAATTCTTGGTCACAGATAAGAAGAAATTAAATGAGACAAGGCAGGATCTGATCACCTTTGATAATAAAATCAGATATGCCACGTAGACAAAGTTTCTCTTAATAAATGGAAAATACATGGCCTTCCCCATCCTCAGTATGAAATATAATTCAATTTAAGAGACCTGGGTGCTAGCACACACTTTTTTTCTCAGATGCCCAGCAGCAGAGGGCTCAGGGTGGTCCATCTGTGGGTAAGAGTCCCTGTAGATGTCTTCTCTGACACTGTGGATGACACTGGTGATGAGACATCAGGTCATAGGAGTGCCACTGTCCAGGGTGCAAAACCTTGCCTTTTTAGCTCTGCAGCTCTGGGACCCACAGCTAGATCATTCGATGAAAACTTACTCTGAGCACGTGCAGGCAAAGCCCTGTCTTTGCCAACACAGCACTCATGATCATCTCAGTCCAGCTGTTGGGCTACCAAACCACTTGGGACTTTCTATTTGCAGGAATGTCCGCTAAGCTCATCAGTGGAAAGTTATTCAGCAAAAAATAGCAAAATGCATTTCATTTTGCCACCTTTGGAATATTAGTAAATTAACAATTTCTAGTATCCTGCCAGTGATTATTCACACTGGTTTGCAGTGGTAAAAACTAGCTTTATGGTTACCTTTGTTATTCCCAGTACTGATGTGAAAATTCAGTTTTCAGCATAGTAAATATCATTTAAAAAAGAAAATATATGCAAGAGAATTGCTATTACTTTTTTGAATTTTGGTACACAATTTGTTTCCATGTTTTTCCACTCGATTAACTTAAAAAAAGTTACAAAACATGTATTTATATATAATTAATGCATCAGTTAGGTGGAAACGAAACAAGGAATTGTGTAAATGCTCTATGACTTTTCCATAGACTTAATTTTGTTTTTGTGATATAAATATTATTTTTTAAATTAAAATGTCATTTAAATACTGATTGCTTAGAAAAACTCAGGAAAAAGAAAATGCTTTGATTTTGGATGACTATGGGAGACTGAGAATGTCAGCTTAATCCATTCCGCATTATTGAATCTGCTCTATTATTTTCATTTAAAAATATATTTTCAAATATTTTTCAGTTATTTTCAAGACAAAAAGAGAGAAGGAATATTTTCACTGCATTGAGGTTGTTGTGCTAGGTAAAATAAATGAAACTGGATTCTCCTACCCTTCTGAAGATGAATGTATAAATGTATGCTGATAAGATAAATAAGCACAGCTAGAGACAAATTCCTAATAAAGCTCTTTTCCTAATAGGTTGCACTGAGACTTCAGGTTGTACATACCTGCCATACCTACTAACACGTAGTGAATCAGTTATGCTTATTTCATGCATTACTTGGGACAAATTCTTGCTCACAACACCATCTGCAAGGAGGACAGCAGGGAACACAATCTCAGGCCTTGAGCAGGGACAGAAAACTTTGGATTTCTAATGTGATGCATTTCAGGCATTTGGAAAGAACGAAGTTGTTTTGGAGGCATCTTTATAAGCATAATGACCAGGTCATTGCTGACCATTTATGAAGAGTACACAGAGAAAGGACAGCAGATATATAGATTTTAAAAAGCCCAAAACAGACCTAACCAAAAAAACCCAAACAAATGTTTATGCACAACTTTTATAAGAAATGTGCCATATTTGGCAAGCATGCTACTGTAATCCAAAGCAAGGACTAATTTTAATTCACCTTCTCCCTACTGGTAATTGTTCGTAGTTTTTCTGTGGTCATTTCCCCCATTTTGTAAGGTGAAATGTAGCTGTTTGCACAATTGGTCTAGAACAGCTAGAGAGGATGATAACATGGTACAAGCTCCTGAAATAAGCTTACAATTCAAGCCACCAGAGGTGACGTGCTACATCTGTTCTTAGTTTGTCTTTATTACTCTACGTGAACATTCTCCAGTCATGGCAGTATTTGCAGAACTGCCAATTATTTAAAACGTGATATGTTAAGATTCTTACTGGAACTGTAGATACAGTACCTCACAGAGAATAACATTAGATGTGTGTTAATAATTAATAAAATGGAAACCAAGGAAATTATTTGAGTATAGAAAGAGATTCTTGAGTAGTTCATAAATCATAACAGCCACTATGGAAAACCTGCAAGGCCCAGCATGCTGTGTGGAGTGCAAATCAACATTTAGCAATTGCTCTAACCTGACACTTCAGAACTGGAAAAGATAGCCTTTGACTTGGTGGATACGAAGAATGGAATTTAAACCTGCTTTGAAGTCACTATCTGAAGGCAGAAATGGTGACCTGGATTTTCGGGTGTGGTTTTGCAGGGTTTTTTTTTGGTTAGCACTCCATTCAGTCTAATGTTCACTGACTGACACTCTACTACAGCATGTTAACATAGGCTCTGGCACTGGTATCTCAACTTGCTAATTTTGAGAAATGTTTTGCTTTAAAAATTGCTGGAATTACAATGAAATGTGCAATAAAATGGCAAAGTCTGTAAGGAACTGGGTGGATGGCTATTATAATTAATTATTGTATTTTACTGGAGTATGCCTGAAAATGTATTTGTCATCATACATGTACAGAGATGTGTTGCTGGCTGATGCCAGTCAAAAATTTACATCATTGATCTTGGATTTTATTGGATCAATAGAGTTTGTCTTTGTTGTATGCTGCAAGCAATTCTCTGTGCCGAGCTATGTTTTTGGAGCTCTTAAAATTGGCAGAGAATCAGCCTTGGGAAAAAGAAAGAAAGGGACAAATGGTAAAAATATACACACACATATACATTTACACACATAACAGTGATTCACACTGCCTACATTTGTCAAGATCAAACATCTTGAAAACATGTCTGATTGAAAACAGAGCATCGACCCACATTTTCTAAACTATATTATATGCTACAGCAAAGTTGATACCAGTTTAAAACCCAAGAAGAAAATAACATTACCTACTACGTTTAACATTTGCAGTTTGGGGCTTTGGATATAGACACTGCTCCATATAAGTAAAGGGAAATGTGTTCCGTAACCCACAGAATTTTATGAAGTAGTTAACATGAATCAAGAGATCCCTGTGCCCTTTATCTAAAACCCAAATCAATCCTGAACCATTAATTTTCAAAGTCTGAAAAAGATTGATTGACTTCTCTACAAAACAATATTTTTCATGTGTGTCCTCCTAACCTCACAACCTTCCCAACAAGCATCTGGGGAAGTCCTCGTGTAGCAGGGTTCAGTTCTTGTTCTTGCAGCATTGCTAACCTTGCAGAAAATATTGTGTATCCTGCAACCAAAGATAACTTCCAATTCTAATAAAGCTAAAGGTTGAAACATTTGCAAATTTTATACAAATGATCTGCAACTAGATTTGCATCTTTGGCCAGGATGGATTTAATTTGCATAAATTACAGAAGGTGACTCAATATTAGGACACCAGGATTTACTGCACTGCACCCACTACCAAATGATTTAATTCTCCTCTGTTTATTTGGCTCCACCTCCAGTGTAGGAGCTCTGTGATGTCTCTTTGCAAAGTAAGGCACCACGAACCTGACTTGAATGCGCAGGAGGAGCAGGAAGGCAAAACCAATGTCTCTATACCCTCATGCTGTAGAAAGATGTAACTTGCGTAAGAGCTGTGGCTCTCCTCATGCCCACTTCTCACTGGCTCTTTAATGCTACACTCTCCCATAGATAACGGTTCTGTCTTGCACCCACCTAAGCTTTAAACTTAGTTTTCTGAGAAACGGCTAAATTGCAAAAACATGAAAGCTTAATACAGCTGTTTTTTCTCTCTCAGTTTCCTTCACTTTTGCAAGTTCAAATTTTGCGAATTCAACTAGGTTATAAATCTCACATATTAACAACACATCTTAGAAGGTAATTTAAAGTATCTATGTTTTAAGAATACCTTTTTAATATGTCAAATGTGCTGTCACTTAAGCAAAGATGTCCAAAGATGTTTTCCTAATGCTAAATCTGACTCACTCTCTCTTGATAAGTAAGCACCACTGTGAGTATTTGTGATAGGCACATGATATATACACACTCCCCACAAACATTTCAGCCCCCTTTCAATATGTTGAAAAGGACAGCTCATCCTTTCTTTTCCCCAGCTCCCTCCATGTTAAATTTGCAGTTCCCTCACAAAAGAAGAGAAAAAATTATAAACTTTCAATTTTGGGCAAAACCAAACTGCCATGTAATGTTAGAATTGAGCTCCAATTTAGAAATCAAAAAGTCTAAAGGCTGGCATTCTCTTTTATGAATAGTTTACTGTTGCAGAAGACACTCACAATCTTTTATTTATGTATACAATGTATTCAAAACCAAAGCAAAGCAGCAATAAATTCTTGGTCACCAGGTCAGTGATGCTTATAACCAGGGCATAATTTTGTCTTGGTTTCTACTTGCTTTCCACCTAATTTCATTTTTAAAATATTATATATCTTCATATTGCTTAGCAGATTTATCTTTACATTAATATGTGAAACCTGTTTTGTTTCTTAAGCAATTTTATCCCAACTTACCTTTGTTGCTTTTACTTAGTCATTTGTGATTTATAAAGATCTATGTGAGGGTAGAATCACACCACTGAAGAACATGAGCAAGACGTGAATTTGCTGCATATCCCAAAGATCAGCAAGAAGTCAGGTGCATGTATCTGACAAAACAAACGGTTTACTACCAGAATATAGGAAAAGTCTGTATTTTTCTTCCTATTTCCTGTCAACTGCACCTTGGAAAAAAGTGATGACAGTCACTTTCTCCGATGTAACAGACAGAGTTTGACATGTCTTTCTTTAGTCCTTATTTTATATGAGACTATTAATTGAGGTGCATCTCATTTCTTGTTCTAGAAAACAACTTCTGATTTCAGGAAGGCTGTTCTGCTTATAAAACACCCTTTAATAAAGAAAAAAGCTTTAACGAAGCTGTTGAAGCTGCTTAACAGTAATGTCTGCATGCAACTTTGGAGAGTTATTATCCTTTTTCCTTTCAATCACTCTGATTATTTGAATGGCTGGTGGTATTAATGTAGTGGTGATTCAGAACACTGAGAATATGAATACAAGGTTAGGATAAAACCCTAGCCTCTAGTATGCTGCTGTGAAGTCAAATGAAAATGATAGTCACCAAAAACTACTACTATTCCTTTCTTCTTTTAATTAAGTCAGAAATCTCAATCCTCTTACTTGCGCTTAAAGTTAAAATAATACTTTTCTCCCCTGTTGACAGCTTCATAGTGAAGAGGGTAGAGTTTTCTGAGTTAGGAGGCAGAAATCCTCCACATTATGTGAACTGCAGCAGAGGCCATTGGCTACGTGGTGCTTGTCGGGTTGACAGAGAACGTCTCTGCTCCTCAAGGCAGCCAGCATCAAGTTAACTGTAAGTAACATCTCCAGGAGACTTTGATTTAATTAACTTTACTGATGAGAAGCCCCAAGTGCAGGATGTGGAAATGACTTAGAAGAATTTATGATTACAGCATGTGGTCCACCTATCGGGATAGTTTTAGGATTACTGGGGTTTGGAGATGTGTACTGGTTGAGCTGCTTAGCACAGCTACTAGAAAAACTAAAAAGAAGGAGAAGCAATAGTTTCACAAAATGCTTTTCTATTAAACTGGGCACAGAGATAAAAAAATGTCTGAGAATGAGGGCCACACTTGACAGAGCTGCTTGCAAGGATCAGACCAATGTGGAACATACTCCACATGCCCCAAACACTAGAAGACAAACCCAGTGTAACCCTGTTTATTGGTGTATTGGTTTAGCATCTTACTTTCTTTTTTTTTCTTTTCATTCTTGTATTCCTTTCCCTGCCTTCCTCTACCTCTACTTCCCTCCCTGCCCCGGGAAGTGATGCCAATTATTGACCTTATTAGCTGCTAACCTTATTAGCCACCGGTTGCAAGTTCTGAAAGGGGAGACTCTCAACTGTCAAGCTAGACAGGTAAGCAAGACCAATACAAAAATGAAGTGTTCCCCTGGACCTGGTCACACAATGGGCAAATCTAGAGATAGGAATCCTCCTGAGGAAAGATAAGGGTGAAAAGGCAATGGTACCCTAAGAAAAGATGACAACTAGCCATGAAACACTGATATCGCCTCTGAAAAAATATTTAATGATTTAAACCACGTTCTCCAGAGCAGATGTTAGGACTGAGATAGCTCTGAATGATATAGTCAATGAATAAATGATAAAACGTTTCTCGTTTGTGGCAGTGATCTGAAATAATAACAAAAAGATAGCTACTTTAGTCTGAGTTTTGCTTATGTCATTAAAATTTAAACTTGATTAAAGTGAGCCAGTCTGGTTTTATAACCTGTCAGTATGACAAAGGAACTTTGACACATTGTCTTCAGACACATTATGGAGATTTCCATTTTGTACCTTACAATTATATTCGTATGAAAATGACTGAGCACACAGAACATGAAGAGAGTGATTCATAATAATGGCATTAAAAGCAATAAAGGGTTAAGGACACTATGAAGGAAATGAAGCAGACAGGTAAAAGAGGCTTTTTATAAAGCAGAGTAGAAGGGAAAGAAATATCTCTTCACTCTTGCCTCTTTATTATTAGTCTAAAGAAAAAAGATGTAAATGGAAGGGCTTTCTGCCTAAAGAATCAATACTGAAATAAAAAAGCCACCTAGAAATAGTTTTCAATCCCCTAATCTCATTTTGCACTAAACACAGTGCATCCTGGGGTAGACATACATTAAAGTTTGAATTCCACATATGTCCATAATTTCTTCTGCAAGTTTGGCTTTCTTATGGGACTTTGATCTTGAAGTCAATAGAGAAAATAGAGATGAATATGAAATTCTTTTCCTCTCCTGTCAATGTCTTTGTCTTATTAACACATTTTCCACTTAAACAAGATGGAAAAAAAAAAAGGTGACATCTTGGGAGAATATAACAAACTGAATTTAAATACAAATTATAGGCTCAATTAAAACAAGTGGCAGTTAATAATTATGGCCTTTTTTATTTACTTCAGTCATTATGTTGTTGATTTTTTGTTTTACTACAGCTAAGTATTGGACATAAAGTTATTTTTAACATTAGAATACCACATCTCTGAAATTAATCATTATTTTAGAATGTCAAAGGTTAAATATTTTCAGACTTTGGAAAATTCAGGGTTGAGTTTAAAAACCTCTCAAAAATGGACATTTTTTTATTGGTTTGCATAATAATAATTTTCCCATTAAAAATGTCTCTGGTGTGTGAAGTATTTTATTTGTTTTGTTTTGTTAATACTAACAAAAAACTTTGGTTTTCAGTGAAGAATAGTTTGGCTTGTAAAACAACAAGAATAGTGAAAAAACTGTAACTGGAGCTGAGCCTGTCTCTACACAATACTGTTATGCAGTCAAATAATACGAAAAGCTTAGCTTTGGTTCCCATTTTGAGGAAATGAATCAAACCCAATAGAACTGCAACAACTTATACCTGTTGTAAATCTGTGCTGGTTTTGGCTGGGGAAGAGTTAATTTTCTTCATGGTAGCTAGTATGTGGCTGTGTTTTGGATTTGTGCTGGAAACAGTGTTGGTAACACAGGGATGTTTTAGTTACTGCTGAGCACTGCTCACACAGAGCCAAGGCCTCTTCTGCTTCTCACCCCACCTCACCAGCGAGGAGGCCGGGGGTGCACAAAAGTTGGGAGGGGACACGGCTGGGACAGCTGACCCCAACTGACCAGAGGGATATCCCAGACCATACGGCATCATGCTCAGCATATAAAGCGGGGGGAAGAGGGAGGAAGGGGGGGATGTTTGGAGTGATGGTGTTTGTCTTCCCAAGTAACCATTAACATGTGACAGAGCCCTGCTTTCCTGGAGATGGCTGAACACCTGCCTGCCCATGGGAAGTGGTGAATGAATTCCTTGTTTTGCTTTGCTTGTGCATGCGCGGCTTTTGCTTTACCTGTTAAACTGTCTTTATCTCAACCCACAAGTTTTCTCACTTTTTCCCTTTCTGATTCCCTCCCCTATCACACCAGGGTGAGTGTGGGGTCTTAGTTGCTGGCTGGGGTTAAACCACAACAGAATCTGTCTACCTAATCCTCAACCTCAGCATACAACTAATACTATCAGATTTTGCTTATTAAAATATGTAGTTCTATTAGATCTTTAAGCTTTGCCTTTGTCACTTCCCTGTAAGATACAGCATAAATGTTTGTATTTTTTTGTGTTCATCTCAAGCTTTCTCCTAAAACAATCGTACATTTATTAAAAAGTAAAACCAAAGTCAACATAGCTAGAAGTTAAACAAAATTATAATTAGTTCTTAATAATATTTGCATGGCATTTAAAATCTAAAGTCAAGGTTTCATGATTTCTCTTTTTATAAATTCAGTATTTGAAGATAACTAACAGGATATAATCTGAAGGTAAGTCCATTGGTCAGGAAAGCACGGAGCCAGGGCACTCTCAAAGAAGAGACATGTTTCATAAAACATAACAGAGTGAAGGGAGCTATAAATAAGAAAATAAAGCTATAGTCTGCTGTTAAATTTCTTGCTGCTTGCAGTATATCATTCTGTTCCTAAGTGTCTGTTGCTGGGCTAGAGTTTCTAAAATTAACATTGCAATAGCCTACATAGGCACCAAAACACACACAAGAAAACACTGCTGAACTGGTTATTCTCAGTGCTAACATATGTTTGTTATTTTCCCAGTGTGTTTCTGTCCCTTGAAAATATTTATCAGGATAAAATTTTGAATTGGCTTTTTGAATGTGCAAATGCTAAGACAGAAGTGTGTAGTTTTTAGTGAAAACTGAAATACTGATGAATTTTAGCAGTTTCCCAGTATTTATAGGCATCATTTTTACACTGGGTAGGGTCAGCATCACTTAAAAAATTAAAACAGATTAATGCACATGCATCCAATAATAATATTAGGAAAGCAAGCATAATTGGTTTATAACCCTATGAATTTAGAAATGAAAAAATAAAATCCCATTTTTTACTTAATACATAAATTAAAAATGTATTGCTGATATGTGCTATATATATATGTATAAAGCCTCAGTGTTTTATGTGTTCACTCAATGCATTCTGGTGTACAAGAACAGCTTTCCACTAAATGCCACCTTTCTGTATTGTAATGCTATTCCCACATAAGTGTGTAAGAAGGGCAAGTTTTGATGCCTAGCTGAATAGAAAATAATATGACCAAGAAATAGCACAACCACCACTCACAGCACAGCAAGTGGCAGAAAGATTCATGGCCCTCCGTGGTACCTGTTGTTAGAAACCTTTCAAGGAGCTTTCTCCAGTAACACCTTGTCGCTCCATGCCCAACATCTGAGGAACACCAGGAATTTTAATGAGCATAGCTAGAAGTTCTTGGGAATGACAAAACCAGAACCCAACCTGATGTCTGCTGGTTCTGATCTGTACAGCAGGTTTTGGAAAACATACCATGCTCAGCCAGTACAATGGAAAAGATCAAACTGTCTGGGTACAAAGTGGAGCTGAACTTTCATTTTGATGGTAGTCCACACAGGTATCTAGTCTATTCTCCTTTCCTGGAAAGTCAACATGCACTCCTCTCAAATGACAACTAAGCCAACAGATATGGAAATACTTGGCTAGAGTTATCCTGTGGCTTTAGACTACTTTCTTTTGTATCTTTTTATACTGGCTTTTAAACAAGAGATATAAACCCGCAGTACGGTATTTGAGAATGTACACTTTTGTGTTTCACGAACATAGCAAAAGGACAAATTAAGCCAGATTTCACTCATTCTATTCTGAGTATGTATG
The DNA here is from genome assembly GCF_000737465.1 of Haliaeetus leucocephalus. Lineage (NCBI taxonomy): Eukaryota > Metazoa > Chordata > Aves > Accipitriformes > Accipitridae > Haliaeetus > Haliaeetus leucocephalus. The sequence continues at coordinate 1,451,827 of NW_010972437.1, forward strand.
CAGAAATGAAAGAATACTTTTTGCCTGATTACTTGAGCATATTCAGACTCCTGTACCTAATGAAGAATATTAAAAAAAAAAAATTAGAACAGCTAACACACTCACTTGGTTTTCTAAAAAAATAAAAAAAAAAGCTTATGTATAGGAATGGATGAATTTGCAGTGAAAACACATTTGCAATGAAAAGAGTTTATGTCTCTGGAAAGACGCAACATGTGAAAGAATCAACAATTATTAGTGTATCTTAAACACATTTGTCAACTTACTATGGAACTGAAAACACACAGGACAAAGTAATTACCCACATATCTTGTTTCTAATAGAAATGGTAAAAATAGATTTATATCAAAAGTACCCAATGATGACAGGGTCATACTTCCATCACTTTTTGATCTACATGCTCTCATTTTTAGATTAAAGTACTATACCTTAACAGGGATTATTTTTCTTTTCGTGGAGATGTCTGGGCTGACTATTGCTCCAACATTACAAGAGAGATGTAACCTAGACTGCATAATACAACTCATCTCAGTTACATCTGGTAGACTCCAGCCATAACATGGGATATGGACTCTAATGCACAGACCAGACCAGATGTACTGTTTGGCTCACTTACCGTCTTCTGCATGCCAGAAAATTTAAAAGAATAAGAGCAGAAGTAAGAGCACCTTAGGAAAACAAGTAAATGTGATAGCTGAGTCTAAACCAGATTCTATATATTTCACCTTACATACAAAATAAGAGCAGCTGGTAAGCAACAGTCTGGCAACAGAGATATTTGCTTGTAGTTTGCCTGGTATTTATTGGGCAGGTCTCAGTTTCTGACTGCTGGGATGTATTAGGACATCTTACTTTATTCAATGCCTGAGACTCTGCTCTTTCAGAGATTACATTTGAATTATTGTGACCTTCCCAAAGCAAAATACCATATTTTTTGTTGTTTAAACCATTAGATTGAACATTAGACTGCACCTGTCCACCTCATGGCATCCCAACAGTGATAAAAAAAAAACCTTATTAGTCCTGCACAGTACCTTCTATCACAACCTCCTAGCTCTTCTTGGGCTACAATTGATCTTATTCTGTCTTTTAACAAGCTAGTCTCTTTACATAACTTTCAGTTCAATATTTAGAAGCCTCTTCAACCAGGAGATGTTATAGCCTCCAGGAAAAGAGGGCAGCTTTATTAGACCTGTCTCCAGGTGCTTTCCAGAGCTCAGAGGCAGATACACTCCCACCCCTGACACCACACGGCTGTATTCTGCTCCATTCAGTTAGCAGATGTAACATGTCTTCATACTATTTCCAAAACCCCCACATTTCCCAAGCCACACATCTCAAACCTTGTTCACTGCTGAAAGAAATCAAATATTGATATCTCATCATTTGCTGGTTATTTCATGGGCCTATTTAAAAGGAAGATTTGGAGAAAAAGCCACAGAGAACATTAGCATATAAGCACTACTGAATTAGTGTGGGTCTTCCCATTTCTCCAGAAACCCTACATATTTAGCTGAAAAAACATAAGCTGTTACCCAGCTAATAGGAAACAGTGTAGTTGATGGGAGATGAATTTTCTGGAAGCCTGAAAAGGCATTATTATTATTAGGAAAATGGGCACTTATCCTCCCCACAGGAGTTCTAACTGTGGCTATGGTCCAGTTTATAAGCGTCATGCTGTGCCTGATAAAAATGTGTAAATGAAAGGATGGAAAACAGCTCTCGGGTTTTATTACTGCAAAATCAAGGATCATAAAGAGACCTCTCAAACTGGAAACTTCAAACTGGAAGGTTCTTTTTCCTCTATGGAGCTCTCTCATAAGGGAATTATTTAAAACATCCCTTTTTACACAATATTTTTGTGTAACCTACTTGGTATGGAAAAGCGCAAGACTGCAGAGCACTTTTGACCTTTCTGAATGCACAATAAGTGAATAATACTATGGTAACTTTGCAATTTCTTACTATACAAGGCTGAGAAGACTAAGCTTTTAGCTTTCTCATATTTATTATCACGCATAATATAGAAACACCCAGAGGCCCTCACTGGAGCATAGAAACTGTATATATACATAATAAAGCCCTGACCCTGAAAAACTCACAGTCTCATATAAACGGTTTAGATAAACACCGTAAGAAGACAGATAATATCATGTTGCAGCTGGGAGGAATGAAGGGTTGGAGCACAGAGGAAGCTGCACTTCCCAACAATTGATTAATTTGTTTTTTGGCCCATCCGTGTCACCCCAGCTCTGGCCAAGCCGTCCCCCCAGAGAACATCCCGGGACACTCAGGTATGTCAGAGTATGGGACTTCGGTATTTCAGTTCGGCATTGCTGGCAGGGAGCTCCCCGTAGAGTGACAAATGGAAACTGAGTGCTTTCCTTGGCCAGTCACCAGCTAATGCCGTGGCTGACCCTGGGAGCCTGATGGACTTTCTTGGGAGAAAATAAAACTTACAAACACCTGGAGGAAGTAGTTACTCACAGCTGCTGCCCCACTCCCGTTTTTAAGCTAGAGCTGATCGATTACAGTCCCCTCTCAGAATATGGTGCCTGGGAGCCAAACCCTCCCCTTTTCTGCCAAAAGGAATCCAAGTACAGGTTTTCTGCACAAACAACTAATCTAACTCACAGATCATTGACTGCAGCTGGGAAAAGGAGGGGACTGATTTACATCAAGCCGCTGAAGTGACTTCATTGTGCAGAAAACTTTTTGACCAGTGAAAGAGATCATAAGGGCAAGTATAAATCTGTAATCTGAGGTTTAGTCTCATGTTTGGGAGGATCTCGTTTTTCATTCAGTGTCATTCAGAGACTGTTTCATGTGAAAAGCAAGGGCAGGAGCTGGGTGTCTGTGCTTCCAGCTTTGTTCCAGCTGTTCGACACAGTGCTCGAACCAGGTCGCTATAACACTGTTTTGAAAGTCATCATATCAAACCCCTCAGGACCTGACTTACACATGAAATATTTGCCGAGGTATTCAGGCAGGGGAAGAACTGAGCTCAAGCAGATATATACAGTACAAAATATATTAAAATCCCAAATCGGAGAAGCTATATCAATATCCAGTACCTATAAAAGACCTGATGCTTCCCTTGTCAGGCGGTGACTGAGTGGGAGTTTTCAGAGCTGCAATTCAGTCCCTTCTCCCAACTGGCATGTCCAAGGTCTGCCAAGACATAACCTTCTGCCTAAATCCTGCCTGCCTTTCTGCTATATCTGGAGCTACCAAATAAATGAGAATGAAAATAAGTCTATCAATAAAAAGTCATGTAATATTTTATGTACATTGAACTATGAGTACTGTGTACCGCAGAGTTTGCTGACAATATCTCAAGAGCTCAGTACCCATAGGAAAACAGTAACAGGGCCAGACTACATGCCTTGTGAAGACAAAGGCAGCTAGTCTCAGGTGACCACAATATACATTACTATTTGTCCTGAGTGAACAAATACTTCAGCTTAAATCTTTCCCTATTCTCATTCCTTAAAAACCTGAAAAACAGCTTACTGATTTAAAACAAACACCAGAAAACCTTCATCAGGCCTGTAAAATGATGGGCTAATTTGCAAATAGCCACAGTAACTACATGGGTTTCCTGGGACCTGCTCAAAGCCCTTTCTGGTTGATTTTGCTTATGAAGCTGTCAGTGTGACCGGAGCAGGCTTTGACCAAGGGTCGTACCCTGGCTGGTGGTTAACCTCTGTGCATCCACATTACCACTTTCCCTAGAGAAAAAACTAAGTGACAAGCGAGGGGGCAAGGGAAAAGTGGTGGAGGGACAGGCTGACCCTCATGCAGGCGGGCAGTCACCTCCCCAAGAAGCCGTCGGTGCCAGGGCTTGCGGGTGCCCTGCCACAAGAGTGTCTTTGACCGCCAGCGATGCGGGGCCATTAGGGAGAGCTCACGGCAGGAGACACATGGCCATGGCAGCTGGGGTGAGAAGTGCGGGGCGGCAGGCACAGGACGGGCTGCACAGCGACAAAGGGAAGGTCATCAGTCTTACACAGGTGACGGCGCTCGTGGCGCAGAGCTCCGTGGATTTGGGAACAGAGGTGAACCGAGTCTCTAGTCTGCTGTCTTGAGAATGTGGTGGAAAAATTAATTTCCCATTTCTGTCACCCAAAGGATATGCTTTAAAAAAGTCAACTTCTACCAGATTACAGTTCTTCGAAACAGTGAATTAAACTTGTCCAAACAGGGATCCTGAATTTCACAGCCCATGGTGTTTCTAAATGGCATATGCTGTTAAAAGAAAAACCAAATGAGCAAGCACAAAATGCCTGACTGCAGAGGCATGGGATGAATTATGGATATTTTCTAGCATATGCTACTGTTGTGACACTGTGCCATGTTGTGCCAGACAGCAACCAGGTCACAGCACGGAAGGAGCAGAGCTTCAGAGGAGCCTGTTCTCGGAGGCTTTAGAGGCGCAGTGAAGCCCAAACTTTCCAAGCAGCAGGAAACACTGCTCCCATCTGGGCTAAACGAGGCTGGAAAATGAATTTTTTTTCCCACTTTTTTCACTATAGGTTGTACTAAGTATCATGTGACCCTGGAGCTGAGAGAAGAAGGCTTGTGGAAGTTCATAGTGCTTCAGGAGGTGACTAGCTATTTCCCACAGTAAAGAAACCAAGTCCTCCAGGAGTTATTCTTACATGTGAAACACCTGTTACCTTTCCCCTAAAATTTCTTTCTTTGAAAAGAACTGCAAACTTACACACAAATCATCTTAATCAGAAGGAAAGAAACATTTTTTTTTAAACCTCCAAATACATTATACTTATACTAGATGGAAAATTAAGCCTTGTATAATTTTTTCCCCTTTTTTGATAATTGGAAGCTTATTTCCCTATCTTTAAAGACTGTTGTGTGTTCTGATAATTATTTCACTAGGAGAGAGCAAATGAAGACCAATTTTCTCCTCTATTAAATGTACTTAGTATAAATGCAGATTCAATTTTTGTGTGTGTGTGGAAAATTTTAATTGTTATAATATTTATGCAAGGTCAAATTCAAATAGCATATGTTGAGAAATTTTATGGATTAATATGATAGCCTTTAATGATAGAGATGGAACTGGTTTAACTTTTTTTTTTATGCCATTGTCTCAGCTAGTGCAGCTAATTATTCTGCAAGTACATCAGTTTATCCTAATTCACCACTACCACAGATCAGCACCAATGAAGTCTTGCTAAGAAACTGCTGGTGTGTACATGCCAATTTTCAACTATGGCAGCCTGTCTCTTATCAGTTTAATATCAACTCTTCAGACAGAGAATAGCACCTACAGCGATCAAGTGATTATTTAGTAGATGAAGACATATTATTTCTCTGCCATTGGCATTACTAGAATAAATCTAATTACTAGAATGGTTTAAATTCTAGTAGCCAATCACACCAAACAGTTAAGAAAAAGAATTAAGGCAAAAAATTACTAAAGGCAACTGCAGTAACCAGATCTTCAAAACTGCAGAAGAGGCATGTGGTAATATTTAGTAATTGCCTTACAGCTTGCTTATATGACTGGCCATTTGCAAATTAGCTCATAATTTTACATTACATACAAGGGAGGTTTGGTGTAGGGTTTTTTAAACAAATCAGTAACTGCTTTATTAGCTTTTCAAGGAATCAGAATTGATACTCATCATCCTTCCTTGAAGTTTTTGGAAAATGCTAATTGTTAGGCACCTTCTGATAGAAACCCCTGTCATATACTTAAGTAATTCTAATCATAAGCATGAGATAAACAGCTTTTTTTGAAAGAATTATTTATTTCTGAACCAGTCTCCTAAACAATTCAGCCAAATAGATTTCTAAGAGGGAAATGCAAACTAAAAGAAATAAATTAATGCAATAAGTCTGAATTTTTGTTTACTTTTTCTAAAAGGACAGATAATCTTAGAAGCAACAACAACAAAAAAACCAGCCCACAGGCCAGACTTATTTATAAGTAGAAAGAGCTGCATTTTTAATGTTTCTACAGTTTGTGTGATGCATCTGTTTGTCAGGTTGCTTACTCGCCAGAAAGATATCAAGGTGTGCTCACATTGTCTTGTTTCTTTACCGTAAATTATTATCTTCCATTGCCTCCCACCTTCTATAGCTTTTCACATACTTACATGGAGAATTTGAAACAAAGAAGTCAGGTTTATCTTGCTTTTTCACCCTTCTCTATAAGGCAAGAATAAAAGCAGGATATTTAAGATAAGAGGATTTTAAATGGTGAAGAAGTCATTGCTTACATCCTAAGGTGCTAGCTGAGAAGATGAAGTTGACAGCAAACACCACATGAAAAGTACATGTGCCCACTCCAATCATAAAAAAAAAGAAAAAAAAGAAAAAAAAAGAAAAAAAGGAAACCCCCCCGATTACAACAGTTTATTTCTGTCATAACATACAAGCTGTTAAAAATTCAGACAATTCTTCCTATACAGTATCTCCAAGTCCAGCCGTCTTCCTCACCACCCCTACTGCTAAACCCTGTCATCTCACACACCAAATGTGGTATCCTGCTGGTCCCTTGGCTTCTCACAATTACACCTTCCTCTCCTTCTGGTTTACTGACATATGAAATGTCTCGCTGTCAGAATAACTTTCCTCACTTCTTGTTGATTTTACTCCCCTTTCCAAACCCTTTCACTTCATACCCCAGTGCCTTCCATGTAAAAAGTTTTAATCTTAGCAATTATATTATTATACAGAATAGGCTACGTACATCTGAAATAGTAACTCTACCACTAACACTTGAAAAACACTGCCTTTGTGAACACCAATAGCAACCACTTATGATAAACAAGATCTGTATGGACCCTAGAGGCAGAAACACAGATTGCAGGAACAGAGATTTCAAAGGAGACACCATGAAGGCAATTTTATGCAAAAGGCTGCAAAAAGATACACACCTGCAGAAGAGTTCCCTGAAATAAAGAACTGGTATATTTGCCAAAACAGGGACTCCTCTTGTGGTATTACATTATATGTGATCCATGAAGCAAACATTCAAAGACAGATAGCTTGAAATCAAATGTTTTTATTTGGGAGGAAGAGAAGAAACGTTTTCTTCTAGAGCAGATTGTACTTGGTTACAATAGATTTATGAAGAACATAATAGATACAGTCTCCCTTTCACAAATTCAGCTTGCTTAGAAACATGTATATTTTTATTGGACAAAGGTAAAAATAACTACTTCCAATACATGACAGTGTCTTTCATCTTCTGTAATGGATGACCTATATCCTTTGGCAAATATTGGTGACATATTGGTAAAAGAAGACTGAGTATCTTAAATCATATTTCCCAAAAGCTACAAGGTGGATTTATCTGAAATTTTTGTTCACTGAACAGAAGCATTAAGAACATGAGTTTACCAGGTGCAGACATAAACAGACACTATACTTTTAATGCTGGATATAAGAAAATGTATATTTAGGAAACTGTGATCCTGCCTGGGAATTCTTTCTAGTCTGTGAACACAGAATTTCTGAAGCTCTGTTGATATACGACAGTTGTGACTCAGTGAAATGGTGAATTAGTAAAGATGTTTCACAATGGATCGAAAACACTTGGACGCAGGGCAATAAAATTATAAAAAGTGAAAATTGACTATGAGAGTCCAAATTTGTTCCAACACATTTATTTTGGCAGGTTTCTGAAAGCTTAACACTGGATCGTGTATCTTTAAGTGTGTAAAATGTAAATATGAAGAGTGAAGCTGGCATAAAAAAGCATATTGCTTCTCATGCCTAATCTGGATGAAATTTATACTGGAAGAAGCTCCAAGAGTACAGAGGTCTTATATTAAAAACATACAACCATATGTTAATTGACATATAACTCAGAAAATAAACACGCTCATATCCACTGAATAGTTTGACAATGCCTTTCATGTAAATGCTGTCAGCCTCTGTATCAGAACTGCATCATATTTATGTACCTTTAGCAGTCACTGGCCCCCAAGTGGCCTTTAATTATGAAATGGTTTGACATCTATGCTGTAAAGTGAAAAGCGATGCTAGAATTTTCAGTGAATTTATGCTGGAAAAAGTAACTCCTCTAAGAAATGCTATAAGTCTATTGTTATTTACCAGTATGATTGATGATCCTTTAAACATACTTTTGAATTATTCCAAAATAATGAAGGAATTATGCATGTATTTTTTAGTCATTACAATGAGGTGTATGGGAATCAGGGAGTTGTGGGGAGGGGGAGAGCGGAGGGGAAGCCACAGAAACAATGGGTTTTGCTGGCATCACAAGAAATGGAGAACACTTTGCATGCACGGTGGCTGTTGGTCTGGTTTAACATGGATGCCCAAGTACTTCCCCCCAAATACATCATGACTACCTTCACCTATGAGAAGAATGAAATAGGTAGGAACATTATTACTCTTAAGATCTTTCAATGCGTCTTTGAAATACCACTGCTGATTTATACAGTTGAATGAAAAATACCTCTGGAAGGTATAAAGAACACTGGGACTGAAAATATATAAGCTAGTATGTAAGAAAGGCCTGGTCAGCTTCATTCCCCCTTTAGACTTCCAGGCCTGGATTTGATCACTTGGACATTTTCGAGAGGGCATTAGAAATGCGCTTTCTGTTTCGTACACCTGAGCACAGCTCTCATCACCATACCTCTCTCTTCCAGCTCACTAGCAAGCAGTGCACTGGAAGGACACGTGATACCCAACTGGCTGAACAGGCTTAGCTCTTTCCACACTGCATTCTTACAGTGCATGGTGATGCTTTCCTTTCTGGGTGAATGTAAGAGTTGAATTTTTCATTTCCTGAACATGAAGAAAAAAAAGGAAGAAGAAGAAGTCAGAACAACCGATAAAGTGTTGTGCGAGGCTGCAGATTCAGACTTGGAACTTGCTCTGCTCTCCCTCGCTGCCACCATCTGCTCTTCCAGCCTCCCCATCTGCCTCTCCTGCCACTGCTAAATAGTCTCTTGACTTTCTGCATACACTTAGCGTCCCTCCTGTATGCTTCTCCCACCTCTCCACTACGTAAAATTTGCCATGACACTTTCCAATGGATCTTGGCTTTCAAAGCTGCTGAACTGGACTTCTCCAAAGCACGACTGTCCTTCCAAACTCCCTCCACCATCCCCAGGAACATCGAAGCTCCAGCTGTCCTACCACAAACACTCAGCTCTTCCTTAACCTAGAACTTCCCACTTTCTGTAAGCTTTCTGCATACCTGCCATCATTATCCTTCCTGGGTAATTTTCTAGCCTCCTTTTGAGCTATTTCTTACCTACAGACCTCCTGGTCCTTTTAGCTGTTTCTAACCCTCCCTTTAATTTTCGGCCTTGAGATTCTCATTTCTCCTCCACAGCTCCCGGCCCCTTGTCACCTGCTAAGCTAGAATAGAGTTGCCTACACAGTGAGACATAGACAACACTGTAAGGTTTTGCTTTTATTTAATTTAACTCAGGTAAAGCCACACCTTTTCTTTCCACAGACATATTTTTTTTTCCAGGTTGTAACTAACTTTAAATATTAATTTTTAAACAAACAGGGATACTATAAATACCTTATGTATGCCATCACTTGGAAAACATGCTTGATAACATCATAATACTACTAGTGTTTTCTGGTAGTTGCAAAACCATGGATGCTGCAGCATCACAGGTGCAAATGGGGCTCTATAAAATCACAAGTATAGATATTAAATTAGAATTTATGCAATATTTTTATTCTATTATATCATTATATTGTTCCCAAGCATTTTGTTGGACACAATACACATTTACACAGAAAGCTGTCCCTGTCAAACCATTTACCTTTAAGCCTTTTACTTTTTTCCCCAAATTGCCTTAGTTTCCTAAGAATAAGCTGCTGATTTACATTTCTGTGAATAGCTTATTTCAAGGTCTCCTTAAGCACTGTGTTACTGGGATGTAACTAGCTTTGATTTTACTATAAAATTATATACAGAATATCTCAGTTATGGGGGTCTAAGACGAAAAGCCACTTAGAGAATACAGCAAGTGAGAAATAGGAAAGGTTGGCTTCTCTTAACATAATTCATGTATTTTAGGGACAGAATTAACTTGAAGACAGCAGGGCAGCTCCTGTAAAAGTGCTCCTGGATGTAAGCACAGTTGGGCAAGGCAGCCCACGGTGCCTTCCATTCTTACATTAATGACAGAACCAAAATCTCTACAGCTCAGAGACAATGAGAAGCCACAATATTTGTTGTAACTTTTAATTTGGTGTTTAAACCGTCCGGGAAACCCAGAGCAGAGAAATTTGAAACTGAAAACAATGATTGCAACTAAAGGAGTCAAAGAGGTGAGGAGATACTCACTAGCAGGGACATGATTTCATTATGAGCTCAAATATCTTTGTAATTGATTTGAGGATTAATATTAATTTATAAAATTACAAAGTGTGGACTATTTAAAGGCTACATCCTTTCCCTCCTAAATTTCTTATCACCATTAACTTTTGATCTCTAGGCTTAAAACCGATCTACTGGAGCTATTTCTCTCCAAGTTCCTAACAGTTGAAATTTATCTCTGTGAGGTGGGGCAGCAAGAGGCTTGGGCACCTCTTGAATTTCATTAAAGGCACGTCTCCACAGAAGTAAACAGGGTACTGTAGTCGATGCAGACTCAATCCTGCCTTAAAGTAGTTGGCTTGGAAACATAGCAAAAATAAGCCAAGGCAGTAAAAGAGCTTGAAATGCACTCCCCAGGCCCCTTGCATTTTGCAGTTTGTACTACTGCAGCAGCAGCTGAGTGGCCAAGGTAGTTTGTACATAACTCAGACATGCATCAGTGACCTGCGTAACGGTTCCTTGAAGCATTATTCTGATCGATGGACTCGCCTTGTGTCCTCTCTCCGTATCAAGATGAATTCCACCCAAGGAATATACTTTATTTCAGAACGATACTGATAGCACTAATGTTTTTGCATGTTTGGCTTGAACGTATTCAGGACATTACTTTTCCTCCAGTCCTGTGATAGCTGAAGTAATGTTACAGAGCTATATGGCGGGAGTATGAACTAGTCTTTTGGTTGCATACATTTAGAAAAAAAAAAAAATATAAGAAACAATGAAACAAAGAAAGAGAGCTTATTTCTTATTGATGAAATTTAGGTTATTTTTGTATGGTTAGAATGCTTAAAGCTTCCTGGAAACCAGAGGAAGTGGTTTAAGCACTCTAAGTATCAACAAATTGTTTATTCCCTTGCAAGTCAGACTGCTGGAGAACATACTTAACTTACATCATTCCCACAGTTATCCTTTGCATCAAAGGGGTGATTATTTATGCAACAAGACATAACTGGGGAAACAGTTTTTCTGAGATAATCACACCCCTGGGACATCGCGAGGCTCAGGGTTCATTACTGTTGAGAGGAAAAGTGTATTTTGTTCTGGAGTTTTAAATTCCAAACTGCAGTTTCAGCCAAGCAACATGTTTCACGTGGATTAATATATCCCTTCAGGTAGCTCACCTCACCTGTCAATCACAATATTTCACCCAACCCAAATAAAATTCTTAGTCCCTTATTTACCACACTGCAAAAAGGTCATACTTTTTGAAAAGGTGAGTCTGTTATTTTAATTTTAATGACAACAGATGAGCAGAATATACCCAAAGGGTATGCTAGTATTAGTACAGAAGGGAATAATCTACAGGAAGTGCCAAAGCGATACTGAATTAGCAATACGACAAGTTTGCAAATGTAACTCAATTGCTTAATAAAATGAACGTTGATAAGTACAAGCACTTACTGGCAATTACCAGAATTATCAAAAGAAATAGGGGTATTTTTTTTTAACATACGTGTATTTTCTTTTGAACAAAGTACTCTTGTAACTTGATGGTACCCCAGGAAGATCCAGGATGAAACAGCCATTTCCAGCACATAGCCTCATGCAGGTTGCAAGGACAGCATGCCACTTAACTTTCAATGAAAGTGAAATGCAATGAGGAGCTCACAAGGAAAACTTTTAATGCATTACTCTGTGGTCTTAGAAGTATGGTCACAGAGGCCTGTTTAACTACTTCTCTCAACAAACAGCTGCTCTGACTGATCATTTTGATAAGCAGGGTCTCAAACAGAAACCTTTGCAGCTGCTTGTAGTTTGAAACATGCATAAAAATCAACACAGAAAACAAATGTTAAGAAACTAATGCAATATTTGGGGCAGAAAAAACCCAATGTTACTCTCTCTCCTATTTGTTGAAATGGAAAGTGATACAAATATTTTCAATTGTCTACATGGATGCTCATTCTACCCAGAGGTAATGGATGACAGGTCTGTATGGAAGTGACATATAATGACTATGCACACAATTGTCTTTCTCCCAGTGTGATAATTGTTTCTGCTCCAGACTCTCCATACTTTCTCCTTTTCCTATTTTACATAGCTTCCATCTGCTCCATAAGCTAAATCTCATTTTGAGTATACAGAGTGATTAGAAATATTACTTCTCCACCCTCTGAAAGAAACAGTTTGAAACTGTCATATCTCTGGTTTGTCTGCTTATGCATCGTGTTTTTCCTTTGGTCTAAGGCAGAATTTTACTTTCATAGATTTTCTCATACTTTAGATTGACATAGCTTCTTTTAGTTTTAATTTTTTTTAAGTTTAGCTGCTCATTCATTAACTCTGTACTTTCATTTCCTCCCTCTTCTCTGCTCTGTTTTCCAGCTCTACTAATTTAGCTGTGGTAGAGGGTTTCTCTCTTTTTCACTTTTTTTTTTTTTTACCTGTGCCACAAGCAATTATCATTTCTCAAATACAAGACTTGAAGGCTTCCTGTAACACCCCCTTATGATGAATTTTATTCAAAAATAAGTTATTAAAGAGGAGATGCAATTTCTGAATGTTACATCTCCCAATAAGCCAATTTTAAGCCTCTATATCCTTTTGCTACCGTAATTAACATACTACTTCAAAGACACACAAAGGACAAATGATCCATGGAGGGCAGCACTGCTGGTGAGAATTCCAGTAAGTGATTTCATCTCTTGGAGCCTGGGTATATTAAATCTGGTACTAAAGAAACTGTCAGTTCTTAAAATAATTGTCAAAGGTAGAACAACAGAATGAATATCCTTCAACACCAACATGCTGTGCTCTCCATGTCTCTGGAAGCATGTTCATTTATTGCCTCCATTAATGTATTTGATACCTTTGAAATATGTTTAGATCTACGGGACAAGCAATGCAACTTTGTATTTCGTACACTATCAAACTGCATCTGCAGATTATTAAAATACTTCATGCACTTTAGCACCAGTTCTTTAAAAAAGATTTTCCTGCAGCTTGTCAAGGCAAAAGGAACAAGATTCTCAGCTGGTAGAAATAAGGACAAATGTTGGGCTTCTGGCACAAAAAATGTCACTTTGCCCACTTCCTCATTATAAATAGTCGAAAAAATGATTGATCTATAGTCTTGCCTAGAGTCAAAACGAGAACACTCAGCTTCTAAATGCCAACCCTTTAAATGACAGGTAGTTGGACTTTACAGCCAATTCAAATGGAACTGATGCTTTGAATTGTCTTATACAGCTACAATTTTCCACAATACAAGGAAATATAAACACAATACAGAGGAAGAGTTCCAAATAAATTATTTATCGACCTATTTCCAAAGGACTTACAGACTTCAAAATAGCTGTCCCTTCTCACTGAAACAAACCAACACATACACAATATGTCCAATGGGAAGATAATCTTATTGCTATTAGCATTAGACTTTCAGCTCTTCTTGAACAGGAAGAACCCATTTTCTTTTATGGGTTTGTAAAGTAGAGCACACAGGAGCCCAGTTTAGTGATCTTGCCTCTCTCTCTCTTTCCAATAATAGCAGTACTCATACATCCATTGTGCTTCTTTTTATCGAGTATTAAAACCAAGGTGTTTATAATTAAGATACTACTGGCAGTTTATGAGAAGACATGAAAACGTGGAAAAACCCCATCAATAAATGATTAGGAGAATGCTTCAAGATAGAAATAAAATCAGGAGAGTAAATATTGAGTGCATCTCTCTAGGCCTTTGAACGAGTGATATAAAAATAAGTCTAGTTTAGCAGTCTGTACTGCTTGCTGTCATCTGATTTTTAAAATATTCTCCCTGTTGCACTACTGAATAGTCAATAAATTAATTTTCTTCATCAGTGGTTGGTTTTCTCTTTTTCCTGGCTGTCATAACACAAGAACTCTTCTAAGCAGGACTATTTTTTCATTAGATTTCACCCAACTGAGCCACATAATGCTTCTTCATGGAAAGACAACCAAAGGAATTCTATTTATATGTAGATAATTTCAAACAGATAAAGTTGACATAGGTGAGGTACTCAAATGTACTTCTAATTTTCTCCCCTCATCTTAAAAAGAAGTAACACATATGAAGTTAATGTATTACCTTCAAGAGTTCTAAAATGTAGTTTGCTCTGCTGGTTTCATTAGTAGCAGCAGGTACTACAATTATTTTATGTCCTGTCTCCGAAACCAGGTGTTACAATTTTGCTGATTGATACAATTTCTAAAGGAAAGTGCTTAAAACTACCTAAGCCGCAGAAACAGAGGCTGTACTTCACAGCTCCTATGAACTCTAAATGTGAGTTGACTGAGATGGTCACTATTTACAGGATGGGTAGATTTTATTATGAAGGAAGGGAGAAAGATCCAAGGATTTTCTCCCTTCAAATAGCAGGAAAGGAGCTTCATGGAAGAGTTTTGAGGCTAGGCAAACAATTGCAGAGAGCTCCTGGTATTTGCATGACAGTAAAATTACCCTTAACAAAAACAATCCTGCTGTGAAGTAGGAGAAAGTGCTTCACCACTTTCCTATTCCTTGTCTATGGTTTTGTGGACAAATGACATAGTATAATAACGTAAGACAGATTGATCTCTATAAACCACTCTACCAAAAAAAGAGCTTGGTCAGTTTTAGTGTCTCAGCCTCCTCCTGTGGACCATCTTTTCTGGCCATTTAGGATCATCAGAAACAGCCCTACATATTTGTTCTTCATGCTGATGCATTCCCATTGTTATTGCTATTACTTTCATAGCTTTGCTACTACTTTCATAGCTTCTAACAGTGGAGAGCATACCAGATCCATTGACTGACTGCTGCTGACTTTCCCTTTTCACACACCTATATATTAGCTACTGCAAGTCCTTTCAGATGTATGAGTTCCATGTCTGGTGACTTCATCTTCCACATTAGCGTCTCACTGAATTATGTATATTAACATTGTGATCACCACAGTAGCTGGGTCCCTGACAGGCTTAAAACTGTATAAATTATCTCCAAATGAAAACACAAACACACAAAAAATATACTCACATCCATACCTTCCATAAGGAAAAAACTTTTATTCTAACTCCTAACACCCCTATACAGGTTATGTATATTAATAACAAGAGTTCTTGGGGCAAAATTAATTGTATCAAAAAAACCCCTCTTTTGCTGGGTCAACAAACTTATTGATAGTATTATGAAATTCTTAACCTAACTTTGGGTTGTTGGTTTTTTTTATTTTCTTGAATGATGCTTTTTATATACTAGTAATAAAAAGAAATACATTATAATTCATTTTCAAGGGGAAGTCAAAGACTAGAGCAACTACGTACTCTTTGGGGATTTGTGGTTTTAATTAGGCTTATAATTTCTGCAATTAAATCCACAGCTATTTCTTTTTTGAGGAATGCTTATCATATAGAAACAGAGATATTAAATATAGATATGTTAGAAGTAGATGACTTGTGTCATATAGAAGCACCATTGTTTCTCTAAGCTATAGGCTGCTATAGCCACTATGGCCAACCCCTGAAACTGTAGAAATGTTCGCTTCCTGTCTTTGTGCAGGCAAATTCTGACTGAAATAAATGTGAAATGGTTTCTACAGATTTATTAGAAAATACCACCTGCTCATATTTTACATTCTTTCCTTCTTTCATATGAAGGGGAAGAAACAAAGATTTTTAAATAAATCTCTCCTGCCCAACTCTTTGCTAATGAATTTACTCACCGGTTCTGTAGATGGTGCACAGGAATAAACAGACTTTATAGCAGTTCAGCATCATATTTAATTAACTGGCTTCAATGAATCAAGTGAATAATACTCTAAAAAGACAAGATCTAAGTAGTAAAACCTTGTCACATTAACCTGGGCTATTTTCAATGAATACGTATTTAACAGAAAAGCACATTTTGATCAGATATGCTTCTCAAGTTATCATGAACAGATAACATAAAAAATGTGTTTAATTGTTAAATGAAGAGTAAAGCCTGCAATGTGTGGGCTAATTGCCTGATCATCTGGGAACTGTTGCTGTGCCTCATTTGGCTGAAGCCTGACAGAAATGACACTTGTGGGCTGTACCTGCTTGTTTTACAGCATTACAAGTGAAGCCCACATCCAAGGAAAGAGATATAGAAGGAAGTGCTTCTTTGATACTAAAAACGTCTCCAGTTTTCTTAAGGCTGATATAAAAGCAAATAAAAGAAATAAAAAATACTCCAATACGGTGGTTTATCTGAAAACAGACTGTGCATTCAAACAAGAATAATATATACAAAAGGGATGCAGTGTTTTTTTCTTAGTAGAAAGCAGCAAGGTAAGGATCTGCAGCTGGTTTAACACAGCACATCAATAAAAAGTTAGATGAATTTAGGATGTTTTGAGCATTACAAACAACAGAACTGTCTACAGAACTATCAGCCACACACAGGGCAGAATGTCATCCCTGAATATGTCACTGATGGCTGCAGGAAATAAATATAATTTTTAAGATTTAAATGAAAGAACTCATGGAAACAGAGCTAAATATGTTCCGGTACTGACTGGAAGAAAAGTGCAGCAGGTTTGGGTGGAATGTATTATGAAGTATATAAAAGAAAACAAAAATAGACAGTTAAAGGTGTGCAGAAACCAACTGTATTAATAACAGAGAGAACTCAGTGAAACTGAATGAGTCTCAAACTCCAGGGTTGATCCAAGTGTCCTTTCGGTGGACTTTAGATTCAACATTTCTGTATCCATACTCTGCTGATAGAAAGAACTGCATGTGGTTCATTTTTTTCTAGAGCTGTTGTGCCTCTGAGCAATGCTTTTTACTTTATTTCACAGTCTATGATATATTCCATAATTTTAATAATCATTCTAGTTTAAACAGAGAATATAGCTGTCAAACTACTATAAAAAATGTCTAGGAAAGGAAGAAAAAAGCCATTTATACCCTTAGGTGTGGCTCCTCCAGGGAAAATGATTCATGAGCATTCTGTGGGTAGATTTTGTAACCGATTCGGTTTTATTCTTATGAATCAAAGCACAGTAAAACTTGTTTCTTGCAAGGCACAAAGAGCAGAGTCCAGTCATTTTCTCTTTGCTAAATACTTAGCCTTGCTCAAGTAACGAAAAGGAAGCAGGGTATAAAAAAAAAATAATCTGTAGATTGTGGAAATGATTGATTACAAGTGTGCTGAGCACAGAAACACCTTTATTCAGTAGGGTGCCAAACTCAGAAATTCCCCTTGCGGTTGAATAATAGTGCCTAGCTGCCACAAGAAAGCCCCTCCCTGCTGGGAGATTTTGAAGCCGGGCGTAAAAGTTCTGTCTCTCTACAGAGAAAATTTATATCCAAAATGACAGCTATGACTACACCTTTGAGATAGCTTTCAGGGAAGGAAATAGAGTGCACCTGGGTGTCAGTGCATGAAATAGCGTGAGAAATGGATAGTGTTATTAATACAAGGTCCTAAATACTTTAATGGGGAGAAAAATTTACCATCCATGGATGCATGTTTCACTTTATTAGAAGCTTTATGGCTTCAAGCATGGAGGAAAACTCCTGTTACAATATGTTTCAAAGGCGCTTCTCATTGTTCAGCAAAACCATACCCAAACAGAAAGGAAACTGCCTGCTGCTTAGTTAGATGGTTGCCATTTTCATCATCTTCTAAATCGATGAATACATCCAGCGTAGGAACTGCAGGAGCAGCTCCTTGCATGCAGTATGGCCTTTTGATTATCTTTCACTCTAAAAAGATATTTCCTACATGAGTTTTTAAGTGACGTGACAATTATTTTGGCTAAACTAGATGTGAACATGTTAATTCAACAAGGAACTCTCATTTTAGCCTGTCTCAGGACTTCCACAGAGGGGAAAAAGAACTCAGTGCTGGAGCAAGAGACCTTTACAAAAGTATGCGGATAATAAAATCCACAGGTAGCCTAAAGGAAAAGATGCAACTGAAGGAAGAAGGAGATGCTGAGCTGGATCATATGGAAGAATTCAGACGGTACACTCTGAAGAATGTGTTCTGCCACATAAGTCCAAGAATGCACAAAATTCATCATCCATCTATAAAAATCTTCAGTGAATTATAAAAAGTTGCCAGTTGGCAAAAGGCTAGATGAGAAGGGTCTGAGTTACTCAAGAGCATAATGACTTCAAAGGAAGGAACAAGCAGGAACTAAGGTGAAATTTTAAAATAAAAATACATTTCTGAAGACAAGAAGATGAACTTTTGTTCAAAATCAGAAAAAAATAATAAAGGAAAGACATTACCATGCTCAGAACTTCAGAGGCAAAACTAAAATAGACCACAGTTTATGCAGACATGAAAGAAGGAAATTATTCTCCATGCCAGATGGCCAATAAAAGGTCTGTATCTCTTTACATCCTAGATACGAGATATAAAAAGCGAGCAGGCCTTATAACGTCTATCACGAGTGAAGTCAGACAGCACAGGACCTGCTGCCTTGCAATGACTCAGAGTGCTGTGCTGCAGCTCCTTACAGGAGCGGGTTTTTAGCAAACCTCCATGAACTGCTCAAAATGCTCCTGGCAAACAGCGAAGGGGCAGGAATCGCCACTGCTGCTCAAAGCTCTGAACGTGCCGGCATCACGCTCGGGCTTGCTGTTCATTAATGTTATTTTCCACAGGGTGATCCTCTGTAGGTATATAACTAACATTATTTTCACTACTATTTTTGGTATGGCAGAAGTTTCTTTGCAGTCCGAGTGCTGTCAGCCCTGCTGGAGCTGTGCCGGTGATCTGCGAGGCAATTGATTCAGCCTGTCAGTTTACTGAACAGATTCAACAAAAATGAATGCATCAGAAGCTGTGCTCCAGCACTGCTGGCTTCTCGACGCTTTATTTTTGACCCAGATGATTCATTTTGTCTTGCAATGACATCCACTGGAAAGCAGAGGGGTATGGATAGGGCTCAAGAGGAAACTCGCACATTTCCCTTTGTGTATCTCTCAGGATCATGAGCTTCCTTACTTTACAGCAGCATGAGAGATGGCTTTTTCCCAAATGTGCATCAAATAAAAGTAAAAAGGTCACTCTTTGATGTGACTTCACAACAGCAATAGAAAAAAAGATAACACTAAGGACATACACCTTCTAGTTATTTCCAACTACAGTCCATACTTAGTAATAAAGACCCATTTTCCTTAACCGTGTTGAAGTCCTATATTGGTCTCTTAGTTATCCACTTCACTTAGAAAACAAAAAAAACCCCTCCAAGAACCACGTGGATTTCAAGCTACACAACATACAGCAACTACAAAATAACATAAAGGTATGCAGCCAGTGCTTAAAAATTTTAGTCTGAAAAGTAAATCTTATAGAGTGCTCTGTAAGAGAAATATGGATTAATTAGCCTGTTTACATTAAAATGACAGCCCATTTTGAACTCAGTATATTAGGATTTTCAAATATTACAGACAATACTAAAGAGGTTATTTATCTAGATTTGTCACAGAAGTTATTTTATATTGTAATACATTGTGAAATCTGGAGCTTATAGAAGTAAAATATCTCTTAAATCCCTGTTCAAAAAAATCATGGCAATAATTTCTTGGGTGTTAAACCTGTGCTTTATGTAGGTCATTTGATATTTTTGCACATAATGACAGTGATATTAAATGTCTGCACAGTTTTGCAATCTCTTTCACCATTTCATTATCAATCCTCTTATCTCCTACGGCTGTTGAACGCAGTTGCTGTTACAGCCTGATATGCACAATTGTGAAATCCGTCCAAGAGGGACAATCAAATCTCTGTCTTACTCTGTGGTTTAGTCATCCATCTGCACCCCTGAGTGCCCTGCAGGGTTATTCTTCTGCTCCAGTTACTGGGGAAAGCTTTGCAGAAAAGGTGAGTCTTGCACACCAACCTGATCATGACAGGGCTTTTTCTTTTTTTTTTTTTTTTTTTAAATCTTCCTTGAGAGAGGCAATCCTGAACTTAAATGTTAATGGTATCACAGGATGGCTCTAGCAGAGTAGATTAACTGTAACACAATTTCCACCATGTCTGGTAGCTGCTTTAAGAACTGAAAAGCAATATTGTATTTATATTTTGACTTTCACTATGAGCCAGTTCTTTCACAAGTTATGTACTCAAAGTCATCTGACATCAGACAGATCTCCCAAATGTGAATGAGGACATAATTTAGTTTTTTCTGTTTAATACAATATATTTGTAGCTACAGAAAGCTAAGTTCTCATATTAGAAGTTTCAACATCACAACGTGAATTAAATTTATGCGAAGGCTAGTATGTTCCTGTCAGAGAGAAATCACAGCATTGCACTGTTCTAGGGAAAAGGGAATGCCTGGCCAGCAATATATATCAACTTTATTTATTTAGCCAAAAATGAAACTCCAAAAAACAATTATTTTCTTAGAGATTTACTACAGAGTCCTTTCTTTGAAGCATCAAGAGCAGAATCTTGCAGAAATGACAGGTACCTTAGGTCAAGGCAAATAAATTGTTCAAATGAAAGTGGAAAGAACTGAGAGAAGCTCCAAGGCAAACAAGTTTACTTTAGAAACAATTTCTATAAGCTTATAGATGGATTGGGGCTATTAAAACCAATAAGGAATTTTAAAGAGACAAAAAATGAAAACAGTGAGCTTTCCCTGATTATTTTATCTTTAAACCAAAATCACAAATCATGCACTACAATCCTGAGCCACAGAAACCAACAGCAGAATTCCCAAGAAATTTAACAGACCAGGAGTTGTTTGGCTAATTTGCTGAAAGTCAATTAAAAAGAATGAAAAGGATAGTTATTATGAAACTCACAGGAAAAGTAATTTAAGCAGTTCTGCTGAACATTTAAATCTCTCTTCTTACATACAATGGGATTTTATTGATGGCTTTTTATAGTGTCAAATTCCAGTACTTACAGTTTTACTTTTTTCTTCTATTTTAAGTATAAGCCTGTCTAGATCTTGAGGCTTTCATCCAGTTTTCAGCAAGATTTCGGTGTCTTTCAAATGCAAATCTGATTCAAATTAATCACAAGCAAGCATCATCTATTTTGTCAATTGATGCCCACTACTCAGTGTATTGCTGAAGGAAGAGAAAGAAACAGCTGCAGGGATGAGAATCAAAACACTTTATCAACCCCTGCATTGTTACCAAGTTAGAATCGTTCATGTATTTTTTCTTATAGATTTTTTCATTTTTTTTTTAATTTAGGTATTTAAGGAGTTACATTGTACATTAACAATAGCTAATTACTATCAGCCACCTTGTGTTGCATGCTAGAAAAAATAGAAGAAATCATGTCTCTATGTTCCTGTATTTTTTTAATGTGTAAGGATTAAATCAGGATATATGGTAGTGCACATACCTGAAAACAGTATTTTGGTACCAATACAAATATTGTGGCCACACACCTAATGTTAGGAAGTTCTTGCATCTCAGGTGACACCACCAACACCAGTAAGATAAGTAGTTCAGGGTACAAATCAAGCATAATGCTGCGGTAGTTCCAACTTAAATTCATTTTGTTAAGAAGAATGGTTTAGTACAACTACAATACTGCAAATAAATACTAACATGGCTGTGTAGGATCAGAGGAAAATTTGTCTGACATAGTTGCATGCATGTAGAAGCAAGGAAAAACCTCATACCCAACAACAGCTCTGCATCCTTATTCACAGTGTTTAAAAAGACAATGATCCCTGTAGGCTCACTGAAAAAATCAAGCTGTGTCTCCTTGCGATAGCTCTTACCCAGCCACCTCCCAGAGAAATCCCACCTCCTGTCTCTGTCTCCCATTCCTTTCAGAGAGGGAGAGAGGGCTTGGTCTCAGGAAGGCAAGTTCACCCGCTTCCTTACTTTTTTTACTCACAGGCATCAGCTAAGGCTCCCAAATGCACAATAGTTTGCTTACACTTATTTCACGTTTCTTCCCCCCCCCCCTTCAAATACACTGTTTTCACAGCTCTGTGCGATTGGCAGTAAAAGACATCTTTGTCTACAGTCTGAGCAGACAGACTTGTAAGCGCACAGATACTCAGAAACTGAAGCAATCTCCCACTTTAATGAAAATTCACGATATCGAACATGGATGGAAAAGTTCCAGCTCACTTGGGAGAGCCGAGTCTCCCAGGAGCTGTACAGTGCACGGAATATGGGCACGAGCCGGTGGGAAAGCAACTGAGCACAGCCATATGAAGCAGCCAATGTGACAGATCACATATTTTCCTCATTGCAAAATATAACAGGGAGAGTGCTGTAAGCAGGGTTCCTGCAAGTCAGATTAATCATTAGGGCTGGAACAACTCTTAACACCATTCCCGAACAGAACCTTTACATGAAGTGGCCCAGCAGGTAACAAAGCATGCACCCCGATCACAGCAAACTGCAAAGAAAAGTCAAAGAGTGTCCTTCCAATTACATATTTGCAACAGAGTGGCCACCGAGTTGTGTACGTGAAAATACAACCAACACAGGTATACTAATTGGAGTTGGCCTGCAGAAAGACAACTGCTTTTTATTCAGCTACATTATCACTCATGGAGTAATAAGATTCCATTCTGATTCATTTGGCACTCATTCCTGTCTGGGTTTGAATACCATAAGTGGTGTCTACGTTGTTCAGTTATCTCCATCACTGCAATTTCAGACTGTACAAAGAAGCTCTGAGCTTTTGGTGCTGTGAAGTTGTCTACCTTAAGCCAAATCACTAAAGGCCCTAAATGACTGGCAACCACTACAAAAGCTTTAGAAAGCCCAAGATATTATAAAATCACCACGGCCTGTCCTTGGAAAGGTAGGCTTGCTTGTAACTGTCTCCATTGTATACCTCACCTGAATGTTGAGTGCAGTGTTAGGAATGCATAAAATTTTAATTAACAGAAAGAATACATACAGATCTAAACTGTTGGTCACCAAACTGCACTCTGAAGAAGTATGCATTCAAAAAGTTTTACTGGATATAAATTGGTTTTGATTTTTTTTAATATACTATCATAGATTTATATCACAAAGACGCTCTGGTTTTTGAGGTGTAAATCAGTGAGTATACAGTGAAAGGTTCAGATATGAATAGGTAGCCCCATAAGGTATGGTGAATTCCACATCAATGTATAACTACAAAGACAGGGACTAGCAGAAGTTCAATGAAGTCAATTTAAATCTTTCCCATAAATTCAATAGTTTTATACTACAGCTATCTAGTACGTGATGCTTAATTTTCAGTTGTTAATAAAATGGGTGAAAAGTGAACTGATTTAAGAAACTACATAGGTAAAAAGCAGTTAATCATGTGGGGAAAATTATAACTGTTGAAAGATGACTGTAGTCCCCAGGAAATGGACTGCAATAAATTGCTGGTGAGGCTGTAGCTGTGTGTGAGGCAAGGGCTGTGCCCTGACAAAATGGGTGCTGTTTACAGTCGTGCCATTTATCTGATCATTTGTAAGAGAGCTCCACGCTCGAGACTGGCAGCATAAGACTGAACAGTACAAAATCAAGTGCCTCAGCAAATGTCAAAGCCTTGGAGAGTGACCATCTCCTGAAAGTCCATATACATCAGTAAGCCAGAGTTCTTCAGTGAAATGAAGAGCCAGACAACAGCTCCATTACTTGCTGGTCCTAGTACATGCCCAGAGATTCAACCAGCAGTGGGCTTGAAACAGCCTACCTTTATGAACAGCAGTCAATATGGATTTAAACACAAACGTTTGAATTCAACTAAATATAGTTGAGACATTTACAGTAAATGTACTCTTTCTTTCTAAAGAAGGGCTTCAGAGGTGGCCTCTCACTGGTCATCTGTTCATGTCCTCTCTAACTGTTACATCCCAAATCCTGGTATTAAGATCCTTAAATTACCTCAGGATGAACACTCCTAATACCAAACCTTATGTACCATGAATGCGATTTTTCCACCTGTGGCACTGTTGGAGATGCAGGTTTCTGTAGAAAACCTGCCACCCAGTGAAACAGGGTGGAGAAGAAAACTGAACTTTGAAGAATGCTATTCAAAATCAAAGCTTCATAAAATTTTGCACTATATATAAACTCTAACCACCATTATTTCACTTTTCTTCCTTAAGTGTAAAGCCATGCTTCCATAGACTGCCTCCTATTTACACTGGTCTTAGGATCAAGGGAATGTCAATGAGACCGTAGTATGTTTTCTAGCTTATGTGTCTGTAAACAAAGATTTCTCTACTGAAAAATTTTTGCATTCATCCATCCATCCATAAAAAGTCACACACGCTTACTTTTGATCAATATAAAGCATAATAATTGCAATGGAAGAACAGTCTATAAAATAACATGAAGTAGTTGTTAAGATACTAAACTAAGCAAAAGTCTTCCCTATGTGAAAATTTTAACAAAAACCTTTTACAAAAGACGGAGACCATAACTGTTTTATACTGTATTGTTCAATGGGAGTAATCAGTGTTACGTGTCCTCTGTCACTGGCAGTGCTCTCACGTTCACCATGAAACAACTGACGGGTTCCTCTCTATGTCAGCACAGTTGCCCTGATGGAAGGACATGACACGGCAAGGGAACTGAAACCACCTCATCTCCTGTTAACAATATAGCTGCTTCACCCGCTTGCTACAATCAAATACAATAAACAATTTCTCTACAATGAGACCTCCTCAGATTAAGAGAGCTGAGCATTTTCATTCTCAGTCCTTGTGACTTTGCACTGAAAAGTCACAGTAGCACAAAGCCAGGTTATCACAAGCAGAGCCCTATGAATGGGACCCACCAGCTCCTGAGAAAACACCTAAACAGCTTTAGAGAAACCAACAGTTTATGACATGGGTGTTTACATAACATAGATTTCTTTCTTGCTGTGCATCTTTAATTTGTATTATAGCATCCAAAGGAGAAAGCCTGATCTTTGTTCATTACTGCTCAGCATCAATCATTTACACTACTATCAAATTAATTTAAAACAGTAAAAAAAAAAAAAAAGGATTTTTTTACAAATACATTAAGCAGTATTACATTTTTACTTGCCATTACTCTATTTAATTTCTTAAGCATTAAAGCAGGAGGATATCAACACCTTTATCAACAAGCAGGCATTTGTGATGCATACGCAAACACCTGTTTTAAAAAAAAAAGGCACTAAGCAAGAATTGGACAATACAGTAACTGAAAGACAGCTTGTTGCATCTCATTGTTTTGAAGGTAGGGAAGCACAGTGAGGAGGCAATGTGATATTTTAGATCAGAACTATTTTTTCCACAAAAGCCTTGATTTTAAACTTGTATTGTACATGACATTGCAGGGAACTTGACGTTCAATAACAGAAACGCATGCACAAGGGAGCATTTTCTTAATTGGACTCTTGAGCTGAAAACTCAGATGTATTTGTGGTAGATGAAATGCTTCATATTAAATGTCAAGCTGTAGTAAAGAACTGACACTTAAAATGAACTGAAGAAAGAAGCAAACCAGAAGAAATTTAAGGCAGTGTTTACTAGCTGAGGATATTCTATGCATAGAGCAATCCACATTTTTAAACTAGTTTTTGCCTATCTGGAATAATGATTGGGTGTCAGGAACACGACGCAAAACCAGTATCAGAGGGGAGGAAGAAAATCCTATAGAAAAAACTAGAAAACACATAACACAGCTTAGAGGAAGATTACTATCTTCAGCAGGTCTAATTAACACCAATTGTATTCCATTTCTGCTCTATAAATGTACCCTAATGAACATTTTTCCAAAAATATATCCCTAGAGCCGTACTCAAGTTTGTAGTCAATGCTCGGTCCAAGCAGACCACCTCCAAAGCCACAGGCGCATTTCCCCTCCTGCCACTTGCACCCAGCCGGGTGCCTCCACCCATTGCAGGACCTCTGTGTTTTGGCATCTTTAGGCCAGCTCAGTGTCCGTCCTCTCCTCTTGGCTTCCCTCCATCGGGTGCCTTCTTCCCTTACCACTTGATGTCTTCTGGCTCCTCTCACTGTTTGCAGACCTCTGCACTTCCAGTCTTACTAGGAGCCCTCATTTTCTACAGTGACCCACAAAGGTCGGTAATTCTGACCTCACTTCTACATCTTTTTTAAAACTTCTTTAAAATTTCCATCTGTTCAGTGTACCATTACTCTCTTGCTATGGACACCTCCAAATCCCTTTCACTCTTTGAATTATTTCCCTTTACTCATCACCTATTTTAATTCAGCTTCACCAGCTTTCTTTTTTCACCCTGTCAGACACTTTTCACATTCATCTTTCACAGCCCTCCCTCCCTTTTTAAAATGATACAGTTTCTCCTATCACCTCTGACAACCCGTCCTTTCTGCTATTGACATCATGGCACCATCGCATCCTGAGATCTGATTCTCCTCCTGCTCCTCCTCTCATGCTGCTGAAGTGTGCGTGAGAAAGCGCTCTGATTTTGCTGGCTTCCTGCACTTCGCATCGATTCCCCCTTTTCTCATCTTTGTCCTTTTCCTTTCGGAAGACCCCAGATTGATCCTTCTGCTGTCAGCCCTTGTTACCACTACATATCCCTCTTACCTGCCACCACGCACGTGCTTCTCTGTTCAAACTCTTATTAACATTTAATCTGAAAAACTAACAATCTTCTCTACACATCCTTCTTGATCAGTGAACTTACTTGCGAGTCTCGAACTTACTTTTAAAGTCTTACCAACCCTGATTTGAAAAAAATCCTCAAATTTAAGATTTACTTGCATAGCTTAGATTTCTCTGTCTTTAACTTTCATGTTCTTTTTATATCTGCTCATCAGAACTGATGCAGCTAAATAGGTACAGCTCCTTTTTGCCAGTCCCCAATTTATTTTTTTCTTCCTATTTTCAATATCTTCTGCATCAGAGGAGCGCGATTTGTCTTTTTTCTTCTCCTCAGCTGAACCATGCTCAGCAAAGTCAAGGAAAGTCAAAACTAGAACTACTACTGTTATTAAAGATAAGACTTGGATATTACTACAGATTTATGCTCCTACTGCTGGAAATGACAAAGAGCAGAAAAAGGAATAAGGAGAAAGTAAGCAAGGAAAGAGAAGGAAATACAAGCCGAATTGTAGGCTGCACCAAGATTAAGGGGGCTTTGGAGCTAGGAAACTCATAATCCCCCCCACCTTCACTGTCAGTCTTCCAGTCTTTTTCTTGAGGTTACAACATGCCTTCGTGGTTTTACCTATCACTGCGCTCTGAGGCCAGATTCTCCCAAATACCCACCTTCCATTTTCCTTCTCCATTATCAGTGTATCATGCTTTAAAGACGAGGATGCAAACAGACAGACACAACGTTAGAAAGATTACACTTAAACTATCAGAGCAGATTATTTTTATACGGAAAAATAAAGTGACAAAGTTGATTTATTTTAATAGATGTCCATCCCAACCAGCTGGAAATAAACCAACTGGCACATGGGTGATAGCAACATGCAGATCAGTGCTACATGAGGATATTTGTCACTATTTATACTGAACACAGGTGTATATTAATTATATACTTGCTGGAAGGCAGCCAACAGTCAGACTTCCAGGGAAGCACTTATACAATTGTTTTATACACAAAGATTAAAAAAAAATAACAGAAGCCTGCAGTTCTTCTTCTCTCCTTTTCATACTAATTCTCCAGCTCCATGCTGGAAGAGCAATTGGAAATCTGGATGCTCTCAGGAATTCTTTGCAGGATTCATCAAATACTGACACGGTAAGATACCTACTACAACAAAATTTTCAGGCTCAATATTTTATCTTCAAGATAAATTGAAATTCTTTTGCTAGATCTGAAACTGGCTTGTACACCAGAAGACATGAAAATTTCTAGTAAATGTCAGCAGCGACGTAACATATACATAATTGTAACAGGAACAATGAATCTGCTTGGCGTTAACTTCACTATGTCACTTCTGGGTCAGCTCTGCTGCAGAATAGCAATTTCAAAAAGAATCTGCAACAGTTACCTCTCAATGCGAACATTTACTCACTTGCAAAACTCTCCCTCAACGACAAGCTTAAAAAAGTTTAAGGAATTTGGAAAAGGCCAGGGCAAAATGCTGTTTTTGTAAAAGCAAGTGACTGACACTGCAAAAAAAGACAGAAGTGCTTATTTTTCAGGACACAGGTATCAAAAAGTCAATCTGAAAATGAAAGAATTATATCTCAAATAATAATCAGCTAGGAGCATGTAGCATCTTAGTTCAATAATTTAATCTTGAGCAAAACAGCTTTTACCAATGCCATAGCATATTGTGATTACAGAACATCACTGCTCTTGGGAGAGGTACCCTGCAGCTGGCTACTCTGAGGCT
This sequence comes from Haliaeetus leucocephalus, assembly GCF_000737465.1. Taxonomy (NCBI): domain Eukaryota; kingdom Metazoa; phylum Chordata; class Aves; order Accipitriformes; family Accipitridae; genus Haliaeetus; species Haliaeetus leucocephalus. The sequence continues at coordinate 1,480,389 of NW_010972437.1, forward strand.
GTGTGCACAGCCACGACAGAACCCAGCCCGTCCACACGTGAGGCCTGAGGTTAGGTTCAGCTCTCAGCTCAGCTGGAGTGGTAAATTCAACTCTGCTATAGAACCCACTTTTAAATTTCTCTCACTTCATATAAATATCCTGGTTTAAAGCTTCTAAGCAAATATAGTTCACATTTCTTTTGAGGCACGGGTTTTTTCTAAACTGCTATAAATATTGGCCATTGCTATTTATTCTAAACTTAACAATGGTTGTGTTTGAATCAGAAACAATTAAAAACCTGATATATGATCATACAACTTTTATTGTAATCAGATTTCACTTCTAAGCAGATTATTTCCCCAAAAACACTCATGTAGGTATAAAATGTGTTCATTTTTCATAATCTTAAAAAAGAAATTAAGTTTTTTAAAATCTGTATTTTAAGTGGAAAGTTAAACATAATCACTCTAAATCCATGGCAAGCCACCGTGCTTTGCCCATAATGTTACATGTCCTATGAAGAGACACGTTATGTGCAGAAGCACTTTTTTCCAGCTCTGTCATCTGTTTGTTGTGCATCAGCAACCATGTTTATGCCATTTGTATGTGTAGGTAGTATGAGCGCTGTCATTATAATTGCATTTTTCAGAGAGAGGCATAATGATATTTCCATTTTGGCTTGCAAGATTACACAGTTAGGGAAGTCTGCGTTTGGGAAGTGCACAGAGGCAGAGTCTGATTCTCCCTGATAGTGGGAAAACAGAGGTAAGGATGGATTTGTCTTCTATGAACGTCCTTGCAGAATGGAGGCATTCTGCAGATGCAACCTGAAACACTCTTCAGCCTGCCACAGTCCTCAGGAAGACCAGCAAGCCCATCTAATCCTTGCTGCTGACTGGCTGAGATTCAGAGGTGCGAGATAAATGATGCCTTCAGCCAACAAAACACTGGCAATAACAGAGGCTGAAGATTCCTCCTTATGCCATTGGCTTCGTATGGATTTCCAAACTTTCATGCAGAGACCTTGTTTGGCTGTTTCTTCAAGAGTAAAATGCTCACAGTCCTTTCCCTCTTTTCTGGTACGACAGGCTTGCGCATGGCTCAGCCTTTTGCGATAGAAAAACCTAATTAGCTCCTTCTGTGACACTTCATAATTGAGATCTCTTCTGAGCCGATCTTTGGGACTGCCCAATAATATTTCATTCCTATTTATCAGTAGCATGTTCGGTAATGCATTACATGGCACCATTAGCATCTATATACTCTGAGATTAGTCAGTGTTTCCATTAGGGAATTATAACTCATCCTTACAATTTGATTCCAGACAGAATTGTAGCTTTCAACGTCAGAGCCCAGAGTGATTTAAATAATGGAATTGGGCTATAAAATCTGTTTAGTTTCAAGTTTATATTTTATGTTTCAAACAAAATGCAAAAATATTGAAAGAGTTAAAATTGGGTTATTGTAAAGCACATTTAGGATGCAGTTTTACTCATATCAAAGATTGCTGCTTTTGTGCATTTATCTTTTTGAAATAATGTTATTTCTATGTTGAGTATTCTGCAAATACTTTTCCCAAAATGAAATTTCACAAGGATACTTACAATACAGATTTGCACATCCATCTATCACTGTACAGATAACTAATACCATTATATAAGTAGTTGACAAAAGAATATTTTGAACGTATAATGGCTATGAAATTCTGAAGAATGTATAAAGAACTCTGATATTTTTCAGTCTACAGTCCTACACCATCACATTGTATCAAAGGCAGCATTTTACATTCAAGAAACAGCTTTCTGCAGAAGGAAGATGAGTGTGCCAGGAAACTCATTTAAAAAATGAACAGCAATCTTTGACCGAGGTTTTCAAAACTGTATGCTTAAATACAGGTTTTAAGTGCCCAGATATGCATCATTCTTTATTAACCAGTCGTTCTGCACATGATGGGTAAGACACGAAGTTCAGAGTCCCAGAGAGAATTCCAGATGTTTCTGCTACTCTTGTCAGTAATGTTGGTATCCATGGATAAACTCTCCTTCAATTTATAATTAACTCTAATTCTATGACCTACTTAAAACAATGTACATAACAAACACCTTCCCTGTTGTTTTTATTACTTTTATTCTGGCTTCAATCAAGTTTTATAAAACTGTTGTTTGATTACATCACTGAACTCAAACAGTTTCATTTTATATTAGCTATTTTATATATGCACCGCAGAATCACAGAGTCTGGAAGTGCTTCCAGAAGTCATTTAGTCCAACCTCCTGCTCAGGGCAGGGCCACCGAGATCAGGTTGCTCAGGGATGCATCCATAAAAGTATTGAAACCTTTAAAGGATGGAAATACCACCACCTCTCTGGGAAACCACTTCCAGTACATGGCCACCCTCATACTGAAAATATTTTTTTCTTAAATCTAATCAGAATTTCCCATGTCCACTGCCTTTTTTCCTACCACTAAGCATTTCTGGGAAGAGCCTGGCTCTCTCTCCTCTACACTGTCCTGTTAGGTAGTTAAAGACAGCAATATATACTCCCTTAACTTATGTTCTTAAGGCTGAACAAGGTTCTCCTTGAGCATCACATCTTTCATATCCCTGGCTACCTTTATTACAGTCAGCTGGACTTACTCAGTTATATCAAAGTCCTCCTTGTATGGGGCAGCCCCAAACAGGACACAGCACTCCCAATGGGAGTCATGTCCTATGTGCTAAAGAAATACTACAGTGAATTTACTTTTATTTTTATAGAGGTACTGTACTTATATTTATAATGTACTATTTTAAATTTATACTTACCTTGACAATATTTATAGTAAAGTCATGGTATGATACGTTTTTAAAAAATAGAGCTTGTATTATGGATTCAATAAATGCAGCATTTGATTAAAACAGTTAAATCTTTGCTATATACCCCCCAAACCAGCAAGAAAAACAATAATTGAGCTGTTTTCCAAGGGGAAGTATGTGTGGCTCTCTTACTAAACAATTTTAATGTAGCATTAGAAACCCTTATGCTTTAACTTCAGAAAACACTACTAAAGAACAAATGTCCACTGAACTAGTCAACAGAAGAAAAATAAAATTAAATGGGAAAAAAAAAGTTGCTAACGTTACAATTCAGAAAGTCACAACATTTAATTTGTTTAGACTTCCAAAAATCCATTACACATTTGCCTTACAGTGTTAATCCTGTTATAAAATTTATTTACAAAGTTTTATAAGGAAGGTTAAGTTACAGGAGTCATATGCAAATACCAAAATTGCAGAGACAGCAATTATTACCAAAGTACCACAACAATTATCACAGTCCAAACACAAAGATGACAATCATATTATGCTGTAGAGATTATTCTTTAACACAGGACGTGAAAGTCCCCAAGACTATTATGACAAAACAAACGATGAGACACCAGCATGAAAAGATGTGTTATTTCCATTTGACAAAAGTGGGAGACAGGATGCCGAGCACTGAAATAAATTGCCTAAGGCAACACATGAAGATACACATGCTGAAACCAAATCTTCTGAAGCCCAGACTTACATCTTATGGTAATTCAAGAGCTCTGGTTTCAGTTCCTGTGCATTAACCCATCTTCTGAACAGCCATGATTCTTCTTCCACTTAATTGAATGACAAAACTTGGACTGATTTAATAGTCTAAGGACAGTACTTAGAATGGGCAGGTGTCTCCTGTACCCACAGCACATGATAAACCCTAGTGGTGAGGTGACCCTAGGAGAAGCCGAGGCACGTGGCAGGGTTGCATCGGGTGAAGAAAGGATGTGGAAGGGTGCTGCTGGGCCTGGGCACATGCACAGGCTCCTTCCCGGAGCTGTACCAACAGGGAGACTAAGAGCCAGCCACGCTCCGAACAACAAAGTGCTCGTCATTCTCACCTCAATTGTGTTGCTTACTGCTCCATTCACTACCTCTCCCTCATCCTGAGCCACCCGTACAACAACTTTATTGCCACAATACCAAATTATTAGTTTATTCTCTCTCCTAACCTTCTACCCAGTGATAGCCCACTGAACCCACCTCTGCCTTCTCCAGAAAAATGTCAAGGATATTTTCTTCCTTTTGAATATCTTTCTAAATCTCTCTAGACCTGCTGTTAACTACGCAATATATACACATTTATATAAACACACACACAAAACCTACAGCGTATATAACAAGCAATGTATTTGGTACAGGGGAAATGAAAAGCTATACAAATATTAATTTTAGTCCGTGCTATTAAAAAAACGCTCAAGTATTCTACTACGCCATAACATTTTCAAACAGGAAACTCATAAATTTTCCTTTCAGTTTGTTCAAGGGCTTTAAATGTTCTTTGGTATACCTTTCTTATCCTGAAACTGAAAGTAGATAAAGAAAAATCTATTACTAGAAAACTACTTGCTTTTTGAAGTCTATAACTAGAAAGGTGCAACATTCAAAAAAAAGCACACTGATTTTCAACAAAGAGTATGAAAAATAAGCACTTTCTATTTAAACTTCAATGTCATATTACAGGAGTCAGGTAGTTATATTTGTTTACCAAAACTCAGAGTCTGGTTCAAGGTGAAGTCCTCCCCAGAGTGTTAGAAAATGAATAGCTGCGCAGCACAGAGAGAGTTTACTGTCAATCTATGAACAAGTGAAACTACTGCAGTCAACACATGCGCAATGATCACACATTTGATCACTCAATATTCAGCAACACATAGAAGGAAGCCCTGCAGACCACCTTTGCAACAAAGCAGTATGAAAGGAGAGATGAAAAAAAAAGGTTGCGATGAACAAAAGTGGCATGATAATACTAACTAGTATATCTACTATTCCACTGCTGCACGTGCTCTATAGCCAAGCTCAGACACAGAGACCTCTAAAAGTATTTAATGGGATTCCACTGGCTACAAATTTTACCCGTAATCTGAAATGTCTTTAAAACTAAAACTATTATTACATCTAAATGTTCAGAGTGTTATCATTTGGGTATTACAGTCAAGTCACAAAATCAGCCTTCATCTACTGTTCTTGTCATGGCCTTGGTACCATGGACACTAATGAGACTCATTCATTTCAGTAGCAGCAGTGGTGGTTAAATACTTAAAGACATCATGTAATTGATTTTAAGCTGATTAAGGGGAGCACACAGAACGAGTTCATTCCCAGTTTTATCTTCTGTTTCTGTTTCCATTTTGCCAAGGATTTGAAAACAAATGGAGAAAATATGGTCTTTTCTCTAGCCACAGTAATAAAATATTGCTATTCTGTTTGTGGAAAAAATGGTACAATGTTTGCATTAGATATAATGTTATTTTCTCCCATAAATGGATTTAATTTTTCCAAGTGCTTAGTTAAATTTTAAGCCTGAGGGAAACTGTTGCCAGTCAAAAACGGTGTTATACAAGGCAACATTTTTTGTTGCAGTTCATTCAATGACCTGAAACACTATTGCATTTCAAAAAACTGATGCTGCGACAGGAACTGAAGCATCCGGTAGAATTGCAAATGTGCTGTGATGGGCAATGCTGAGAAGGAAGCTGGGGGGAGAGAGGACAGGCAAAGACAGACACTCTGGTTTCTCCTCCTCCCCTCCCCATCCCCTGCGGTCTCCCGTGCCTGGGCTTTGTGGGTGCAGCCCGTGAGAAGAGACGCTCCCAAGGAGCTACTTGACACCTGGCTCCCTGCTTTTGGGATGCAATGGGACTCCTGAGGTCGGCAGGTCAGAGCGCGGTTATTGCACAAGTCTGGGGCTGTGCAGTAACTGAACTCTATGCTGACCGGTTATGGGACATCCTAAACATCTTCCCTTTGCTGCATTTCTGACAGTTTTGGGGTGCTACAGGGCACTGTAATCGTTTACCATAACCATCCCTGGGAGCAGAATCCAGTAATGGTAGAAGTGATAGCAAAACATGACAAATAAAATACAAGGAGTATGCAGCTGTATGAATGATTTTTTTTCCTCATTAATGACATTATATGTAAATGATTAGCATCAATCTTATTTCTTATTTGAGGAGTATAAGTTGACTCACCTTTGGCAGTGTTAAACAGCCACCTAAACCTTTTTTATTAACATTATGATAGCACTTATCTAAAACAGCTTTGGATGCAAATAAAATTAAAAAGTGGACAAGAACTACTGGCAATTAACAGACTAAGTAAAATACCTTATAAAAAAATATTTTAAAACTGTGATTATCTTATCAAAGATAGTTGCTTATCTGTGTCTATGACAGATGTTTAAATATACCACAGTAAACCAGTAACGGATATTCTAATTATTAGGTAAAAATTGCTTTATCAGTTATATTCACGGAAGTTTGAGGCATGTGTACATGATACATAGCAAGATATCGCTAATGCAGGAAGGAAAACAGATTCTACAGAGGAGGTTCTGAGACAGTGAAGAGTAGGCACATCAAAATTTGCTTTTGTTCCACTTACAAGTGAAAATGAGACCTTTTAACTTTCCAATTAAATAATAGACAAATAAAATAATGACCCAGAATGATTCTGCTAGATTCTGCTAGAGTCCTCCACATTTCAGAATGCAGGGGTGAACAAACTCCCCAACCCAAACTTGTCAGCTACAGTACCTTATTACTTACATTGAGATTGTTCCATGAGACCAAATACAAATACATCAGTTGTGAGATCCAGAGAGAGATGAATTTTAAAATGTTCGGGCTTCAAGCGCCTTAGCTATTCATTCAATCAGAAATTTGTCCTAAAAAAACCCCAAACAACCCACCAACAAAAAAACCCAAACCACCAACAACAAAACACCCAAACTGAAAAGCCTTCCTTGCCCTTTTGCTGACCTAACTCCACGCATAGCACATGCACACCAATACCCCGGAGATCTGCCACTGAATCCTAAGGTTCTTTTGGTGACACCTTCTTGTGTGGGTCCTCCCTACTATTTACCTCAGTTGCCCCCAAATGATTCCTACAGAGGTAATGAGAATTAGTTACACAATGAGAATTAATTACATACTAGCTGGATATTGCCCAGAACATGCAAATAAATGTTAGGTAAGATTAAGTACATTGAAAACATTAGCTGTAAATCATGTGGTAGGCTGCAGAGCACTAAACAGTATTGAAACACAAAGCTATCTAGCATGTTGTCATAGAGTAATAAAAGGTTTTGCTCAAACAAGCACGTGTTACCTTCACTTGGGCAAAACTCTTTAGTGAACTGAACTCTCAGTACATATTGGGATTTTTGGTCAAAAAGGATTGGTGCACAGGCCTGTACAGCACAGGACACTTTAATTTATAAGGTGGTACATCTAACGTAGAATTCATCAGACTAGGAACACCTGCAGTATTTCTAAATGGCTTTCTATGTAAGGCTCAACCAGTTTACAAAGAAGATAAAAGTGACAGAAGTGATTAGTTTTGTTTGCATTCAAGTTGATAAACAAAAGTTACATGTGTATTTGAATAAATCATACATCATGAATTATGAAATTATACAACATCGGAATGATGAAAATCATTGATTTCTGTCTCTGCCTAAGGGCAGACAAAAAGAACAAAAGAATGAGATTTACAGAGTATTCACTAGGAACGCTTCAAAAATGATGTACATTTTTCCTGTGAGAGCAGATCAATACAATAATTTTATTTTTAAGCTAAGCCATGGGTATGGCTAGGACAGCCTTATCTCTTATTCTACTTAGTCTCACACATACACAATGATATTCGCATAAGGTCTATACCAGCAAGATACAATTTTTGAAAACATAACACTTCGCTGTGAGCTCCTGGCAGCAGAGATCACAATTTTGCTCTACATCTTGCACTTAGCACAAGCATCCTGGGGCTAAGTGATATTTGCCTTCTTCACTCTACAAAAGAAAATGCTACTTTACTTCAAACAATTAATGACATGTTGCGAAGAACTGATTGAAAAATATACGTTTCTAATTTTATACGCAATATGGAATGAGATGGAAAAGTACTTATAAAGCAGTCTAAGCTCTTCCTTAGGAGGAACATATGCATAAAAGTCAATGTTTTTTTCATGTTTTGGGCTGGGTTTTTTTTTAATGGCTAATAGCTCATAAACAGGCCTGCAGGGGAGCCTGTTGGTAGGTCTGTCTGTCTTTCTGTGCCCAGTCCTGGGGAACACAGACCCCCTTAGATTACACTGACGCTGGGCACCGTGGTCGGATGGGTCATGCGCATCCTCCTTGGGACGTGCAGTCCTCTGACTGCTCACCAGTCCAGCCGGCTCCGATGGGAAAATGTACAGCACTAAGGCTAATACTGCGCAAGTTTGTGCTGCATGGTCAGTGTCTCGAGAGAGGCATGAGAAGAATGTGCCAACTCTCCAGCTGGGCAGAACGATATGTCTATTCTTATTGATAACGTTCTTGCAGCCATCACAGCCTCAGGACAGGATTGAGCCAAAGTTTGCAGGGGGAGGGAATATCTTTTCTTAGATCAACTAATGCAACTGAAGAATAGACAAGCTGTCAGATACACAAGAATTTTTCAGCTTCTGTTGGATACCAAAATCACTGACTCAGGAGAGATACTATTCTTAAGGAAATTTATAATCTCCCCTATCTTGGTCCTTTCTCCACAATCCCTTCAATGTTCCTTAGGAGATAATTTACCTGTTTCTCTCTCCTGTACAAATAATTGCTTTCCCTGTAACCTCACCCTCCTTCCCTTTACTTAATTATTCAGTTAGCAGCACCTTTTTTCTCTCTGACTAACATAGCCACTTAAACTCATGTGCAATTTGTTCTCAACTTCTATTTAGCTTTGAAGTTTGCTGCTCCTGTTTCAGAAGAGTCTGGTGTGCCTGAAATCTCATCCACTCTTTTCCAGGCATCCCAGCCTCCAGTAGAGGAAACAGCTGCAAAGAGTCTGGAGATGCCTTTACTGTCCACTCTTCACTGCTCACCGAAGTAACTGGTATCATGAGGCATAGATTTGGTAATGTTGCAGATGGTAAATGCATTTTTTGTTATCAGGAAGTTACTAGGTAAGGGCCACTCGTTGTTAATCATTAATTGGCTAGAAATTCTTCTTTATAAATGTCATGAGGCTCCTTAAACAGAATATATAAATAGAATATGCAATTAAACATACATACAGAGAGCATGCTTACATTGTCTCGGAAGTCAAGGTTGCCTGGTGGAGACAGAGACTTTAATTGCTTGTATTTAGGAAAAAAAGGCAACATTTCTAAATAAGTATTGTGATTCAGCACTGCCTTTAGTACTTACAGTCCCGTATCCAATAAAAAAAATATTAACTATAATTTACCATTAATGGACATAGAGATACAATCCCATTTTTTCAGCTATTTAGTGCCAGTTTATTATCATCTGAACAAAACAGAAAACGTATGTGTTTTAACTTCATAAGGGGCACTGAAAAAAGAATCACTAATTTCAGCAGGATGAATATTAGATTTTTTTTTTTTTTTAATGGAACTAAATGTAAAAATAGACCGTTCTCTTTTCAAAGTTTTGAGGACAGCAGTTACAATCTTAAATATGTCACATTGTTCTTAGTTCTAAAAAATTAAAATTTTGCTCAACAGAAGAACAGCTCTTATGTAAGTTTTGATGCTTCCTATATGAAATGAAAGAAAAGATTTTGTGCAGTTTCCTGTTCATAATCCTAGCAGATATTTTGAGAAGTTTTGAATTTTGGATTAAAACAGGATTCAAGTAGTCACAGGACTTGCTCCAAATGATTAACAAAAAATTAAATTATTTCTTTGAGGAACAAATAATATTCTGCATGTGCCTAAGAAAAGCTTAAGTACCCTTGATATAATTTCATGTAGCTACACCATTGTATTTTGTATGCAGTTATATTATTACATTATATACAACTAGTTATACACAGTATTGTAGTACAGGAACAGTTGGAGAGCCAAGGAACAAGCTAATTCAAAGGAAAAGAAATCATAGTCTCAGGCCAAAGACCTAGAAATGTGCATCTCTGCAGAACCCTGCCCTGCCACTTCCTGGGAAGCAGCACAGGACGAGCCTTAACAACAGGTCACCTGTAGCCCGCTGCATTTGGGAGAAAAACCTTTACAGAGGCACGAGGGGGAGATGCTCACATGGAAGAGGAGTTACTGGCTTTGCTTTTGGGAATGGAATAATCCATCCGCTCATGTTGAGCATAAGTGGCCACACGCAGCCTGAGCTTCATAAAGATTTCTACCGAATGTCCTCAAGTGACTGCATGCTCTGGCACAGAGGCACTACGTTGGGAGGACTCTGATGGTGACACCAACCAATGTACGCATTTTAGAATACGGCACAAATAGCCATGGGGAAAAAGGGAATGGCTCCATCTGTTTCCCACTATATCTCTCCCCCTCTATGATCAGAGGTTCCAGATAATCTAACAAAGTGCAGAAACATCGAGTGAAAAGCAAATCGAATCTTTGATATAACTGTAGACATGACGGAAGTCAGCAGGACTATTCCCAAAAGGAACTAAGGTCTGCCTATTCCAGTAGAAGCATTTTCTACATGTGGATGATAGATCATTATGTATTATGGTGTCTCGAAGGTAATAATAGCAATAAGAAATAATTTACAACTAGTGCCCCGTTTATGGCCTCATAATAGTATGACTTAAATGCTGCATAGACCTTGTACTGGCCCTCAAAGAAAAGTGAAAAGTTTTATTCTTTATGAACCTTGCATGATGACTATTTTATCTGAAGAAGCAAGCTGTTTAAAGTATGAAAGCAGGAAGTTTTCCCTTGGTATCTCTCCTGCTGTATGACTAATGTGCCCTTTTGATTTCTATTGTATGAAAATCCACTGGGAGGTTTAGGGTAGTTTTATTGCAGAAGCCTATCAGATCTTATTGGCCTTCTAGGCTGATTAGTGGTAGGTTGTTTCTCACAGCTCTCCTTTGTTCTCTATCACTGTACCTCTCTCCTTGAGCTGCTCCAGTGAGGTTTACCATGCTAAATCTTGTTTTGCAGGAATGCGTAGGATGGTTCCTATAGCCCGATTTCTGTGTCACGAAGAATTGCATAAGGTGTCCTTAAAAGTGACAGAAGTAGTTGCAGTGGATCTCTCTTTTCAGTTCATAAACTTTATTGATTTTTTTTTCAAATACAAATATGCCATTAAATTCAGAGTCAAAAGCAGCTGGATATTACAAGCCTTCCATGGAAACAAATGTTCAGGTTTTTGGATGTCTTCCAGCCACTTTCTCATGCTAGACTGGTAGAAAGCAGGCTTGAAACTGGCGATGCCTGCCAGGATCAATGCAGGATTTTTCTCTTATATGGCTAGAATAAAATCCCTAAAACAGTTGAAAGGAATATGCTTGAAAGATACAGGTTTAAGCGATGTGTGCCTGTCCCACCCTTAGCTTCAGAGCAGCACACTGATAGCAAATACAATCCAGAGAAACCCGCACCCTTCCACTTGCTAACCAGACAAGAGTATATTTTTACATTGCAATGGTACAGTGTGGGACTCTGAAATTCTTCCACAGTTGCTTGTCCTCAGAAAAATGGGGAAAACCAAGGTCACTAATAAAGAGGTACATAGCTTAGAGAGGGACTTGTGTGTGATATCTCCCAATAACCCACTACAATCTGAATTCCAGTAAGCTTTGGAGAAGTCTGGAATGACAACAAAGTTTTGTTGCTAATCCATATAACCTGTCACAAAAAGAATTAACTCCTCAGTCCTCCAGATTCAAGGGATAAGATAGGTGGGTGTAGAATTTCACAAAATCCAAGGTCCGAAGCTCCTTACTCTATAGTTAGAAGCATAATCACAAATGTAACTCCTACAGTGAGAAGCTCTAATGCAAATGGTCTGTTCTGGTCATTTGTGTTATGAGCTGGATGAAAATCTTTAAGATGAATAATTCATTTGCTGAAAAAATAAAGGATGTCTAGCACTCTGTGAAAGCAGCTTAAATTTGGCAGAATTTTTACTTGGGGGAAAAAAAGGGGGAGGATAAGGGAACTCAAAATATTTAACTTTTTTAAATGGGGAATTTCTTTTTTTCTTGTTTTGAAACAGTGACATTTAGCTACATTAATTTCAGAAAAAAGATCTAAGCAAAGAATATATCATTCCAGATCAGGCCAATTTTTCACATTAACTATTTTTAAGTGTTCAAACAGAAATACAAATTACAGACTTTTTCCACATATCTCTAATTACTATGACCTGGTTGTCTGCAAATGCATTGTTGTGTTGTGTGTTCATTCACCATTCATTTCTCTCAGCATTTCTTTCTAACAAGCCCTTATTCAATTCATAAAGAGAACATAAACAATTAGCCCAAGCAGTAATGTTCAGTAGCACCTGAAATGTCTACCAGTACCCCATATTAATTTAAAAGTAATAACAACAAGAATGTCAATGCATCCTAAAAAAAAGTTATTGCTACTTTCTATATGCAGCAGTCTATGATTCATTGGTTGGCACAAAGAAAATCTTTTGCTGAAATACTAAGCAGGTTATAAAACATCATTTGTGTGTTACTTTCACAGTGGTTTTAATTTGTCATTATAAAACCATCCAATTAGGACAACGAAAAGGAGGGCTATATTTTTTAAGTGCTGTTTCTGCCCAAATTAACTGCTTCATTTTGACATAGCACATTTTTGCCTCATAATTTTTCGGAAGTGTTACATCTGATTTTTATGTCAAAGAACTGCACAACATATTTTATTTTTGCTTTAAATGGGAGCTATGGGAAATCTGCCCTGATTTACCTGGAACTTGGAAACTCGTGCTAGGATAGCACAGAGTTTTTAAACAAAGACAGCATTTTAACCTATATACGCTACACCAGAAGACTGCGACCAGAATGTGGTAGGTTTGTTCCCACTGCAACTTCAAGTGCTTTGAATTCAGGCTTTTTATGAACTTGTGTTAGACCATTAATTATCTTATTAGATTTTTATAAAGTACCACAAAAAGGGAAATCTTGGTCTATAACTTTGAGGCAAACATCTGCTTTTATAGTAAAGTGTTATTTACTTGTGTGCTTACAGCAGGCAGTACCTTGCTTTATAACGGCAGGAACAGCAACAGATCTCCAAGTCTGCATGCAGCTTCTGGTTTAAATTATAAATACATTCACTCACTAAGCGGGTCAAGTCTTTTGTCATCCCATTGTAAAGGTGACCATGGCACCACAGAACCATGCTTTTTCACTCAGGAGTTGCTTTTTACATTTCTGAGATAGCAATATGTTTTTGTGCAATATTTATTCATTTGTTCTAAATTATACAAAAACAGTGTTTTAGACATATACCCATACGTTCTCCTGTCTCACGCTTTCGCCAGGTCTGTCAGCAAAAGGGATTTTTCTTTATAGTTCTTCAGGACTAGTTACGGATAAAGCAAGACCTCTCTCTAAAATTGCTTGGGGATGGTCTCCTACTATAAAGTATTTCTTGGGGCACTGACAAAACATGTACATATTTAAAATACACAGCATGTCTGATTAGGTAACGTGTTGTATTTCTGTTGTAGCCACATATTTTTGGCAGGCTCCTATTTCTCACATTGCAACGATGGAGTTTTTCCAGTCCTCTCATCACTTCCTCTCCTTCCTACCTCAAGTCTCTACCTTAATGATCACAAAATAGAGAAAACTAAATAAGATAAGGAAATAAGGTCCAGAATGAAGACCACACATTCTTTTCACATGAGAGGAGTAGCAGAGAGTCTATTTAGCTAAGTTAGCAGCCAAGGTACACCTTATCAACAAAACACGCAAGGACCAAATCATCTAAAATGGCACAGCACATCCTTGTACAGATCCCTGGACTTACTGTATAAACATGCAGCACATTCTCCACTGTCTTTTCTTCCTAATATTACATTTTATTATTTTGCTTTTTCAAGTTAGAACTGTCCTAACCACCTGGTACATGGTATGAAATTGTTCTCCCAGGGAGAACACAGCTTAATTAGCCTCTACATGGTATTTATCCTGCTTATTTCTTTGCCAGTTAGAGAAGTAAATCATCTGACAAAAATGTCCCAAATGTGTTTCAGTTTAAATTCAGATTTGCCTTTCTCTTGCACACACTCCAGGTTGAGTCTCACTTGCACAAAGCTCTTCTGCTGTCAATCTTGTTCACAGCAGAAGTCATGGTAAACTGGAGATGTATTGAAAGTTGTCTGTGATGGAGAATTACGTGCACACATTTCATTATTCTCTTTTTCTTTCTTTATTCCTCATTACAGCCCTTAGATCCATTGATCGTCCTACAACAGTATTTATGCTTCACAGTTAGAATTTTTTTGGCCACCTGGTCGACAAGAGCTTTTTCAGGTAACAGAGCAATGCTGTAGACCTCAGGAATTTATGGACAAGCATATATTTAAAGGATTTATGCCTGACTGATAATTAATGAATTAAAATCAAACCAACAGCAAAATTGTTTGTGCCTTCACATAATTTCTGGCACTATACTAATACAAAAAAAATTTCTTAAAGAGGAAAAGCTAAGTGTCAATGCTGAGTCCTCTGGGATTCAGGAACACGAGAGTGTGTGCTTTCACTAATATCACTGGATTTCTTTCAGGGAATGATTTTGCAGTGCTTCTGGACAAAGATGTTGATCTCCTGTCAGGATATTACAATGATAATATGATAGAAGCTATCCTTTTTCCTTGCTCTGAAACTCTTCAAACTATTTTTTACATATGAACTTTCTATATGATTTTCATTACTATTTGGAAACTAAAACTACCTAAAGAGTTTATAGTCTCACAGAAGAAGCCTTATAGAAATCTGTATGTTACAGTCCAATGCCCTCTCTAAGAAGGTTCAGAATAAAGTATACATAAAAGGTTTGAAGCAGCGGAATAATTTCAAAACACTTTTCATAGTCAAAAGCAATTTAAAATGTTTATAGCACCTTTATATTTTTGCTATGAGTCCTCCAATTTGGGTATCAGTCAAGCTGAATGCTCAACAGCACAGTTCAGGACAAACTGAACTTATTTATAAAACATAACCAGCAAAAAGGAAGATAAAAAGTTAAGTCAGGAAGGCCAGCTGGGGAAGAAAAACACCCCCAAAATAAAAATCAATTTTGGTTGAATAAAAAGCAGCAATAAGAATTCCTTATGGTCAGCTACGGATATTGAGCTGAGATGAGAGAAAGAAAAGCGAGAGTCTCTCACCATGAAAATAAACAGAAAGAAATGAAGCTATAAAATCTCAGCATTAGTTGGATATTTCATTCCAGTTGGTAACTTTCTCTTTCCAGAATGATTTCTCACATACAGGTGTCTGCATACACATATTTACCTTTTTTTCATATGGCAACACAGCATTGGCCAAACTTTTTGAAGGGAGCTACTACATTTTTCCGGATTGATAAGGAGAAAGGAGGTGTGTGTTGCACCTCCCTCAAGTCCCCTTTCTTCTGCAGTCAGCAGGGCCCAAGTCAGCGCAGCAGCTAGAGTATATACACCAAGGCAGACAGGAAAAGGAGGGTAAACCAAGCTGCCACATCCAAGTCTTTAACCCAGTTACCCTCTTTGCCCACTTCCCACCCCTTACGTCCATCTGAAGTGCCCTATTCTTCAATATCCATAGACGATAACGTCTTGGAGATCCTGACACACTCAGATGCTGCCAATTTCATGCCTTGCTGTCCAAACACACCTTTTCACACTCCTACAGCTCCATCCAGTCAATTTTATTGAATCTCCATAAGTGTCCACCCAGTCCACCTTTCTGGTAGGTGTCTACTGCCAAAACCACTCCTGTCCGTTAGAACAGTTACTACTGTGCTTCACCAGCCATTAATTTGCATATTCCCTTAGGCAAATAGCTAACTGGTTTAAAACATAGATTTATTTGCTTGTCTGTAATTTAGCAAAAAAGCAGTAGCATTTGTGGCCAGCAGCAAAAGCTAGCTTATGCTGGTTGACCCCCAGAACAGTGTCTTGACAAACACAATCTGTATTTTGTTTGTAGGCAGTATAGTAACTGCGAAGCAATATTATCAAGTTAAAACCTCAAATTATAAAACAAGTCCCCTACTCTATAAAGACAGTTACAAAAGAATTAGATACACTCTAACTAACTACGGCAATGAAACACGGCACTCGTGACATTCTCACTCATGCTGACTTTAGCATGAAGATAACAATTCATCTTCCACCCCTGAATACAGTGGTGACCACAAGTGTGCAGAGCTCTAGCAGAGGAAGTTCTTCCCCTGAGAAAAATTTGTTATATCAGCAACAACCTCTTACAAAGAAAAAAAAGGGAGAAATTAAAAATGCCATTTGGGCTAGAGGTTTTTCTGAATAGACCCTTTAACAAGAGTCTATTCACTGTGTTAAGCAATGTCTCACTTATTTTTCCTTGCCTCCTAAAAATTTACTGCAGATAGATTTATTACTTAGGAAAACATTTTAGAATGTGAGTAGGAAGGAGTAATAAAACCAAAAGGAAAAACAAAGCTTCAGCAGGGATGCGTTCCTTCTGGCCTTACCTCCTCAACAGTCAAATCGGTTCTACTACAAAGCTTTGACACAGGGTTTACACATCACCTACATCTCAAATGACAGAGTCCTATTTTAGGGACTTGCATCAGACCTTCTGTTGGTACTAGGTTGAATTTCACTCCCACCAGAGGCAATACATTCACAATCTGCACACCAGACATGTTTCACCTTTGCACTCCACCATCATAACATTTTCAGACTTTACTGAAAAATAATGGAAGTGCCATGCGTCAATTTGGGGGTTATTTCTGTATTGCGCAATTCATTTCTGTGACTGTGTTTGGTTACCTAAGAAACAGTCACTGGGTAAAATTTGACTGATTATATTGTCAGGTTGATTGTCAGTGCCGTGGGTAGAGTTTCATGGGGTATATGTGCATGTGGGATGAAAAAAAAATTAAAATAAATACTTGACAATGTTAGTTCTTTTTAGTAGTATTATAAAAAAAAGTATATGAAAACTGGGAGAAATTACACTTTTAAGAAGTGTATTAGGAGCTGAATTACATTTTGAGGTTAATTTAGCTAAAGAAAGAAAAAGAGAATAGGCCTTCAAGCAGAAAAGGATATTTTTAGAAAAGCAATCTGTATTGGAAGGTTAGTAGTACAATAACTTTATAAACTCTGCAAGATTTTAATAAGTACTGAACTTATTTTCAAATAACAGCAGTGCTCGATGCTTTCATTTGTCATTGCCTTACACAAAATACGGAAGCATAACAGCCGTATTTAGTGACTTTCCAGTGTCAGAATCTCTACGTGCCTGATTATTTGGGCACTGGGAATGTGTGCAATTTTACTTGCAGCCCACATTATTTAGATTGAAAGAACTTGCTAAACAAAAAACAAATAGCTGGTTAAGAGATGAACACCTTCTTACAGTTTACCACATGCAGTATGGATTTTCTATGACCACTGCCCTCTCTCTCACGCAAAGAAAGAAGTAGCCACATCAAAAAGAGCTAATTCTGCAATTATGGCAGTAAGGAACATAAAAAGACGAAGGAAAGAATGAACATCACTTTAATTATCACAGACCTAATAGAACAGAATTTTATCAGGGTTCTGATAATATTGCAGAGGTTCATTTGTACAGAGAAGTGTACTTTCTTAAAGGTTTTTAAGTAAGCTGGAATGAATGCGTGTATCAGAGAACAGATTTTGGTGTGTAATCTAAATGCATTTTCCCTTACTATAACCTCCCCAGTATTTTTTACAGATTTTGTTGCTGTTTCACTCCCTTTATTAAAGTTCTAACTACAATAGTGATTTGCTGAGCAAAGTTATGACATATTACCCTTTCCTTCATGCGGTGCAAGACTGCTAGCACTGCATCTGTGACGTCAGAAAGCATGCTGACAGCCACACACGCTTCTGTGATAAATAACATTTATAAAATATGTTTCTTGGGGGAGAAAAGGGATTGTTTTCAAGTATTTCAGCATCAGTTCTCCTTCCATAGGTACAGAATGTTTCAACCAAGGACAGGACTGCATATAGTGAAAACAGAAATCTCTGGGGAACACGTAGTCACTGATGACTCTGTAAGAGTGGAGAAGAAGAAATCAGTCTTGTTTACTAGTCCTAAGCATGGCACACTTGCTCCTAAAATGGTCTTCTGGCTGGACAGTAGCCAGAGGTTTCTGGGTGCAAGTCCCTACAAGGTCAGTTATTTTTTCTCTCATTAAAAAATAATGTCAGAACCACTGTAGCATGGTGGCTCGACAGCCTAATGTATCCTGGTTAGCGCTCTGGCCTTCTGCTCTCAAATACCAGTTGGGGATCAAAACGCAGAGCAAAAACTCAATGAATTTCCAGGTCTGTTGCACTGGAAGAGAGGGGTCTTTGGTTTTTGATATTATGAAGACATTTTGCTTTGGGGAAGGTAAACAGACCATATGTTTGGAGAGATAACTGACTTCTGCAGGGATTTGAAAGAGCACAGATCTATTTTGTTGATTATTTCTATAATGAGGATAGAGTGAATAAACACATTACCAAAAATCCAATGTACTGGAAGAGTGCTCCAAATGAAAGTATAACTCTATGTTGTACAACATTTACTGCTAGACATGTTTTAATGGACAGACTACCTGAAAAGTAAGAATCCTATTTTTCAAAATATGTTAACGTTTCAGCATCTTTCCCTCCCACTCTGCAATAATGAAGAGATTTTTTTCAGACTTTTTTTCATTTTATTTGTCTCAAGGAAGATGGAGCTTGGGGAAGAAGAGTTGGAAAAAAAAAACAAACCCCAACCCTTCTTTTTTATAGTGAGCCCAGTGACTTGTGTGATCACCTGCAAGGCAGGAGGCACAATCATAAGCTCACCCTGTATAAAAAGCAAGAGACTGAACCTGGTTTCATACACCTATCTTGCAGTAAGCTTCAGAGTTTGGGGCTACAGAATCAACCTTTCCTTGGCTCAATCAATATTTAGCCAATTTTATTAAGCAGAACAGAAATTTTGCAAGACTGAGTCTAGGTCTGGTAAATAATAGGATTTAAATCTGGCTTCTAGGTTCAGACTAGTGAAACAAAGTTGCTCAGTACAAACTAAATGAACACTTAAGTAAAGCACTGGGACAAAGAGAAAAATTGGGAACTGAAACCCAGAATTCTGGCTGATGAAGCCTGGGAGAAGAAAGAGGGAGCACAGGTTATATTTTGACATCCTTTTCTATCATACAGTGTCCAGAAGAGGTTTGCACTTAAGAAAGGATAATCTTCTGCCTGTAAGAAGAGACTAGCTGCTCCAGGGCTGCCACAGCAGGGCAGTGCCTGGTGGGCAGGAGGGGATACCTGTTACTGTGCTCTGGATGGGATTAACAATTATGACAAAATTGCCATAAATGAAAGAGGAATTATGGTGTAAGCCATTTGCTTATATGATTGTCACAATGAAATTGTGCATTTCTCCAACCTTCACGCCTAAGGACTGCATTGCCACTTGGATTTTGCCTTCTAAGTCACAACCTTTGGCCGTTTATTTTATCTCCTAACAAAATTTGCCTTAAAGAGGCCTAGAAAACGTTCTACTATTAGGGAACACTATTCAGGAATGCATGCACTAAAGGCATAAATACAGCCTTAATGAGAGGAAGGTTGATGCCATAGACTAATATAGTAAATCTCTGCTGTACAATGGGGACCAGGTCAGACTGGCTCACCTCTGAGTGCACTCACCTTTACAGTACAGAACATTTGAGGAGCAGTGTAAAGGGATAAAAGCAAATTGAAGAGAGTAAAAGTCCCATCCTCAACAGAAGAAACACGTAATGCTGTTTGCGTGTAAGAAACAAAGTGCAGAGTATATTTATATATTTCACTACAGCTGCAAGACAAGACATGACCTTGGTTTATACTGACTGTTAATTATATTTACAACAAGTAAATAAAACAACAAAAATTTCACAGGGCTCTTTTAACACAATGACTTGCATCACTGTTATGCAAAAGTAATTTAAGAGCTAGAGTCAATGACTTCAAAAGACAGCAAGTCTGCATCTTTAGGTGTTTTACTTCCTCCTCACCCCATGCTACATGAAGGTATGCTCTTGTGTTAAAAGTGTCCACATAGGTGTTTGCCAACTGGTTTGTGCCTCTCTAGAGGAGGACCTTACAAGCTCTCCAGTAAAGACTGAAGGGGGAGCTCAGTTAAACATTTCTCTACAATGCTGGGGACAGGTCCATTTTCTACTGCTGTTTTATTTCTACAGCTGATGATTAAATAACCCACCATGCAGTTGCCTTATGGCAGTCAGTACAAAATTAAATATTTCCCCATGCAGAGTTCATTAGACAGAGTTTCCTAGTTAATTCATTAGGCCTCTATGAATTCCTAGGGAATATTATAAAATTATAATTTTGGTCTATTCTCCTCCAACCTATTACGGAATACATTTCATTTTCTCGTATCTAAAGCATAGTGAATGAAACTATTAGAGGAGAAAACACATCTGGATCCCATTTACATTTCTTTTCATGCAGATCAACACAACAAGATGAATTCAGTTCTTCAATATTCTTTATTCAGGGAAGAAAAAAATCAAAACGAAAGAACTACTAGATTGCCCCTCCTATTACATACCACTAATGATTTATTTTTTTTTAATTTTTTTTTCCACTTCACTCTGTGCTGCTTTTAAGGCAAGAGTCCTACTTCAAATTACACAGCACCTCCTGGAGAAGGGAAAGAGCATCTGGAGGAACGAAAAAGCTGCCAACTCAAATTCACGCCTTAAAGCCCCTGACATGCCTCAACACTGCCTATGTTCAGCTGAATGAATTTAGCCTTGCAACCGCTTTCCACATGGGAAGTGATATCTTCACCTACACACTGTAAAAAGGTCCTAGTTTAGACATGGCAAGTTGACTCATGGGGCTAATATCAAGACCAGGCAAATAAGATATAAGTTGCCCTTCTGAACCCTAATGAACACTGTCAAGTCCTGAAAAAAAAGTTTCACGCACAGCACAACATTCAATTTTTAGGTTATGTTGCATTTAGCGAAAAACCCCAACCCATTTAGCAGATGTAGAGGCAGGAGAGTGGGCTGAAGGAAAGCCCATGGAGCTCTAAAAAGATCCCCATCATGTTCCAGGTGCCTATGGGGAAGGAGCAGGCATGGAGAAAAGGGCAGGACTCATAACAAACTCAGGCCAATTCTCAGGTTGCAAGGGGATAATAAGGAGGATACATGTTCTTTCTTTTCTGAGCAGTTAACTATCTCCAGTAAGTTTGGCACATCTAACACAACCTGTTTTTATTGGTTCCCATCTACCCTCCTCCTCTCTTCAGGGGTAAAAAAAAAAAAAAAAAACAAAACAAAAAACCAAAAAACCAAAAAACTAAAAGGAGACAAATTTGGACAAGACTGATGTTAGAAAAAAATATTGTGCAAACGTAATCTAGAAAACGTCATGGCAATAAAACTCTCACCACTGAATTTGATAGGGTGGGGAAAGGCCACACTCTGCTTTAATAGATATACAATCTCAAAGAAGATTTAGCTGAGAGTAGTGCACATCCTGCCTTCACACAGACATTTTAGAGATCTGAACAGCTTCATAGTACATTTTGTACAAAATTCTAAGAGTCCGTAAGTATGACTGAAATTATTTTTGACACAAAAAATGAAGTTGTTAATTTTCTTTACTGTCAGTACTATCATTACTTGTTCATTCAGAGATAAGGTCCTAAAGTATTGGATATGCTCCTAATCTTGTTTGTGGACCAAGCTCGCTAGCAGTTGTGCAGTCACTTGTCTCTCCTAATCAGGTAACTGCTCTACCATCAATGATGCACTTTAATCTCTGATCAGTACCCATTTCCCAAAACCACCCAGCATGTTTTCATAAATACAGATATATTTACTGAAGTCAAAATTTTCTTTTGGCAAATACTTAAAAGCAAGAGAGGTGGTCTTCAAACTGATCACTAATGTTAAACTGAGGTAAGTGGCTTCTCTCACAACCGTCCACTAGCAGTTTGACTAAATCTTGGGTGTTGATCTAGATGCCAATACACATTATCCTGAATATTCATGTACCCCAGCAATACTACACATGCACAGAAGCATACACGTATGTATAAATGCGTACATATCTATGGTTCTGTGTGTGTATATCTGGCATGCTTACTCATTCAGATGTGTGTGTGTGTCTAGTCTGGTAACAAATACAAAACAGCAAAAGCCAAATTCCTTTTAAAAAAAGAAATAAATTACCTCTTTAAGTATTCCAGAGCAGAGGATAACAGAATTAATGATATAAGGTATACTGAGCTCTTGGGAATCTGATTTAGATTCATTCAGACAATATAGTTGCTTAGTGTTTCGTTTAACTTCAGCAGTCCTCATTATAAATAAAAGTAACTTACCACATGCTATATAAAACCAGCCTGAATCCCAGATAGAAAGCATTAGGTAGTCATGTGTCTTCTGTCTTAGTTTACTGAGTTCTCTGCAATACTAATCACCACAGTTTGCAGCAGCGTAAAACATGCAACTGTACGGTTTTCAAATTTCAAAAAGCAAGGTTATTCAGTGGAGCAGCTTTTCTGACTATTACTGTTAGGCTTTGGTTTTCCAATTGGCATTGCCCCATTTACACTGTAAGTACCATTGGCCAAAGAAAATATTAGCACAGTTGACCTTGTACCATGACAAAGTGAAACCTGGGGAAAAAAAAAAAATCACAAAGTCATTTGTTTCAAATATAAAGTGCCAAATACTTTCTGACCCTCACATGAATGTGCCAGACATTTGAAAAATGGAGTATAAATTCCCATTTCTCCCCAATTGCTTTTCCACAGGTCACAAAAAGGCTCGTGCTAGAGTTGTGTGTACTAAAAAATAGTGTCAAGTGGTAAGAGGCATGCACCGGACACAGTTTATAATGCATAACAACAAACCTGTGGGGGTCCCACAGAACCGTGGACCCATTCCTTGTAACCTCAAAAACTGACCCACTCGCTGTTAGCTGATACAGAGAGAGATTTTACACAGCATTCTTGTAGGAAAGAGTAACAGGACCATGACATAAAAATGCAGGGTTTTCTGCATACAAAGATGTGATAGCCAGGTTTCTCAGTGCATGTAGAGTCCTGCCTCCCCAAAGCAGATTTCAAAATCTGCTCTAGCATCTCTGAAGGTAACTGAAAGTGCTCAGTGTTGATATATCTCTGTTTTTCCTCCTGAAATCCTACATTTTGCACACACCTGAGACAGTGACAAGAAAATATGCACTATTTTGTCTTCAGCATCTGATCTTCATATAATCATAATAATCTCAATTAGAAGATTTTGATGGCTCTCTTATGGAATGATCTCTTTGTAGCATCCCTCAAATTTATGCACTTCATCATTCCTGACTCTTCTATGCCTTTTGTTCTTCTTTTGTTATGAAGCGAACAATAACAGTGGAATATACTGACACAAATTAGAACAGCTTATTCTCATTAACTTCTCTAACAAAGAGAACAGAGACTGAACAGTATCCACAACCGCTCTGTCAAACATTGATTTACGTTGCCGTATCGCAGTTCATGAAAAACGTGAATGTGAGATTGCTTGCACAAAAGTAAATATAAAACAATTGGCTGGATGAAACCCACTCATTTTCCATCTTGTACTAGGAGCCTACAAACATATAATGTCTTACTACCATATGTTGTGCCCCTCTAAACCCTGCCACCTCCTTTTCCTCTTCAGCACTAATTTGTCGCAGGGACAGCCCAGTTCGGTGATTGTGTGCTTTGTGTCCAGCACCAGCAATACTGCCAGCAGAGGGGTGGTGGCTTGTTCTAGGAAGGAAGGACACAGAGCCACTAGAAACCAGCTTGATTTTACAGGTGCCTGATGTCCATAAAGCAGTTCATGGGGCACAATTAAATCTTGGTCTTGGTCTGCATTTACAGCTGTTACGTGGTGGGAACCTGAAACGTTCCCAGGTCATGAACATTTCAAATGTTCTCAGCCAAAGCAAGCCATTAACTCTCAAAGATTTGTTTCCAGGTTTCCTTGCATTTCTCCATAAACAACTGTTGGCAGGTCTCTAAAATCCGTTCACACTGAATTGCTTTGCTAATCTGCATATGCAAATAGAAGCAATTCAAAGTTAAGTGTCAATTTCCATAAACATTACAATATCCGGCTTGATAATATACACGTGCATGTGAAATACTAAGCCTAATTAGACCTCAAGAGTATATATAAATAACTTTTATTGTTTTTCTATTTTGAACCTAAGCTTTCAGGCACTTGAACTCCAAAAACAAGGGTTTACTGGTTGCATTGCGATATACATTCTGCGTCTGATCCTTTAATATTAGGAGTTTCTGCCTCTAATCAGCACCATGCTAATTTAAACTAAATTACAGAATGAAATAATTTCTTAAGAGTTCCCTTTTCCACAGGTCATTTTTGTTATCTGGGATTGAGTAAGAATAATATATCAATACCAAATACAGTTTTCTGCTAGCAATTTCAGGTCCACATGGTGATATCTAATGAATAAGGCTCATACTTTATGCCAGGGAAGTATATGCTAGTTTTCTAAGCAGTAATATACTTCTGGCTTTAATAATGAGAACTTTTTGTGAACCATATGCTAGCCCTTGTTACAGGTAGATAAAAATGTGAAAAGGAAATAAAGAAACACAGATCTGCTTCTACAGTATACATAATATGTGTGCATTTATTAGCTATTATTAAAGACATTATGATTCTTACCTCAAAGTTTATGTCAGATTCAACTCTAATGAAATCAAAGAGTCACATAAAGTTTGATCCATCTCAAACAAAGCTTATTCCCATTTTCAGAAATAGAACTTCCCTTTTCTTCCCCCAAAGTTTTAAGTGGAAAACATGAAAATCTGATCAAACAAATCCACTGTTCTTACCATTTTATGAAATACATATTTTCTTTAAATCAGTAAGAAGCACATGCAGATATATGTAAAAATAAAAGCTAGGGAATGACAGATATGTGCAGGATTGATCATTTACCAACATTTAATGTTTGTCTCTCTTTTGTTTCTATTTATACATTTAAGTGATTATTTGGAAAGAGTGAATACATAATGTAGAGTAGAAAATACTTGAAATTCGGTCTAAAAAAATTTATACATAAAATCAGATCCTGTATAAAAAAAATTATACTTGATTTTGTAAATTGTTCAGGACTTGTGCAATGGGATTTTGACAACTGAGAGACACCTTTAGGTGCTTTTGACAGACCAATTTCTAATCACAGCCAAACAAGAAAACCTTAACTACTGAGTATACAAATACAAGTGTTAAATAAATTAAAAACCACTTAAATTTCTAAAATATTTATGATATCTATGGATATTTTTTTTAAAGCAGCTTTCCAATTGGTTTTGAAGAAGCAAAGAAAATTCAGCTTTTACAATGATGAGAGGAAGGTTTGAAGACAAATTTTGGAAGCATTTAGGAAAGAAAGGAGAGCAGGTACAGAGGTAAAACACAGATTGAGGCTTAGAGATGCTATGGGATAAGGTCTATGGCTTGAAGAACAAGTTGGTGAAGGCATGCATGGAGTGGCAACTCACTGAGAGAAGGAAAGAATACAGAGGAAGGTGGGGGGTTGGGGGGGGGAAGTGTATGAAAGGGTGTTTCTGGGAAGTCAAAATGACCTTAGTGGTATTTGTGACAGAACTGCAAGTGTATGCAGTCAAAGAATTTTTTTTTTTATTATTATTTTTTTAAGAACGATAAAGAGACCACCACTTTCCTTCTGTGGCATTTCTCCCATGGAAAGTATCATGGATACATTTGCAAAAATCTTAGATTTCTTGTTTTAACCAAGACCCAGTAGGAAATGGGGCTAAGGCATTTCTTTAACAACCTCTTTGCAAGTTCCTTTTGTTGCATTAGGCTGCCTGATCTATGCACAGAGTTCTAACGCACCCATGTTTCACAACAAATCAGAGTTCAGCTCACCTGGCAGAAAGGAAATATGACAAGTTTTAAAAATAGCAGCACAGCTAAACTGCAATTTTCCCCTCTAACCAGCATGTCCTAATCTCTCAGCTTTGATCTCCTCTTCATCTGGGAAACTTGACACTAAACACTGCAGGCAAATTTGTTTCACCTAGCTGTAAGCGTTTCCTTTGAGACAACGCATGAATGAGATTGGGGGGTTATCTTTCTCCTATGCCAAAGTTTGAAGTTACACAACGGAGAGGCACCCACTCCGCAACCTGGGAACTTTTAAAAGGTATCTCCCAGTGGTGCTGACACAAAAAACAACTAAAACATTTATAGTTCCAGCTAGTTTATACATGAATGACTACACCTTTCATCTGTACCTTCATCTGGCTCGTAGCTTGATTGCAGGAGAGTTTGCCCATCCACCGCCTGAAAGGGGTACAGCTAAGGCAACCATCTGATAGGCGAGCATGGCTCCCACCAGCTCTTTTGGGATATTTCACTTTTAACAGAGTGCGTTTCTAAATAGACCAGGTTTAATAAAACAATAACAACCATCACCACCCATAGCCTTAAAGTCACTGATATTATGGGTAATCATCACAGATATGTTGCTGATTTATTGGGCATGCCTCTCCTTCAAGCAAATACCAGCATAAATAAAAAGCAGCTTCTCAAAGAGACATAAAGCCTCCATACTGTAATTGTCATCATTATCAAATATAGTAAATACAACTAAAATTAAACACTAGGCACTTCACATAGGTCTACCTTTCAGATGCAGAAACTTGGTCTATATTCAAGAACCAAAATAGAAGTGGCCTGTATGTTCCAAGGTCTTGAAAAAAAACCACATTTTTTGTCCAGAAAGCTCATGTAGTTTGCTTCCTTTTCTATGAACTGGGAATGACAAGTCCTCAGAAGCCGCGCTGCACCTGGACATTATCAGAATGCTCCCCAAAATCTGTGACAGCTTTACAATCATCTCCTCAGAGTACAAGACAGAAGTCTATTCATAAAGTATGAAATTTGGCCTGTGCCCAGTGGAACCACTACACTTTGAGACAGAGACAAATATTTGACTATCTAAAGGCTAATAAAGGACTAATGTGCTAATTAGTGTTATAATGGATTTTTTTAAAACACTTCCAGAAATAATTAGATCAGGTATCAAGATACAGCAAGCATGGACCTGACTTATACATTGAGGATAAAATCTGAATCAACACTTTCTTGCAGTTATTTGACAGCTAACAATTGAAATTGCTGACATGTCCTTAGAATGACAGCTACCAATGGCTTTGCTTTTTTGGAAGTTAGTTTAGAGTCATCTGTGAAAGCAGGGCTGTTACTCTTTAGTTTCTAAGTAATGCCATACTGGTACATTTTAAAACCACAAGAAACTGTATTTCAACCAAGTATAGAAGAGCTTACCTAGAGAAGTACTCTGATACATCAAAAGCAAAAGCAATCAAACATAATAGCAGAAAGATATTACAAATAAACTGCTTTTGGACAGTGCCTTCCAAATGACGGAATCACATTACCTTGAAAATTAAAAGCCTTCATAGTTGAAATTAAGGAGAGTATAAGATTTATGAGAGGATTTTCAGAATGACAGCATCATTTAGTCCAAAAAGTTGGGGATCACCTCTTTCTGGTATCCCTTTCCTACCACTTTGTGTTATGCCTGAAATCTCTGTACCTTCCTGGCCATGCTGAGCTACATACTGTTTGCTTATGCCCAGATTATCAAAAGCTCTAACTCAAAACTGTTCCCTTCATTATTTTTCACTCAAATCATCTGCACAATTACAGTAATAATTCTCTGATATTTCCAGGTCACTGAGCAAAACTATAAAAACTCATTCTTGAAATCACATTAGAGGGACCTTCCTGGAAACATCCTCTCTTATCTAATGAACATTAATGAATTAATCAGTTTCTATTTCTTTTAGCAATTGGGGGGTCATTTTGCATATTCTAACTTTTTCAAGTTTAATAATACTCAAACCAAAGCTAAGTGGCATTTTAGAAATATACTAATTCAGCTCAATGCAGTATATTTAATTATTAATTTGATTCCAAGTATATTATTGCAGGAGAAAGAATGAGAAGGTAGTTTGTTTGTTTCAACATCCAACCAAAACTCTTTTTTTTTGTATGTTTCTAGTTCCATATTTGCAATTTCACTCTTTCCCTCAATGAGAAGTGCAAGGCTGACAACCTTAAAATTACCTGGGTCATTCTGCTTACACAACACCAAAAAATTGTCATTGCTGATGCCACCAGATTTACTAAAATTAATTGTTAGTGGCCTGGAGAGATCCTAACTCAGCTCTTCTAAAACTCCCTAGTATATCTCAATCAAAACTACTGTTCTTAACACTCCTAAAGTGAAGGTTTGTTTAGCATCTTCTTGAAGTAATACGGGAATGAAAAGCATGTTATATTCATAGAAGTACTTTCAAGATACAGAATAGAAATAATTATAGAGAAATGGCAGTTGTTATTCTCATAGTGCATAAAATACACTGTCAGAATTTTTTTCAAAATAAATCTCAGGCTCTTATTACACTATGACAGCCATAGATTCTTCTCTGTACCATTTGGTTTCCCCTGTCAATTTATTATAATCACCTACTTCTGGTTTACATTCCCTCTTTTTACCTTATGTGCTATTTTAAAATAGATGTAATAAACAAATCCAAATGGGAATTTTGTTTCTTAAAATTATTCACATTTTCTCTATATTTATTTTACATATATATGTGTGTGTGTGTGCGCGCGTGCAGGTATATATTTATCATACCCGACTACCCAAACCCTGGGTATTATGAAATGAATTTTTGTATTTTTCTTAAGCTTGTAGGGTTCCCTACTGCTAAATTTGTTTTGTTAGATGTGCATAAGCCTTGTTGACTTGTCTTCAACAAGTTTTTTAAAGCAGCATGGAATTTAAAACCAGAACTATGAAACAGCTTGAAAAGATGATGAGAAAAAAAAAGTGTTTTTCTAGGTACCACTAAATTTCATGCTTTAAAATTAAATTAGAATATAAATTCACAGCTTTCAGCTTCCAATATATTTAGATGTAGTTTCAAATATTAAGTTCAATTATGAGTAATTTGAGGCTAGATTGTCTCCTTGTTATTACTTTGAAAGCTTTCTTTGTCTTTCATAACCTGTGGTGACAAGGCAGAAAAAAGCAATTTTTTATAAGCTAGTAGCAGACACTTTTTCTGCTCTAATTAAAAGTCATAATTACATTTTTGATTAACCCAGAATGAACAATAAAACAGATTAGTTATCAGTTTGCTGCATTTTGTGGAACAATATAGATGCTTAGAAAATTTTAAATTCTTTGACATTCTTAGTGTAACTAGATAAAGCAAAACCAAATGCGATTTATGTTTAACAATCTACATAGATTTATTTCTATTTTGACATCTTATTTGGAAAATCAACAGAAATACTAATTCAGACAAACTTCTATCATTGTAGATTTTTGGTGGTTCACAAGGTATGTGTTTTGCTTGCATTATTTTAAATAAATTTCACAAAAAGAATTTTTTTTATAGCAAAAGTCAGTTATTGAGTTTTTGAATGTAAAAAATGAAGTATCTTAGAAGGGTGATTTGATGTTTTTAAAGAGGGCCAACAATACTCAACAGTTGTTTTTTTTTTTGATTGATGATGTTGCACAAAGACTAAATCAGTGAACTGTCATGATCTAGGATATGCAGGACATAAGTTAGAAAGGCAGAGTCCACCTCGGTAAATTGATAAACTATAATATAAAGTAATCTGCAGGGTGCTGCTTCCTCCCCAAAACACAAGTGCCCTGATACCTCTCATCTCTACAAATCCTTTCATAAAGAGGAACTAGAGCATTTGGAGTACCTGAACACATAACTGATACTATTTTTCTCTGAAAATAATGGTTACCCATCACTTCCTGACACACACAGTTTCTATCACAACAAAGAATAAGATTCAGATTATTTTCAAAGAATGCTAATGCTTCTCCTGTGGTAAACTTGTAATTCAACAGCAAATGCTAGAGCTGGTATTCAGGAGCTACGCGTATGGTTGAAACTTTGCAGGCATAAGTGAAAACTTTCCTCAATCAACATGACTTATCATTTTATTAGCCACAAAAGCTATTTTAGTGTTAAAGGAAATCTAATATATCATAGAAAAGAATCAAATACAAAATGGTTCAAAATGTGAAAACAAGAAGGTGGCTAGGGCAGCCCTGGGGGAAACTCCTGCAATATTGCCTAGGTCAGCCACTGCCAGAAAACTCTTACCACAGATACATCTGCAGCATTAAACTCATCTGAAAGATTTCAAAACAACTGAAACAATGCCACATGCTTATAAGTATACAAACAAACAATTATAAAACATTCAAACTAAAATAGCCTTAAAATATCTTTAAACTTTGGGAGTTGAGTGAAATCCAATACAAACATACAGATTGGGCTGACATCTAAAATGAACATTTCAAATTCCCATCACACACTAAGAATATCAGAAGTTGTTACTGAGGGAGAGAGTTGGGGGGTTTCATATTCTTACAACCTTGTAAAGTGTTAGAGATCTAGTGTTTGGGTTTTGTTTTTTTTTTTTCCAGATAATACTGAAAAGCAATGATCTATAGGGTAAAAACTATTTTAGAGCTGTGGAAAATTACAAGTCTCAATTCACAAAGTAAATCACTTTTGTATAGAAGACATGAAAGAACCAGGGTTCTTGAAGTTTGACTTTGACAAAATCCAGCTTATCAGAGGGACCATACCTATATGGCTACTCCAACAACCTCTTTTTCACCTTCCAACTTCTGACCACAGATTTGCCTACAGCAAGTTTTTATTTCATATATGGGAAGGGGAAGCAAAGAAAAATAACAGTTTATCTCATTTAAAAAAGTTAAAAAATATACGAGCCCAGTGTTCATAACTACAAGCCGAGAGATTCATACACTAATTTAAAACCAACGTTTAGGGATTTATAGACATTGACCTTAACAAGAATTTTGCACATTGACTTTCTTTGGAATTGGATGATACTTGTGCATTGGAGGGGAAAAAAAAAAAAATTATTAATCTATTATGAGTCTGCTAGAAGAATCCTTACTGTATTCAGGAGTTTAAAATAATAGCTTTAAATGTGATCAAGTAAAGGCCAGATGTACCTCTAATTACTTTAGACATCTTTCAAAATTCTATTAATGTTGTCATAAAATAGAAGGTATCTATATCTGGAACACCCAAGAAGACAATTAACAGAAAATCTACATAAGGTTTTACAGGTTGTAGAGAAATTATAAACTATTGAGATTGCATGCGATACCTATATGCTATAACCTTAGTTTTAAAAGCAAGCTTCTACAATTCAGTATTATAGAATTATAGATGTGTCTTAGGGTTTTCCAGATGTTTCTACATTTGAATACATCTAAATATAATAGTATTTTTGTCAGTATATGAGGTAGCACTCTTGCATAATAGGAGAAGAAAAACATACATGTGAACAAACCCAGCTTGTATTAACCACAGACAGCTAATTCCAGAGATAAAGAAATAGGGAAAACCTCTTCCTTCCTCCCCCCACCCTTCTAAATTTCCTAACTTTAAAAATGAAGGAAATACTCCAGATTGTAAATATTACTTAGCAATTAACTGGGAAAACTGGCTGAGCTCCCCAAAAGGCTAGAAATACACATATAGGCAACCAGAAAAAAAAGAGGTGACATTTTTCATGTTCAGCAACATGGAAGTGTGTGACATAATTAAGAGAAGATGAGATCAGAAAGGGTCTATTTTGCTGGATCATAAAGAAAAGGGCAGAAGAAAAGGTGTTTCTGAGAACCTCTAAGAGACTCCCCCAAAGACAGGGTTAGTCTCACATTGGTGTAATGGGTCAACATAAGTCAAGCTACTCTCTTTGCCCATAATTAAAAAAGCTAATGTGTTGCTATTGATGAATGAGGATTCGAATTGTATTTTCAGGATGTCAGCCATCAATCTCTTTTTCCTATCTTGGCAGACAGCAAAGATTCTTTAACAGTTTGTATCTGACAAAATTTGTTAATATATGTAAAAATAAGTGAATCTGAACTTCTTAAAAGCACACACTGATTTAACAGGTGTTGGGAGAGTTGTCTAAGCACATCATCTTCTGAACATAAGACAGTGATTTATTGCACATGGTTTTATTTAAGAATTTTTGGAGAATTCTCCTTAAAATTCATTGCCCTTACTTGGTAATTAATATTTCCTAGTAAAACACATCACTCATCAAATCCTTTAAAAATATTTATATTTCATACATTAAATAACACAGATGAATGACATGGTGTAAACTAGTTACTACAACTAACTAATAACCTCCACTTCCATTGTGAAATCTGAAGACACTCACATCCACAACTCCTGTTTTGAAGTAACACGAAAGGAATGTGAACATCATCAGTAATTACGTAATATACGAGATGGAAAAAAGTTCTGTGTATTTAAAATCAACTCTAATTTCCAAAGTATTCATCTTGCACAGCAACTCATACTGACAACAGCAGACTCTCCTTTGATACAGTTCTACAATATTAATTTTAAGCATTTATACCTCTAGTAACATGAAGCTTTTTTCTCTTAACTTCTAACACTCAATGGTTGCTATATTTTCCTCTGTATGCAACAAGCTGAGCTATTACAAATGGCCTCAAAACCTACAATGATATCTAGCGATGCATCCTATTTCCACGCCCTGCCCTCACAATACTTGTGGTCATCACAGAAAAGTAATACTTATTTTTACTTCATTGGCATACATGGCACTCATGTAACCACACAAACACAAAATATTCTTTTCAGTATTCTATTACAAATCTTCAATTGCACTTGCTAATTATTTACTTGACAAAAAATACAAATAACAGGATCTCAGGCCAAAAAGAGTGAAGGAAATTTTTGCACTGTAAAAGCACACAACAGTCACTTACCAAGAAGAAATTATTTTAGCTCAAAACTGATTCTTTTAGAGAGTATAGGAGAAAGGGCGTAGGGGAAAGTAGGAGATCTCTTTGAAATCGCTTGCATTTCAAATTGTACGCTCTTGATGAGTATGCTAGTATAGCAAACTGCAGTCTAATCTCAGTTATCCATGAATTCCAGGAAACCCAATCTCATTCTCCATCAGGTCATTGAAGCTCCTGATTCATGTACCTCATAGCAAGTAACCGTTGCTTACTCTTTACAAATTTCCACAGGACCAGAGACAACATAGCTGCATTTGAGTGCAGCTGTACCACAAGCTTTCCAGGTTAGGTCAGCAATAGCCTTGGGATTTTTTCATTCTGTACTAAGTAATATAACTCTTTCCCTCTCCATCTGTTCACTGTTTTGCTTTTATTGTTTTATCTGTCAAGTTTTTGTTTTATCTAGCTTTTTCTGTTCTTTGTAATACTATGTGTTGAGGAACCTAAAAAGCCATCAGGCTTCCAAACTCTATTGGGTAGTTCCCTTGTAATATGCTTTTGCTGTGGAAGGAAGTGATGCTTTTACTACATCAATGCTCAGTCCTTTCAAGTAGGAGCTGTTCATACTGCCTCAAGTTCATTAAGACTTGGTCTAACTTCCATTTCGTATCACTGTAAATTGAACCAGGCCTTTTGAAAGTCTTGTTTAGTTTAAAGAAGACAACATCAACTTACCACATTTGAAAAGACAAAAAAACGGCAGAAAGATATATACTCAACATACTGCACCCCTGCCTTTCTAGCTCTGGACATACTAGTAAACAAAAATGTCTGAATTTCTTAAATTAAAACTATTCAATTAGAATGCCTGTTTCAACCCTTGGTAGATTTGCTGGTAAATTTTTATTTCATGGTCTCTCAAATGGTCATTATGAGAAAGTTGCAGCTGCTTCTAAACACCTCTTTTTCTTACTGGTCTGACTGAAGACACTAAAGAGACTAGAAAGGGTCCAAAGCTTTCCATAAGTTGCACCATCATACCATAGCTGAAGAAAAAATGGGTGGTTATCATGTTAGTGCTCTCCAGTTCTGTTTTTATATGGGGAAATAGTGGAAAAACGCTGAGTGAGCCTTCTTACTCTTCCTATTAAGTCATAGTACTGGCAAGCATATACTCTTTGGACAAAGCATAGTGGTGCTGTTCACCCTCTAATACAAATACTGCCTTTGCCAACAGTGTGAGTGATGGATTATGACACAGGGATTTACCCTCTGCTTGCAAAGGCCTCTTCTTGGTCATGTCATTTAACTCTGAAGTTTTTAGGAAAATTAGTAATAGTTTGTACAGTTGACAAATAAATGAGGATATTATAACTTGTAATTATGCAGAAATAAGTTTAGTTAGGCAATTACACTAATAACATATTGAACACTTTTTGGCAGAAGTGCCAGGAGAAACTGTTCAATAACATAGGGATACTTTCTGAACATTACATAATATAGAAAGAAATTCATGACATGCAGAAAGATACCTCTGCAGAGAGGCTCAGGGTGATTTAACATTATTCTATGGCAATGCAGCAGCAGCAGCAGTATGCTGTGTTCTTGGGTTACTACCTCAACGACAGTGTCTCTGTGAGCTAAACAGAGCAGAACAGAGCCCTGGTTCAACTGTACAGGTATTTGTGAAAACAGCTGGTAAAATTCTCTGCTGCCATGGAGAACTGTGAGTAGGTCCAGGCTTCAAGCTGTGATGTGACAACTTCCTTTTCTTTTTTTTTTTCCTTTTAATAATTCTACACTCAAGGGAATTCTTTGGCTTTGGTCTCCTACACTATCAACATAATCCCAGAGAAGACTAATATCAGGGAATAGAAACTACATCTGAAATTCTGTTTTAGGGAACAGATCTAAAGAAAAAGTGTGGCTTTTATTTTCCCCTTCTATTTTTAATGTAAAAAGTCTTCCAGGCAGCTGAAACTTAGGGAAGCATAATTATACTCAACAGAAAGTTTAAATCAAAAAAGAAAGCTGTGTAAAATAGATCATAGTTAGAGCTCTGAAGACCTCACAGCACATACTGAACTGTGGAATGAGCTTCCCCAAAACAAAGGGGAAAGTCTGCCACTTAGGATTTGGAAAAATAAACTATGGGTTTTAGAAAACAATTCTGCAGTGCCAAGAGTAGAAGCTGGAAGGAAGAGTCCTAACCTCTCCACTTAACTTCGGCTATTAAGATTGCTTTTATATAATCATTGTGGCATGAAGCACATCTCTTCATTTCTTTCTGAAATCATGAAATCAATCTTACCGTCACCTATGTCCTTTTGTCCAAAAAATAGTTTTAGGTGTTATCTACCTCTGCAAAAAATGTAAATTAATAGGTGTTTAAAAAAATTATGCACTTCTGGTTTATCTTATTTTAATTTTTTAAGTTATGGTGTCTTTCAGAATTGTGCTACTGAGAATGGAGGGAATAAATAAGATCTAGAAAAATGCATTTGATAAAGCTGAAATAGAACGAATGCTTAGAAACATGGTGTTTAAATTAAAGAGAAATCTGAAAGGTTTTGCTATTTTTTGCTTTACAAACATGGAGAATAAAGCTGAGGAACGGTATTGTTTCACACCAATATGCACAATCATTTAAGTTTTACAATATGTGGAAAGCACAGGTATTATTCCAATAAAATAAACAAAGAAATTCTTATCCAAAAAGCATGAATTTGAAGCCTTTGTATTCTCCCAATATAATTAAGAACAAAATTCTCAGAAGCATATTTCAAAAATTAAGGGTTCCTCACCTACCACTCCCTCAGCTCCCATTTACCTCCTTATTCAATGTATTCACTTGGGGAAAATAACAGTAGGTGGACCAAAATGAAATCATAAAGTGAATTCATTTTCCCTGCAGTGTAGCTTCAATTTAGGTTGAAATCTTTGTTAACTGTTTTGTTAGCTATAGTAATTTTTTTACTTAGAAGTTAAGTTTACATTCTGCTTCCTTTTTGAAATGCTGTTTTATTACAGTATTCTGTTCATTGCTGCATTCTCCTTATCACGCTTAGCCAAATGTAGTTTCTACCTCATTTTATTTGAAAGTGACTTGGAAAGTACCCTAGTTTTATACAATTCTTACCCGAGATGTACAGAATCAGCTATTTCTCTTAGAAGACTGGAAGTTTCTGGTTGAACTATGCTCTGTAATGGCCCCTGATGGTTAAATTACTTGCTAATTCCTACTTTGCAGCATTTCTCAGGCTCAGTTAATTTCCTCTCAATTCCTCTCTTCTTTCCAGTTCTCTCTCCTCAGTTCCTTCAAGTGAGCCAGAAGCTGTTTAGGCCATGGTTGGGGGTGAATTTAAAACAAACAAACAAAAACCACCAACAACAAAAAACATGACAGAAGGCAAGGGAGTAATGTATGAAATGGAGAGATGTTGGAATTAAAATGATTATGGAAGGTTATGGACCAAAACAATATGAGAAACTGTGGTAAAAGGGAATATATTCAATATTTTTCCATTATATTTAAAAATATTTATTATATCCATAAACTTAATTGAAAACAGAAGGCTATAGTCTTATGAAAAATTAATGGGATAAATGAAGGGCAACTTTCAATGCCACATCTATAAAGTTGTTGCCAACAATGTTGTCATTCATAGACACAGGAATAATAACTGATTAGAAGCTTAATTAAGTATAAAATATTTTCCACTTCTTGCTCTGGCTTTGTACATACATCTGCCTTTCTCAACTTGATTTACAACTGCACACAAGACAAAACCAGCCTATCATCTTTGCCTCCGTCATATCCATTAAACCTTCTTGAAACTGGTGTTAACAGCTGCCTTTTATTTGTCATCTAGCATTTCTTGCTCTAGCACAATAGCACTGCCAAAACCAAAATAGTAAATAAGCCAGGAAGTCCAGCAGACTATTATTAACTGCTAAACTCCAGGCAGCAGTGAACTGGCATATGAGAAAAGAAAGTACCGAGAAGAGCAGTGTATAAAATCCGAAGTAGTAACCAAGCGCGTCTGGAAAGACTGTTCTAACAAAAATGCCTCAAGCAGAGAGGTGCTTTTGAGCTGAGCATTGCCAAAAATATCCATAGGAAGGAAGAAAATTCCTTCAGTTCCTTCTCCTTTTTTCAAAGAAGAAGGATTTACTACAAGAAACAGCACAGTCTCAAAGATCACAGAATCATAGAATGTTTTGGGTTGGAAGGGACCTTTAAGGATCATCTAGTTCCAACTCCCCTGCCACACGTAGGGACACCTTTCATTAGACCAGGTTGCTCAAAGCCCCGTCCAACCTGGCCTTGAACACTGCCAGGGAGGGGGCATCCACAGCCTCTCTGGGCAACCTGTTCCAGTGTCTCATACTAAAAAATATCTTCCTTCTATCTAATCTAAGTCTAACATCTTTTAGTTTAAAGCGATTAATGATTGAATTCACCATCAAAATATTAAAAATAACTTTTAAAAAACATACTTTCTGTCTGTATGGATCTGAAAATGTAACAATAATATGTGCCACACCAGGACAAATAAAAAAGTTTCATAGACTTCATGTTTTCCAAGCAAGAATTCTAAATGAGAATCGCACACTCTTTTATCACCGCCGAACACTTTCCAGCGTGCTAGAAGGCTTCTCATGGGAGATATTTGCTGATATCATAGAAGGCTTTTCTGAAGATTTCCAGCATTCTTATGAGGATTCTAAAGTTCAGCAGTGCTTTAACAAAGTCGGTCTGTAAATTCCAAGGTTTCTGGGATAAATAAGGGCTTCTGAGGTCTGGAGAGCAGTGAAACTCATGGGAGAAACCAATAAAACTGACAGAATGCCTTATGATCTTTTTATTCCTTGCACAAATGTCTTGCCTTATTTTAGATAAGTCAAAATGGTAGCTGGAAAAATACAGGCTTAGCATAACTGTGCAAGTAGTCACGTGTGAATAAAGTGAGGACTAGTGAGCATGTAGTGCATGACATAAATGATGGCATAGTTTCTCATACCTAGAATCTCTTTAGATTTGTAAAAGTTGCCAACTCAAAACTTTAATAGAAAAAAAATTTAATACCAGAAGCTTCTATCAAACGGACATATTGAAAGGTATCAAATCTGGTCAGAAAAAAAGAAAAAGGGAAAAAAAATCTCTCCCCAGCAGGCTCTCAACTTCTGGGCTTCCAACAGAATGACCAGACCCAGGAACTTTGCCCATTTCATTGGACAAATTAAAGACTTCCTTCAGAATATTTCTCTAAAGTACTTCTCACATCTACCAGAAAAATTGTTCCTTAAGATATACTTCTTTTTAAACAAACAAATACAAAAAAACCCCTAATCTAACAAATCATTATCCTAGTACTACATAAGACTTCATTAAAGACCAATAACCTCTGTACGCTAGTGGGCATGATTGCCTATGTAAGCATTTCATATATAGACACCATTTAAATAAGGAGTTGGATATAATATCTCCAACAAGAGATGATTTCTTGATCCAGTTATTTTACCAAATATAGAATTCTGGCATTCTGCAAGGAACCACTGACAATATAACAGAGACCATAACATCTCTCTGCTGGATTCCATAAAACAAAAGGAATATGAAACCAATTCACCAACTGAAGCTTATATAGCTCCCAATACCACAAGTAAGTCTAAAATGCACTCTGCAAACTCAAAACTTTGCATTTATCCTCAAAATATGTAACATTGCTGCTACGGACACAGACAACACCAACAAAGTGAAACACATCCTTAGCTGGTACATATCTACAGGAGATAAATATTAGGAAAGCCTATATAATTTATTTCGCTTATGTAGGATTTCTTAAGTCTGATTTCTTATTTGACTAATCTCAACAACACTTTTTTCAAAAATAATCATGCTAGAAGTGAGGAAATAATTCTGAAAAATATTTTGGATTCTCAGATGACACTTGCATACTCTAATGTGAAGTCACAAGAGTTAATGTTTTAAGGAACAGCGTGCTTCAGATGAAGGCTATGACAAACGTGAAACAACTTTATAGTGGTTTTCTCAAACGCAATACCTAACTCTAAAATTAGTTTGATCTTTCTGTACCATGCAACAGCCTGAGTATAGCAACCTAAAGATCAAATTGAAATCACGTCTATATCACAAAGTTCTACTGGTGTAGTCATATTAAGAGTTTTAAAAAGTCCCTAAAAATCACAATCCTAATGGACATACATATGGAGCAATCTGTTTTCCTCTGCCTTTCCAAAGTATTTGAAGAGACAGTTTTCACAGACTGCAGTGAACTCCTGAAAGTAAATAAGAAAGGTAATATTGGGCTGTAGTTGCTGCACATGTTACTTCTCTAAAACATCTCTGAGGGGTGGAATGATGCTAGATATCTAGTAAATATTTTATTCAGTGTCATAATTCAAGCTAAATAAAGTGAAATTCTTCTACTACTGTCAAATACAGTCACTTCTGCAATAATTTCTTGGCAGTAAGAAAAGCAGATGCTCTTTCGTCATGCCCAAATTAGTGTTTGCTGTAGATACACAAAACTTGCATCTTACTTGCCTATCGAAATAGTGACAGTATTATTCTGGACATGGAGAAAATTTGAATTTGATCTGGCCATGTGCCAAATCATAAGAGGTTCATGCTGCAACATACTTAATGAGTAGCCAGAACAAGTGGCCAGTAATTGGCAGCTCCTCTCCTGTTGTAGCAAATGCTCATTAGGAAGAAAGACTGACTAATCAGCTTCTTCATTTATTCAGGTTTTGACCCATAATTTAAACATACCAAATTGTTCCATTTTGAAATATAGGACAAAAAGACTATATGATCTCACGTACGGAGGTGGCAGTTCCCAAAATATTTACAAGTGAAGCAGTCAGTTAATACACTTTGCCGTGCTTTCAATCATCTGAATTACATCTGACACGAAATAAACAACAATGATAAATAGTGACGAGAAGCTACCTGTTTCAGAGAGTGTACGAGCTAAAGCAAGTTTTGTCATTTCCCTAAAATGCGGCTGCGAATTTTTTTCTTCAAAAAAGGGCGTTGGAAGCAGCGTGCTCACTCTGTGCTCCACAAAGTGCAACTCTCGTGTATTGTTTGTGCCCAGGGAGCAAGGAAATGCAACACAGGGCAGCTGTGCACTGCCATGTTTACCACAAGGCAGATGCAGTCAAACCGTTTACCATTCAAGAAAACTGCTGAATCTAGTGGACAACTTGAAAGGAACCTGTATCAAGTGGCATTTGGAAAATAAAACTCAGTCAAAAAGCAACCAGCTAATGAAGCAAGATATCATACACTCAACAGATAACAAAATCAGGCCATTTGTCAAGTCGGAGACAGGTCTCTTCTTGCTTTTAGACAAAACAGAAAATCTACCCCTACAGCTGATGGTGATGCAGAGAAGAACAATAGCAATTTCTGTAGCACGCTTCTGCAACAGGACTGATTAAGTGCTGAAAATAGATTTGGAATCAGCTAGTAGTAAAGCAAAGTATGCAAGTTCCATGATCCAAAATTAAATAGCTGAAGCATGGTAACAATTCAATTCCCAACAACTTTCAGTGATAAATCGTGCATATATCACATGCATAGATTATTTGGCTGTGAGCCCTTCCCACAGCTTATATCCCAAAACTTCCCTAAAAACCTTCCCGTGACTGCTTTGGACAAGCTGGTCTCCTAAAAAATGCTTATGCATGTGCTAAAATCTGTAACTGAACTCTATCAGTAAACACACAGTAAGTTTAGAGCCTAAACCTATGCCAAAGAGTGCTCCAGCAGCATTGTATATGCTGCATTTCATTGCTCACAGACTAAACTTCACAATGATGCAAAATGTAGCTCAAAGAACTGCAGATGGACTGTAGTCAAATGTGAATTTCTGATGCCTTCCATGAGCTGATCAGATCTGTGGGCTGCTATCCAACAGGTTTAGCTGAGCACAAAGCATGAAAAATTGAATCAAGAGACTGTTTCTGTAACCACTTCAGCTGAGCTACCAAATGCCATCCTCATCACCACAGAAAAAAAAAAAAAAGAAAAAAAAAAGAAAAAAACCCCAAACCCATCAGGAGGGCCAGAGATTTGTTATGTCAAGCTACCCAGCTACTGCAGACCACGCTGCAGCCCAGCAGGGACCTCCAAGAGACAGAGAAGCCCAAGAACATCGCAAAAGACATGTCATATTGACATCCTCCCCCACATCTTTAAATTGTTCAAAATCTTGGTCAAACTGCTTGTGTCAACATGCACTCCTGCTTAAAACTAAGCTCTCTGAAAGCTCGTTATTTCAATTCAATCAAAGGAAGGAGAATGACAGTTGCTCCCAAATATACGCTGGTAGTACAGAGATGACTTAAGCAAGAAAAACCAGCTTGTGTCAGTCACCTGCTTGTGATGCATCACGAGTGATTATATATACAAAATCTGTGTGGAAGGACTGGGGGTTTTTGTCGTTGTTTTTAATAAACAGCCTAAGTAATTATCAGTACTTAAACAGGCTTATGCCAACCCAGGCCTTCCTCAAAACCCTCTGATCTTATGCTGTGTACAAACCTAACACCTACTGCCTTCTGGTAGAAAAGCTACCGGAGAGCAGAAGCAGAAGCCTGAGGTTCCCTTGCAAAACCGCGTTGCTGCTCTGCAGGCTGAAGAGGAAGGATGCTGGAGCTGAGTAAGGCAGCCTGATCTGCTCCCTGTATAACAACTAAAGCAACTAAGAAAAGGCGACGGGTGATAGTAGTAGGTGACTCTCTTCTGAGAGGTACAGAGGCACCCATTTGCTGACCTGACACACTCTCTAGAGAGGTGAGTTGCTTATCAGGGGCTCCTATCAGGGACATCACCAAGAGACTACCAAGCCTTGTACAGCCCACTGACTATTATCAACTGATGTTGTTTCACATGGGCACCACTGATACAGCCAGGAGGCATCTGAAGAGTATCAAGAAGGATTACAGAGCCCTGGGAGGGGTGGTAAGGGACTCACTCTGGAGCACAGGCAGTTTTTTCATCCATCCTCCAAGTCAAAGGGAAGGGGTTTGAAAGGGCCAGTCGAATCTAGCAAATCAACAAACGGTTATGGGACTGGTGCCACAGCCAGGGGTCTGGCCACTTAGACCATAGGACTTGCTTTGAGAAACCTGGGCTGACGGGGCCCATCTGTCAGAGAAGGGGAAGACCATCTTTGATCATAGGCTTGCCAACATGGGGAAGAGGCCTTTAAACTAAAGTGATTGGTGACAGCCAACATGGCTTCACTAAGGGCAAATCATGCCTGACAAATTTGGTGGCCTTCTACAACAGGGTTACAGAGTTGGTGGATAAAAGAAGAGCAGTGGACATCATATACCTGGACTTGTGCAAAGCATTTGACACGGTCCCACATGACAGCCTTGTCTCTAAATTGGAGAGGCATGGACCACTTGGTGGATAAGGAATTGGCTGGATGGTCGCACTCAAAGAGTTGCAGTCAACGGCTCAATGTCCGAGTGGAGACCAGTGATGACTGGCATTCCTCAGGGGTCGGTATTGGGACCAGCACTGTTTAACATCTTTGTCAGCAGCACAGACAGTGAGATTGAGTGCACCCTCAGCAAGTGTGCTGACAACACCAAGCTGTATGGTGCGGTTGACACGCTGGAGGGAAGAGATGCCATTCAGAGGGAACTTGACAAGCTTGAGAGGTGGGCCTGTGCAAACCTCATGAAGTTCAACAAACCCAAGTGCAAGGTCCTGCACATGGGTCAGGGCAACCCCAAGAACAAATACAGGCTGGTTGATGGGGGGACTGAGAGCAGTCCTGAGGAGAAGTACTCGGGGATGTTGGTTGAGAGAAGGTCCACATGACCCAGCAATATGCACTTGAAGCCCAGAAAGCCAACCATATCCTGGGCTGCATCAAAAGAAGCGTGACCAGCAGGTTAAGGGAGGTGATTCTCCCCCTCTGCTCCACTTTCATGAGACCCCACCTGGAGTACTGTGTTCAGCTCTGGGGCCCCCAGTGTAAGAAGGACATGAACCTGTTGTATCAGGTCCAGAGGAGGGCCAGGAAGATGACCAGAGGGCTAGAGCACCTCTCCTATGAAGACAGGCTGAGAGAGGGTTGTTCAACCTGGAGAAGAGAAGGCTCTGGGGAGCCCTTATAGCAGCCTGCCAGTACCTAAAGGGGGCCTAAAAGAAAGCTGGAGAGGGACCTTTTACAAGGACATGTTGTGATAGGACAAGGGGTAATGGCTTTAGACTGAAAGAGGATAGATTTAGATTAGATGTAGGGAAGAAGTTCTTTACTGAGGGTGAGGGTGGTGAGGCACTGGACCAGGTTGCCCAGAGAGGTTGTGGATGCCCCATCCCTGGCAGTGTTCAAGGCCAGGTTGGACGGGGCTTTGAGCAACCTGCTCTAGTGGAAGGTGTCTCTGCAGGGGGGCTGGAATTAGATGATCCTTAAAGGTCCCTTCCAAACCCAAACCATTCTATGATTCTATGAGAGAATGACAATAAGAAACACATGAAATAATATCTATGGCTAAAATGGAGCAATAACAACAAAGGACAAACACCCGTCACTGATTCTGCAGACCTATTAGTTATAAATATAAGTCCAATACAAATACAGAACAACCTACCAGTAAAATAAATTTTATGCGTAGATCTAACTCTAGACCAGCTGGCTTTTCAGACTAATGTTAGTCACAAACATACCATTTGCTTTTGTGCAACTAACCTTCTTATCCTTTACTTGGGGACACAGAACTCAGAATATTGGATTTCAATTACTTTTTTTTAGTAGTTTTAAAAAAAAATTCAATTACTTTTGCATCACCAGAAACAGAACAAACAACCCATTGTGTTAACACTCATAATGTCTTCTTTTAAGAAGGAAAAAAGCAATTAAAACAATTTCTATTGACCTTTTCTATTAAAAGAGACACTGACAAACACAAAGTACTTTCATCTTGAATTACTACCACTTGGCATTCTAACTCTGACAGAAGTCTTACTAGCTAAAAAATAAAGTATTTCAGATATTTACACATTAAAGTGTAAATGTGTATGCTTACGTAACTCCTCTATTTTGGTCTGTATAATATATTAAACATTATATTTTCAGACGTAGAACTGACAGGCCAAAGGAATGGAAGTCCTTTCTTCAGCTATGTGAATGCTTTACTACATACACAAGTGCAGGCTTCTCCCCAGTTTCCCAACAATTTTCTGTTATCCACACTCGTAGAGGCCCACAGACAAGAAGATAATTGCATTGGCATATACAATGAAACCAAAGGCAGATATAAGGGCCCTTATATTCTTATTTTCATTATAATAACTTATTTTATAATGATAGTTACGACTTCAGTTTTTCAGATTTTGAAGCATGATCCTGAAAAGACAAAATGTTTCAAAAAATTACTATAGAGGTTTTAAGAGTTCATACTTCTCGTAGCCCCATTATTAAAATAACGTAAAAAGTAGTCAGCGAGCACAATTGATGAGAGGTATGAGAGCAAAGACATTTAAGACCAGATCTGTATCAGAAACTTTTGCCTGAATAGCATCCTGCACAAATACAGGGTAAATAAAGGACATGGCATGTTTTGCCATACCTCCAAGAGCAAGTTTTCTACCTATGTTTTCTGTGTCCACTTCAGGGAAAATTTACCAGTTAGGAATCTATTCAGATTTTATTTGAGAGGTTATTGACTGACTGCCAAGTGGGAGGCCAAAAATTTCCCAAAGGGTTATCATAGTTTTTTGAAAGGCTGTTTGATAGAACTTCACATTTCCCTTTGAAGTTCATGACATTCCTGCTTGCCTATTTCTCCACACTGCCAAGATCCCACCAAACAACAGGAAACCCACCCAGTGGGTCAACCGCTCCTTCCAGTTTTGTATCTGCAAACTTGCT
Organism: Haliaeetus leucocephalus; assembly: GCF_000737465.1. Classification (NCBI taxonomy): domain Eukaryota; kingdom Metazoa; phylum Chordata; class Aves; order Accipitriformes; family Accipitridae; genus Haliaeetus; species Haliaeetus leucocephalus. The sequence continues at coordinate 1,525,251 of NW_010972437.1, forward strand.
GAGGGTGCGCTCTGTCCCATCGTCCATGTCACTAACGAAGGTGTTAAACAGTACTGGCCCCAGTATTGTCCCCTGGGGCACACCACCAGTGCCTGGCCTTCAGGTGAACATCATGCCATTGATCACAACACTCAGAGCCTGGCAGTTCAAGCAGTTTTCAGTCCACCCCACTGGCCACCTATCCAGCCTCTATAATTTCAGTAGTAAGATTAGCACAGACATGACACCTCAGTGTATCTGTGTATTAAACACAGGATGATTGTAATGGGATTTTAGAGCCAACAGACATGATGAAAGTGATTTCTTCCAGTAGCAGCTGCATAAAAAATACATTGCAATTAAGGGTTTGCCATTCACGTATGATATTAACTTTCTAACACTGCTTGTTCATTTTCAGTATTTTGTTTGTGCGTGGAAGACTGCTGCACCCTGAGGAGTTGTTGTAAATGAAAAGGGGATTTTTACCTCAGTAACTATTCAGATTTCTTACTTTTACTAAGAAATGCATATGATTTAGGAAAAAAGAAACATTTTCTCCAGGTATATTTTTTTCACCTGAAATCTTACACTGTGCTTAAGAACAGGATCTGATTTTCTAATCAAATGATAAATAAGTGAAGCCAAGTGTCAGCACTGACTCTCCAGATTTATTGACAAAAGAATCTTCCAAAATACGAAATGGTTTTGTACTAAACCCTTCCCTAACTCTGATATACACTAATCATTTAAATGTACTTGCATTTAATTTTTTTCTGGAATTTATAGCTCATGATCTAGGCTTTATACACAGAAATTATGTGAAATTATGGGTTGCTTGGAAAGACCATTTTGCATGTACATCTAAAGCAATTCCTAGCATAAATTAATGTATTTAAATCTCACGCGTAACACCTCTGGCTTATTGATCATTTCTATTGCCTGAGCTGAAATACCCTGTGCCGTTTGAGGCACTATAGTTCAGGAAATAAGTCAATAAACCGGAGAGTGCAGTGGAAAGAAATAAAAGGTAGAGATCTAGAATGCGTCTTCCATGGTGCTTTAAAAAAAGGTAGGGTGGTCAGCTCAAAAAAACCCAAACAAGCAAACAAAGCCAAACCCACTAGCAACAGCAGTAAGAAAAGGTAGGTATTGTAGTAGTTTTCAAGTACAAAAAAGGCTTTTATAGACAAGAAGTCACCTGTTCTGTATATGGTAGCAGGTAAGAGAGCAAGTCATGAGTTTCAGTTTCAGCATGAAAGATTCAGATTAGTCATCAGAAAACACACACTAATGGCTATTCCAGTAAGCAGTGGAATAGACTGCCTGCGGCTATCCCATATATCCTTTTCTGCTTTAGTCTCCTAGCACTCCAACTCTGTCAAGCAGCTGCTGCAAAGAATTGCAATTGAGTCTGTGAACATACTGGTCTGTGTAACTGTACCGCAGTTACAAAGCAAAGCCATCCACAAATTCTCAAGAACAAATTCAGGCCTGTGTCAAAGGGGCTTGGATTTATGTAGTAGGTCTCTTCTCTAATTTTAGGGTTTGGACAATTTTTTTTTTTTTGCTTGTTTTGTTTTCTTATTTTGTTGAAGGCCAAGTATGCAAATATTAGAGTACTATAAACGTGTTTTTCATAAAAATGCTTCACTCTGTTTTAAAGGCATTATATTATTGCAATATTTAGCTATTATTTCCTTGAGAAATGTTCAGCTTCAAATATATTTCAACCTAACAAATTCAAATCCCTTTAGTAAATTCTCCTTACAACTTGTCCATCACCTCCTACAAATTTTGTACACATTTAAAAGTTTCCTCTTTCGTTGTACCTTCATAACTTTTTCTTCAAAATATCTGTAAGTCGTACAAAGACAGTATTAATTCAGAAGGGCTTGGCACATTATTCTAGGAAATTTCAGCCTGGATTTCTGTTATATGCCCAACCACATTCAAAAATCAGAGTCTACATCAGCTGTGGTTCAGGTTATAAATATAATGAATAAAACTGTTTTGACTATGGGTAGGAACGATTGTGAATAATCTCAAATTTATATAGCACACCATAAGTCACTGCCACCTTTTATTCATGTGAGCACGTACACATTTATTTGTTCATGAAAACAGTTCTTAAAAAAAGATTCTCATAATGCTGCAGTATATGCTACACAAGGAAACTGGCCCTTTGATCTTTACAAATCTACATGTTCATGATATTTTCTTTAATCTAAAAATCTTTCTCCTCTTTATCACCTGCTGAGAGTTTTCAATTAAAAAGTTGAGTTACTAGAAAAAAAAAATAATCTGAGTTAAGAGGAAAAAAAAAAAGTGTATTTAAGAAACTTGGGAAAAAGAGCTTTAAAAATTTTCCTCAAAATAGGCATAATTTGATAGTCTATTCTAATTATGAACACTTTAAAATAGTTAACCTAATGAATATTTCCCCTAAGTATTATAAATAACAACAATGATTGACTAATAACTATTCACTGGAATGATGTACTGAGAAATTAAAGCACATTTTAAAGTAATCTTTAAAAGATCATAGAGGGTATTTTTTTTAAAGAACATAAATACATCCTTTTGTAGCAATAAAGAAAATGGCCTTGAAATTCCATTAATCTAACAGACTTTACTTTTTTTTCCATAACAGGAATGTAAAAGAGCACATATATTTGCCATACATCAAGCTTTTGGATTACTCTCTCATCACTATTTTTTGTATTTTGCCCATTGAAAACTGTATGCGCAGCAATCACACAGCAGTTTTACTGAAAAGCTTCTGAAGTTACTGAAGGTCACTCTGAGGGGGACATATTACTTAGTGCTTGCAAACAAGATTTCCACTTAATGTTTCTCTCCATGAATTTGATCTTAAGAACTTTGGTCACGATTCAGTAAAACCTTTAAAGAACTTGCATTTTCATGCTGCCCTTGGTGGGGGCTGAGAATTTACTGGACCCCACTGAGTAAATCAGGTTCTGTCTTTCAGACAGAGTGATGGGGTAATCCTGGAGGAACTGCCTCATAAATATAAGGATATTAAAAATAAGCAGGAGGACTACTTATGTTGTCAAAAATAATAGTAAGCACAAGAACCTTGTTGAGCTGTCTAGCAAGGTGGAGGAACAACTAGTATGAAATTTATTATTTTAACATTCTTTTAAAGAAATAGTCATGATTTCATTACCTTTTAGCTTCTGGACCTCTTATGTGCACTGGCAAGAGTCGCAGGTTTTTTTCTGCAGCCACAAGAGTCAGAAGTTTTCATTCATGAGTGTCAACTGACCTTATCTGACAATCATTTGAAAGTCCAGAACTTAAGAGAAACAGTTGACGTCACAAGATTCATCATAAAAAATTACAAGATTTAGAAGTAGCTATTTACTGAGGGTCATACCAGCATTCAGCCCTAATCAAATGGTATCAGTTATTCAAACACAGTACAAATCCACTTAAAGAATGTTTCTTTAATCAATGGATTGACAAGGCCCCAAGGAAGCTGCAGAAGGCAATCAGCGTATGCTGGCAGGGAACTGGAAATGTAATTACCATCTGAGAAAAGAAAATTTCACCGTATCCTTCAAAATGAAGCAAACTCTTGCCATTTGTATGATGTCGCTCCTACCAATAAGAGATACAGAATTACCATTCTTGCATGTTTTTATGTTAGTGGTCTAGTAAATCCACAAGCTTGTGAAATGGGGGGGGGGGAAGGAAAATAAGCTTTGAATAAAGATGTGCTTGACTTGGAGTTACATTTGTGAGTCCACAACCCATCTCCTGCGGTACCTGGGAAATTCCACCACACAACCTGAACACTCACAAGATCCTTTTTAATTGTGCCACTGCTTTTAATGATACAACATTAAAAAAATAGAAAGCTTGTTCATGTTGATGATGTGAACTTTCAGTAAATCAGGTCCTCTGTATTCAAATATAATTTTTCCCTTTTTATTCCCAATTATTGTATGGCTCATTAATGGAAACAAAACCCAGCATGACATAAAAAATCACTTTAGTCTGATAAAATGAAGTAAAGCTGTATTCAGCAGCAAAAGTAGCTTAGTTTGCTTCTAAGTGAGAAGCTGAAGAGTAATTACTTTTATTTATTAGGAATCCTGTTTTATGATTTTAATATGATTTAAAAAATTACACCTCTGAACAAGAGAGATGCTTTCTGACTGAGAGGAAACTTTTTTTTTTTTTTTAGACTTTTCCTTCATACACAAGTTGCAGAAATTTTAGGGCAACTGAAGTTTCAGTTTGCTAAATGTTCAAAACTTAAGTCTAATTACAATAACCTGCAAACTGGAAATTATTAAACAGGGTACCAGCAAATGAAACAGAGACAGTGTGTGGGGGGAGAATTTTTCACCTGGTTGCTTACATGTTTTCAGCTATATTTCCAGAGTTAATTTTTAACTAGGCCAATTTAGTATTAGATCTTTTACTGAAAAGCCACCAGAAAAGCTCAGCATCAAAAATACTGAGGCTATGTATTAAGTTTCAGGAAATCACTGAAGAAAAACACCAGCTACTCAGTGTTCAGAGAGAACTGGGGATGCATTAATAGCAAAATATTTTATGCCAAAATTGGCTGGTTCAATGCAGCTACAGAATGCTGCCTGAACTCCAAAAGTTGGTTGGTTTGGGTTTTTTTCCCCATGCCTCCAGGATGTAAAATTCAAGGATAACCAGTCCTTCCCAATAGGTTGGTCACTTTTTTCTCCAGTTGCTGCTAGGTTGATTTCATCTTCCAGTCACTCTTCCAGCACCCACAAATGGGCTGGCACTCTCTCCCTCCTCCTTTTAAGTTCTCCTGCTGCTACATTAAAGAGTCATCTAGTTAAAACTTTAACTCAGACCTCTCGCTCATCATCACTTAAAAAGCAAGATGTAGCAGACAAACCGTTCCAGGTCCAAACCAGTTGATTGCTGTGGAGTGATGGGGAACCCACAAGAACCTCCCTTGGGCTAAGCTGAAATGGGGCAAGGATCCCACCTCGTGGAACCACCAAGAAGAGCTGGGAAGCCCTTATGGGTCTCAGACAAAGTTATACTCCAAGCCTTCAAAGACAGCTGCTGAAGAAGCTTGGAAGGCAGCTACTGATGGAAATGCCAGTTCTTGGCAGCTTCCCTGAAAATAATAAGCAATAGCAAATTTAATTTTCAATAGCCAGAAAGGAAAACTCTGATTGCAAAATACCCTGGTGTTGTTTGACTAGAAATGTGATTTTTGTATGAGTTAAGTGCCGGTGAGTGAAGAACCAATTTTATTCCCGCAACCTCTCATTTTATGTAAATCGGGAATATTGCTAAGTTTTGCAGTTCCACTTTTCTTTCATAAAAACTTATAAAAAGAACACCCTCTCCCCACATACACACACATAATTTAATGGAAACAAGCAGATTTTTGGAACTTGGTTCCCCATTTGTTACCAGGGAAACTGCACTGACTTGGAGAGATTCACATGCAAATTATTTCCTAATCTGCTCAGTCATAAAAACACAATCTAGCACTCAACTAGTAATAGGCATTTAAAATGCAAAGCCCAGGATTATCAGTGAGCTCAGTCTTAATTTTGACTCTATTTGGTTCTTATATTCACAGCAGTACCCTGCTATATAACTGCTACTAAACCGCTCTGATTTGGCGAACAAAGGTCTTGGATCTACACTGAACAATGAAGCCAGCAAGGAACAAATCCCCCCTCCTGAGCACAGAAGAGACTCTCCTGCCTCCAGAGTCAATTTGGGTAGGTGCGTCCAGCCCATAACCAGTGTTCCTGGGCCTGAGGCTAGCAGAAATTACTCAATTGGGATCTGAACCTGCCACTGCAAAGGTCACTGCTCTCTTAGCCTTAACATTTGGGTTTGCTCAAATGAAAACACTCACTGACAACATGCAGAACAGTGGGAAAGAAATTACAAAGTCCTATAAACCCAACACTAGCAGCACTATTTAATCTGCTTTACTGAAGGAAAGCTATCCTTCACTCAGATTTGTGAGTGCATGTTCAGTCATTCCCATACTGCCTTAAATTAGTTAATCCATGGGCCGGCATGGATGGAGTTGCAGGGGCAGGACCTGCAGCTGCTGGCAGAAGTCAGAACCACCTGAAAGCTTCTTGCAGCTCTAGTAGGTCCCAGCTGCAATAGCCTTGACCATGCCTCATGCCCAAGCAAGCAAGATTAACAACTTTATACCTCAACAAATGCAGCAGAAGTATATATATACCTTCAGGGAATGTGATATTTACCATTAGATAATGACAAAGGAAGATTACTTCATGTCACAACAACATTATAGAAACTGGTCTGCTCCTAACTCCTTCCGCTCACTCGAGAGAGGATGTGTTATCAGTCTAAACTCCTGGGTAAGTGATACTCCATCTTCGCTTTGATAGAAACTTGTCAGAAACTGACAATGCGCATTTAGCATTTGATTACATCACCCATTGGTCATTAAGGAAACCACAGCTGCATCTTCCTGTTACAGCCTATCTGATTAAGTTACATGATACATCCTCTAGCATTATTCATGTCCATATACACTAGAAGCTAATTTCCTTTGCTGCATGTCATCCGGTTTTTATTAATGTCTCCTCCAAAATGAACTTTTGGAGTTCTATTTTTTTCCATCTCATACCTTCTCACAGTTCAGTCTAGTTATCACAGACATATTTTTATTAATTTATCTGAAGAATATACCAGTATTTAGGTATATTAATAAATTTTATTTCATACTTTAAGTAGGTTTAGTCTGGGTTTAACTACTGCTTTCCCTTTTTTGAGGGGTGTTTAATTCACAAGTACTTATTCTGAGCAAAACCTGCTTTGAACCATGAATGATTGATGCAACTTTTACAACACACTAATTTACATAAATATAACTGCTGATATTAGAACGGGGAAGATTAGCCAACAGTTTAGAGTACTGACTAAGAACATGAATTCTATCACTGTAATGTGCACAGGCTGTAGAAAAATACGAGTGCAGTGTTTTCACTATAACTCTAACAGTTTAAAAACATAAACCATACACAAAGATGGGAAATTGATATTTCCAATTAAATTAATCTAGTTATTATGTATTTAAATGCACCTGAAAACGCTCAAAAACTTGAAACTGCATCTTCAGTTGCCAGAATTGCAGCATAGCACTATAAGACAGATGACTCAAAGCAAAATATTTACTTTTCTTTCAGTTTAATCTGATTCCTACCACAGATGTGCCAGAACCAGGATCCCTCCCCAGAAGACTTTGGATGCAGTAGCATGCTCATGGTAAAACCTGCGCCCCACAGTTTGAATCATCCCTGATTAGCACTTGTGAAGAGAATTTGACAGAGTTTTGCTCTGATGGTAGGACCGTTGTCTTGTCTCTGTTTTCAATGTGTACTAACAGATACACAAAACTGATGAGAAGTTTACACAAACACAGTGAGACCAATAGATACAATTTTTTCAGGTGTGCCCTTGCCAAACCATACATGATATCACAAGTGACTGCAAACTTCCAAATGTATCTGTATGTATCCATATACACAAACCTTAGTTTGAACATTTCTCCTAAATTTTGTCCCTTTTGAGCTTTGAGTTTAGATTTGGAGCAGACTCCCTCCATTAACTTGATAGTCTGATTGCCAGCTTCTTTCTCTCCATAAAAATGGCAGAAATGAGCCATCAGGAAAGGCAGAAAATACGGTAAAATATTCAAGAACTTGACAGAGAAGCCGGTATGTTATGTGTATTATGGGTAAAAGTGAACAGGAGACCAAGGCAAACTCAGAAGGTTCTTGAAAAAGAACTTAATAAAAGATAAAAATGCTTTGAAGTGATTTAAGTCTTTCAGGATTATTTAAACATTGTCCTGGATGTGAGCATGGCTCAATTTAGTCTTCCTTCCATAAATATGCACTTATCTTTCTAACAGAGATCTTCTTAATCCCTTCCCTATCCTGTTATTTTGACTAATTCCAAATGTATCAAATACACCTTCAAATTCTATTCCTAACTGCCACTAAAATTATATTTAAAATATGCTAAAATAATAATTGCCAGAAGAAAACCATATCAAGCTTATATTATAAATTGCACACTATTTTTTTGACAATTTCACCAAATCTTGCTACCCTATGCTATTTATTGACCTCTACAGGGTTAAAAAGTAATTTGTGTAACATGACAACAAGGAACAATTGCTAACAGAACTGTGAGAGAATACGGCCTTCAGTGATGAAAATTGTCTGAACCTACTTCATCTCATTAGTGTTGAATTAATTAGGCTTTATTTATTCATATGACATTAATGATTATGTGAAGCCTATAACTGTCAAAGTTTCAGAAATTCTTGGTGCACTTTGGCAGGGGGGGAAGGGTTCAGTAGCCCTGTAAAGAGGGAATAATATAAAGTTTGCGCCATGCTAATTTTTATTCTCATCCTGCACTTCTAGATTCATAAAAGCTTCAGCCTTATTTTTCCCCCTACAGTCATAGAACGGTTCAGTTTGAAGTACAAAAAGCACATCCATAATGAAAGGCTTCCGTAAGAATTATGCGTTCTTCAACTGCATGACTGCTGTATGATTCATTATGTTCAAAACCAACAGCAGATATTATGAGGATACCATTTATTATATGATTATTATTATTGAATTCTTGGTATTTAATCTTCGCGCATTTAGTACTCTACTTTTTATTTAGCTCCTTTCTAAAGAAATATGGCTTGCATGTTACAACAAAAAAGGAAAAAGAAGGGGAGGAACAAGATTAATATTTCTTGGGAATGTGTGCTATTACTTTGATTTGTGAATGCATATGAATAAAAAAAAAATCTTCAGGTACATTAGTCTGTTGGGTATACATGCATTAGAATTTAGCCTAAAGAAGGAAATTAAAAATAAAGTATGAGAATTAAATATGCTTTCAGAAAGGCTTATTTTAGAAAGTCTATGTGAATTATATTTTACACAATATAAAATATCTTTGTGAGATGTTTAAATGTCAGCTAATTCCTGAGAGAAATAATATTATGATGCTTAAACAGAACAGAGAAAAACAAAACAGAGTTTGATGTATTTGCATGTCAGCAGAGAACACCAGAAGGTTTTCCTGACTTGGACTGAAAGAGGGTAGATTCTTATAGCCTGCAAGGCTCTGTTTTGTAGATAAGCAGAAACAATGGTACTGCAGATGTATTTTAGAAAGGCCTTCACAGAACAGTGTATCACTAAATATGAGAATGGGAAACCCAGCAGCACTCTTGTCTGTTAGTTCCAGCACCTATGAATACAGCTGCAGGATTGCAAAAAGAAGTACCAGGAACACACTAGTCATCACTTTATTAAGTTTCTGCTTTGACCCTTGAAGGGGTCTGTGAAGAATTAAGTTCACAAACTCATATCAATTTTTGTAAAAAATCTAATGTGTCAATCTCAGACAACTATCAGCAACAGGTATTTAATTACTTGTACAGGCGCATTACAGCACCTGACAAAAGACTTGCAAAGATTCTAAGGGTTAGCATGAGCTAATGTTCCCAGCCACGCAAAAGCCTTTTCTGTTTTGTTTTTTTTGGTGGTTTTGAGGTTGGGGTTTTTTTTTGGTTTTGCATTTTTTTTGAGAAACTGACATGCAGAATAGATGTTATCACTTGTACAGTATTCATCACAAAGCAAGACTACTGACTATTATAAATCTGTCTTGAAATACTAAAAAACAAAACCAAAAAAGCACAACCTAAGAAACCACATCCTTGGTTTTCTGGCAAGCCCTTCATACAAACATAGCACAAAACCCAAGCTGGGGAACAGAACAACACATTTCATTATTCCCATAAACCTTCTGGGCAACGTTACGTATTCTCAGAGGTACCTTTCACCACATTACCATTAATCAGCAAGGCTATATATATATATATATATAGGCATGGAACTCTGATAACATTCCTGAATGTTTTTCTGTAATGAAATAAACAGCAGTGTATCAAAATAAGAAGACAACTAAACTTCTTTTCCACTGCTTGGTCCTGATTTGGAGCAGAAAGGGATGATCTCAGAAGTGTTTTTCAAGTAAAGAGAGTCTATCAAATAATTGCCATCCAATATGTTAAATATTTCACTTAGTTTAATTTTTTCCCCGATTGGCTTGCATTCCAAAATGAGATTTTTGAATTTTTTTTATATAATTTTTTTTCAAACAATAGGAAAAGGATTTTCACCTAAAGGCATCAAATGCAATGTGGACTACTAAAGAATTTGTGAACTGAGGAAAACATTGATCTTTGATTAGGCGTGGTTTCAGAGAATTGGCAGTTTTCTATGAAAATTATTCCCGAAGTCCTAGGCAGCTTAAGCAAAACAAAACATAGCAAATAAGGACTGAACTGTATGCCTTCTCAGCTTCAGAAGAGAGGAAGAGAAAAGGAGAAGCAGTACACAGAAGGTACTGTTTGATAAGATTTTTTGAGAAAGCTATGGATTTGTTTCTCACAGTAATGAAGAAGTTGAAAAGTCTCCACTGGAGGTTGTCTGCCTGAGTTCCTGTTAAAACAATTAATTCAACACTGCTGGGGTGGTATTGTTATTGATGTGTTGGGGCACCAGGAAACTTGGGCAGGCATTCTTTAATTATTAACAAAGAGTCTGTTTAGAAAGTTGCAATGGTGGTACATGTATTCTCTCAAGCCAATGCAAGTACGATAACTGAATGCTGCTGTGTGCATTTCCAATCTGGTTAGGCACGAGCTGAAGAGGAGTAAACAATAGAAAGACCAACCTGGAGAGAGAATTAAGGAAAAAAAAAATATTCTTAATAAGAAATGCACAAATCAATCACATTAACAGCACAGAAGATATTCTAATTAGGGGGAATTCAGCAATTTCATGCAGCTACTTTGAAGTGAGATTGCTATACAATTTACTCAAACAAAAGACCACCACATGTATTTCCAGCTGTCTTCCTCGTCCTTCCTCAGGGTTTAGGGGATGACCTCTTTATGAATTCCCTCTCCCCAATTCCTTTGTTGCTTAGGGTAAGCGGGAGCAGCCAGCACTTGCAATCAGTGCCCTACACAGCCACGGAGGGAGGCAACAATGACAAGCACTTTGTAACAATGACAGCTATGGTGGGTGAATGCCATAAATGCTAAAAAGAATAATGATAGTTTATGGGGAAATGAATTGAGATCTATAATGGTGTGAAGTGAGGCATCTCAGAGAAAATAAAGGAAAAGGAAGTAATTTGAAAACATTGCCCAATTTGTGGGTGTATGCCCACATGAAAGCCCTGCTGGAGAGATGCAGCTCTCATGGTTCTAGAGGTGCCTCTCGCTTGCTTGCTAAAAGCATCATGTGGAGATGGAATAGCTAATTTAGGATGATATTTTTCTTGGGCAGTCCACCAGCAAGGTGCAGATAGTTTTGTACGTTGGGGGTAAGTCAGGACACAAAGAAGAGATTCTTTCTACTGCAGACTGCATCCAATAGTCCCATCCAAGTAGAGATGAAACATACAAGTGCATTTCAGAGGGGTTCTGCTCATCTACACTATGTTTTGAAGCTTCTACAGGCTAGCGGATGACACATTTGCAAGTGGATGACATCTAATTTTTAAACATTTCAACCTCACCAAAATCTAGGAAGTGTTTACATATCTATTTCCTAGCTACAGTACTTAGGTACCAAAATCCTGTATTGTAATATTAATATACAGGGCTAGATCTTCAAACCCAGCTCAGAACTAAAGATTGAAGGACCCACCTGCTGCCCTGATCCTGTGGCTGCTATACGACTTAACTGATGGAGCACAGGGACATGTTCCCATCTCCAGTCCAGTGGAAACCATGTGCAAGCATGAACGTAGCACACAGTCATAGTACAATTCTTCGTAGCACATATATCACCTCTATAACTTTTGAGGACCATTTTGTGGTTGTATGATATATAAAGTAGGCACACTAATGCATCTGAGCCATTACTGTGTCTTGTTTTTCTCTCTCTATAAAAAGAGTGTAAAAATGCACCGTTAGTCTGTCCTCCTGAGCTTCTCCTTTTCCATTTCTATCTGTATTTTCAGTGCATTTCTATATTATATACTTTATCTTGAGATATTTGCTGATCAAATTTTTAAACTTTAGAAGCTGTAACAGCAACACCACAACTGGGCAAGTTCAGGATTCTTAGCAGCACCCTCAGACTCAGCAGTCAAACAAGATGAGTTGTCAGCTCCACTAGCTCTCTCAAATGTCATGTCAGTTCTCCTCTGGGGCAGATATTCCAGCAGTAGTGCCTTCATGCCACTGTACCAGATAAAATCTTTTAAAAAGATTCTCTTTGATGTGTAACCAAGGGAGAGCACAGGTTCCAAGTTCAGTTAAGCATGTTGTAAACATTAGCAGGTTTAGCTCCAGAAAACAAACACAAGTGACAGCCTGTAAGTCAAGGAATCAGTTTGGAAGGGTTGCTACAAGAAAAATACTTGCGGAGACTGGGAAACTATAGATATTGTGGATTTTTCAAGTGAATATTGGAGCTCCTGAAAAGCACCACTGCCCAAAGCCTTGCTGATAACAGGACAGGTATTAACAACATGTGCTTTGCAGCGCTACCTTACCTGTCCCAGAAAAAAAGGAAAAAAGCGGGGGAGGGGGGTATTTCCTTTTCTTTTAATAACATTAAACACAACATTGAATCACATCTTCTATTCACAGCATGCAGTCTGGGCTTTTAGTGTGGAACAAATCCTCCACTCATAGCACTCTGCCTCCTTGAGCCTCAGTACGAAAATTCATGTCTGGTGATGCTGGATGCACGCAGCTGGCTGCTGTTTATCCCACGTGCCCAGGAAAGTAACAGTGTCCTGCAGACCCAACACCCTGCTGAACACAGGTCAACCCGGGTGAGCAAATTAGTGTAAGCTGTGGTCGCCAGTTAAGCCTATAAAAATCTTCTACATAGATCAGCATCTTGCAAATTAATGGGCACGCTATCTAGGAGACAGTACACAGTCTTTTTCTACCTCATTAAAATAATTCCTCCCTTGAGCAAGAGTTTAGTCATTCTGAAATTTGTGGGTCCTTTACTTCCAAGTTTTCAAAGGGAGTTTTGAACCCAGTCTATGAAGGATTAATACATGGTTGAAGTCCAACCAGGACTTCCTAGGTCTGTGGTGAGAACAGCAACACAGAGCAATCACTGTTACTGTTGATTTAAATGCCTCATTTACTCCTTCCACATGAAGAGCTGTTAAATAAAACTATGCTTAACTAATGACTTAACACTAAAGATGTCAGGAATTCTTTCACACAGAGATAAACCATTTCTGTACGCTGTCCCCTGAGCAACCATTTTATACATTCGGATCTCTGTCAATACAGTCAATGCATCAGTAAATGTACAAAATAAAATGAAACCCCACACCATGGCAAATTTTAAAAAAAAAACAAACCACCCCCCCCCAAAAAAGAAACATTTTCCACTGTTATAGAAGGAAATATGAGATCAGTATAAAGTCATTGCATATTAATTGTAGGTGAAGTTTATTTTTAAAACTTATTCCTTTGTTTTTAAGTGCTGGTAGAAATGTATATTTCAAATACAGAAAGAATAAAGATTAACCATATTATTACTCAGTGAAAACAGAGTAATAGATGTATTGCAAGGAAAACTTTTACTGTGTTATTCAAATCTATATTTTTCACATGTGCATCAATGTACTACTTTACGTAGCCCAAGTTTTACAGAACCAACAAAATATTGTTTACACAGATTATGCATATAAAGTACTGATTGCAATTACTCTAGAAGCGCACTAGACTTTGAGATCAAAAGCGAGGAGAGCCATCTGCTACTTCCTTGTCATTCCTAGCTGGTATTTGTCCAGCCTATTCTTAATCTCTGCAACCCTCCCAGGCTGCATCCTGCCGCACTACGCTATGGTTATCACCAGAAGGTTGGGTATGCTGTTGTGTTTTTCCTTAATGATAGAATTTTGTTTTTGTTCACAGTTTAACTTGTCTTATGAGCCTTAACCACAGAAACAAATTGTTTTCTTCCTCTTCACAATAGCCTTTCACATACTTGAAAACAGCTACACTGTCTCCCCATGATTTTCTCTTCTAAAGGTTATACAACTGCAGTTCTTTCAATCTCCACTCTGGGTTGCTCTTCTGTGGACACCAGCCAATAAACCTATATCCTTCTTGAAGAAAAATCATTGTATTTTTACACAGGATCACTCCATGCATTTTTGCAGTCTACACTGTTTATACAGCGTAATAAGGTATTTACCCTTCTCTCAGCAGCATGACATTGTTGACTCACGTTCTGCTTGTAGAGCAGGAATTGCAGTTCCGCCCCTTTGCTGACCCATGGGGTACTGGCTTATCCAACTAAATCTCACATCAGAGGTAAGCACAGGTGTAAGCAGAAGATTGCAAGCTCTAGACCTATGGCAATGTTTTCTTAGGGGTTTAGTTTTAAATTCAACCTCCAACACAAGAAAGGGCAATTTGTTACAAATAAGGAAGAGAAGAAAAAAATTAGGGAAAAATCAGACTGATAGATAAGCAGAGCCCTGATAACTCTTGGTTTTCCAGTCAGTTATTTTCTTTCTATCTGGACTCAGCACAGCCAAAGTGAAACAACTCCTTCAAGGCACCATCTGCACAAGTGATGGTGTCTTTGGATAGGCAGCACTCACTAGTGATCAAATCCTACTTCAGAATCTGGCCATACATGAAACTGTACCAGGGAAGGTGAAATTATGAGTAAACTAAACTTTACTCAATTTTTTTTTTGAGGAAAAATAAATCTGGTGGAAAATTTATTGGCATATAAATTTGTATTTATGCAAATACACATTTTCAGAAAGAGCACAAAGAAAGTAAAAGGTACCCGCAAGGCAGTATCGATTGTCACAGGGAATTACGTGATTTATAGGAGCTCTCATAGCTGGGGCAGGTGGCACAAAGATATTTATAGCCATCTTCCCAGCAGAACAGGTGTGCTTTGTGAATAAAGTTGATTTCACACAATTTCATTAGGCAAATTTTCACAGATAGGGCCATGATTCATCAGATCACTTTTTCTATGATTATATGTATTTAAATGCCTTATTGAATCAGGTTACTGCATTCAGAGTCAAGCTCAAGTCTGCAGTCAATGGCAACTCTGTCATTGCCTTCAATGGGAAAGAATTTCATATGATTTCTTCCGAGACCTATTCAAATGTTGTCTCAATACACAGATGCATCTGTTGAAACTTTGGTCTTGAAAGAATAAGCATTTTGTATTTTGATTCTGATATTTTTATTCATCATGTGCAATGACTAAATTAAATATTAGGTAGAGGATTAGATGGAATTCACTTCTATAAGCAATTGGGTTAATTTATTCTCTTCTAGGCAATATTTATACTTCAATCTGGCAATAAGCAGGCTATTTTTAGCAGTTTAGAACACCCAAGGGAGCTTGAAATTTGCATTAGAGCATCTCTGTGGTCGATGACCTGCATATTTGCTCTGTTACTACCTGCGTTCACAACTCAACACAGACTGCCTGTGTCTCAGGAAAAGCTGCTACAAAAATGAATGAATCTGAAGGTAGATTTGGTGACTGCTTCAGGTCACACATGGGGGAAAAAGAAAAAAACCAAAGCATTTTAGTTGCCACACTGCTATAGCTGGGCTTTTTTAGGAACAATGGGGATTAAAAGAATAAACACTACACAGTGCTGTTTCTTATCCAAATCTTTTTTGTCCTTGTAAGCTAATGAATTGAAAAAAAAACCAAAACCCCAAACAATTGCCTTGAACAGACATACTGATAACCCTGACACTTAAAGCTTAGAAAATGTTCTGAAGATTTTAATAATAATAATTTCCAATTTATTAATAACTTCAATCTTAAAGTATTCCTTTAGGATTTTCCCAACTTCTTACATATGTGAAAGACAATGGAGAAACCATCTTTTCCCCTAAATATTTCCATCTTTTTACTCATCACAATGATCTTAAAGCAGTCCTGACAGTTTATTAATCTATTTTCTCTTCTACGTACAGAGAGCTGATATTATAAGGAATGCCTCAACATATGTCCACTCCAAAATTATTCTGACTTCTGACAGGTTGCACAAGACACTGAAACTGGAAAACTTACACATATAAGCCACTGTACTAATATATTTCACATAAAGATAAATTTAGATATTTTACACAGAGTTAAAACTAGACCTCAGATACTATCACTGTAAGGCTTTACCACCATAATGTCATTACAATAGAATTCACGAAACCAAAAACCTCAGCTGGCTGATATGACCCAGCTCTCTGGAAGAACACCAGTCTGCTCTGAATTTATCCAAATACCAGATCCACCAGTTCTTAACCCATCAGCTGTGTAAGAGTTGCTAAACTGCCACTGATTTCTGAGACAACTTCTCATTGGTGAGACTGCATACACAGACTCTGTACTTTTGGATATGGAGATTTGCAGCCCAGTTGCTCTCTCGATCCTCCCTGTTGTTTACATACAGTTTTTCAGAAGAGTGCCCACCTTCTTCTGGACAGTCTGTGCTTCGCATTTAATCCCTTCAGATGCATCGTATAAAGTCTATTACAGAATTTTATTCTTAAGAGTGCAGATAAGAACAACCTATGAGCATGACCACACCTGTCTCGGTTTAGTCAAGCCTGATATGAGGCAACTTCATCTCTTCTCAGAGATATTCCCCACTTTGAACATTTTTTATTTTTTAAGGCAGATGTATTTTTGCCATTACTTAAAATTCCATCTTTTTTCTCAACCAGGAACAAGATAAATGGTCCATCAAGCCAGCAAGTCATGGAGAGATAATCAGCATAGAAGGATTCTTAGATATAGTGAAAATGGGGGCTACACTATGAGATTAATGTCACAACAAAAGGCACAGTTTTACAGCTCAAAGTAGATGGGGACATGTGGTTACATTTACAGCTCTGATACAAACTTATTCCACTAACAGTCTTACAAGAAGCCAAGAGTATTGCATGGCACGCCAATTGAGTTTATGGTTTTAAAACAGCAAATACTAAATCTTAGAGTCTTCTCAGTTGTGCAATTTATACTGTGTGAAAGCAGATTCTTGCTACACTAGAGTATCTCAAAAGGGTTTAGGAAGGAGTTGAATAATTTCCTTATCTGTAACAAAGAGAAAAGTGGTATAGTCATACAGATAATGGAAGAACCACAAAACAACCTCAGTCTTTCAAATGTAGATACGAGTTCCTGTGCCACAAAGTTACCAGTTTCACTAGTTTATTAATTTCACTGGAAGGCCTAAATAAAACTCCATTAGAGATCAGAAGCCAACTCCTTGTACTATTTCTGCCTCTTCTGTAGTACTTTTTATAAATATATACACACACACATATATATATAAAGTATATAGATTAGCTCCAGCTTATAAAACTTTCAAAAGTCTTCACAATGATTTCAGTAGTGTCTTGCATTAATAAAATTATTCAAAAATATAATGGATTGAATTTGCTGTTAAATGAATATCATTATGAATTCCTTCCTGAATCTAGAAGACAGAAGAAATAATTTAAAAGAAAAAAAAAATCTCATGCAAAAATCAACAGAGGAGGTACGAAAGACTGCCTTTTTCAGGGAAATCTCCCTTGTAGGATAATAATTAACAAGCATTTTCCAGGCTAGCAATTATGAAGCTCTCATACAGATTTCCCCAAAGAAAAAACATGCTTTGATTTTTAATTGCTAAAAATTTGATATTTTGTTTTATAAACTAAAGCATGTTCAAGGGATATATAAAGTATGAACGAGGATAAGGTGTGCCTACCTTGAGGCACTTCATTTTTGCCATGATCGGTGTGATAACAACACTGAGAATTGTAGCAATAAATGCAATTCTGTTAAGGCAAAAACGTGATTGCAAACAATCATTGCACATGTACAATCTCCCACATTTATGCTAGCCTTTTGTGTCATATGTGTTAGTGCCAGATTTTCTTTTACTTTCATTACACATTCTTACAATCTTTTTCTTGCCCAGTCCCCCAAATATCCCTTCTGCTTCTGAGAATAAACAGCACTGAATCCAGCAGCTTGGACCTGAGGCCTTCTCACCTTCTTTCAAGTTTTCCCTTTTTGTCTACTTATTCCCATTTGTAATGTCATCAGTACTGAGAATTATCAGGTATGTCTTAAAATCCATGTGAATCCTTCATCAGTCTCTTCTGGATCATCTGATTTCATATTTCATATATTCCAAGATTTTGATAGTTAAGAAATCTCCCAAGATACAACACAGATTTTTAAACTCAGTAATTCCCCTGACGTACAGACACTTTTGAGATTACTTCTGAAGATACCATCAGTTTTCCTGATAAATCAAACTTCTAAAGATGAGAGATCGGAAAGAGTTCACAAGATATATCTCCACAGTATGTAAAACTTGGACAGGGATACAGGTAAGATGGAAAAAGGTTGAATAATTTTTAAAAAGTAATCACTAGCAAATGCCTAAAACAAGCAAAGACCTAACCAATGGCTCAAGTAGTAATGCTTCCAGAACTTTTGTTCAGTAGCTTGTCTCCTTTATCCAAATGAAGGCATGAAACCAAATTGCTGAATTTTTTTAGTTTGGCTTAGTTTTGTCATATTGAGATAGCAAGTGCAACATAACTGATAAAATGACAACCTTCTGAAATTATTATTTAATTTCAAATCGTATTTGACGTGTATTCTCACTAATTTTTAAGTGCTTAAACGCATCTGTATGAGCAGGTCGTTGTTCTAAATTGATGGCATATTTCTACATGCAACCTACATTCTAGATGCATTACAAAATGTGACAATTTCAGAGGAGTACTTTGTGTTTACAGAAAAGGACAGCCAAAGTGTTTTTTCACTATGCACTATGAGTGGACAGAAAAATTTCATCCAAAGCCTTTTAGCTATTATCATCAAAAGGCAGCTTTTGCAAGTGAAAAATTGCTTTTGTCTATTGAAACCCTATTTTTTTACTCACACTGCAGATGAAGGTCAAAGTTGAAATATATCTTGCTGTGTAATGAAGACATAATAAAAATGTGAAGTCATAAAAGAGAAAATTATTACAACCAATGTAATAGATGCCCTGTTTACTCTGCAGATTGCATTACACCACGTAAAGCTAAGCTATGATACATGCCATTGCTACCTACAACAGATAATAGTTTTGACATCTCTTGGGAAATGACATCTTCAGGAACATTATATTTATGAACAATATGCTGCCAAGATTGGTTGCTGTCCTGAAAAAGTCCCTTAGAGTGTTAAATAGAAAAATACTTCCTCTGTTACCATAAAAGAAGTTGATGAAAACAACTTAGAGTGCAAACAAGCCAAAGGCTTATAGACAGTCTATCTTTGTAGTTTGTTACAGGAGAAAAAGGACAACACCCCAGTCTCAATGAAAAGGAAACGCAAATGTAAAAACTGAGAAAAGAAGTAGTACCCATGTGAAAGTGATGGGTTATAGTACAGAGGAACAGAACCTTAAGCAAATAAGGTCAAAAAAGAATTATTCTATTTCAGAGAAGTTATAATGGGTTTAAACTACCAAAGTTGTATTATAGTGGAATACATTTTTAAACCATTTGTATGTAAATCTTCTGGTACAGATGATGTGATGTACCTATGTGTTTACATTCAGTTGACAAGGAAAAATTGAATGACTTCTTTATGCAGTTTTGTAGAATTGCAGAAGTCCTCAGTTACACAAAGTGACCATGCAGACCAAGTCTGAGACACACACCTAGTGCAAAGGTTTTAAACACCTTCAAAGTGGGCTGAATGCCATTTCAACATGAAAAGAATAAGTATCTGACTCAAATACTGCATATCAGCTATTTATGTTTTTAGTGAACAGAGAAGATATCTGAAGAAAGATAATTCTACAGCACAGCTTGAGTAATTTCTTCTCTCCTCACTGGTTTTAACTTCACACTTTTCATGCTTTGACCTCTTCCCTGATCTGCCTGCTCTATGGAGTGTTTATTTTGTACAAACACGCAGGTAGTCAGTCAATTCTCACAACTAATCCTATTGCCTGGAGTTGCTTGCGCAGTGGGAAAGTTCAGCAGTGAACCATCCCTGAGGTAATTTTTCTTTTTGGTAGTGTTTCCAGTAGATACAAGCAGGAACTTAACGGTTGGATTCTGGTCCATCAAAAAGACACTCTATCACTACAGCATTGAGCATTTCATATACAACTTTGTTTTTTAAATAGGAAATAAATTGTGTTCACACACTAATATTAAACTTTTTGTTCTTGCTTACTCTCCACAGTTTCTCCCTGCGTCCCTCCTACCTACTATCCCCCCCGCCCCCAAAAAAACAACCCAGGAAAACCAAAACCCAAAACACCAAACAACCAAAAGGAGAGGAAAGGCACACATTTACAAAGATGCACAATAACTTGTAGCAGGGCTGGGGCAAAGACACTTGTTTTACTGCAAGTCTACCAGACTGCTCCAGTTTATTCAGTAGTTTTGTCTCAGGACAGAGTTTTAAGTCTTACTACTGATCACTACCTCCTGACAGATATTGTGCTACATTAGGCAAAACAAGCACAAATAAATATGAATCACTTGCAGAAACTCAATTTTACTTTATTTCCCTCAGAGTACCTCACAGAGCATTTTAGTTTTTACCTTACCAATGCATAAAGCAAAGAAGCCACTGTCTGTAGTAGGTGGGAGTACCATTGCTACCTCCTAAATACCCTGCCAGAAGGCAGAGCAGAGTGACAGGTGGTATGAACAGCATTACGCCATGCACAGATCAGTACAATCTTGATGCTGTGGCAGAATACAAGAATAGCTTTGAAAAAGCAACTGTTCTCTCCAGAGAATGAGACACAGTTTGGGCCACTATTTTGCTGCCTCAGTGCCCACACACTAGCTCCTAAAAGCAAGTGGAGGGCTCCACTTGCCCTCCAAAATAAGGGCTTGTCCATCCCAAAATGACACACATGACCCATTGTGTGCACATCCAACCCAGCATCTGACGAGGAGGAGATGCCCACCAGCTGCCCTGGCCTATTCACAGGCTTGGGAGGCTTGTTTAGGGTTTGGCTTAAGTCATAACATGACCTCTTTCACTAAAAATAATCTTATTACAGAATAGAAATCCAAAATAATTTCTAACTTCTTTTAAACAGAGGAATTGTTGGGGGCAGGGATACCGTACGGTCCTTTTCCACAATATATAGAGCATCTTAGCGCTTCTTATTTAACGAGGTCTGCACTGTTGCTGTTCCGTCTGTGCCCCTTTGGGCCTCTGCATTCTGGTCAGAAACAAACTCTTCCTCCTCTCCTCACAGTACCTATCCACTGGACAACACTTTGCTAAGAGGTGGTGTGACGGTCCGACAAATTATAGTCAGTGTCTCAAACATTTGTTAAAGAACTTTGGTGGAGAAAACAGCCTCTGTAAAAACGCTGGAGTTGTGTGAACAGGACAATGTGGCCAGAGGAGAGGGCCGCACAGAGGGTGAGACCGCGCTTCTCCAAAGCTGCAATTCCTTATCTTAAGTGACCAGGAGAAGGAGCACAGTGTATGCGCCTGGAGGAGGGGGCCCCACAGAAGATGGGACTGTGCTTCCATCTTAAGCAGTCATGCCAGCAGGGAAAGAGAGGCAACTCACCAATGAATCCCGCCCCCCCAAGCTCACCGACTGATTCCAGAGAACCCCAGAAACGTGAACTGCGCATGTCGAGACCACCAACTAACACACTATAAAAGAAGGGAGAAAAGTTCTCAGCGCGCGCCCTCCGGAACTGGATCTCTACGCTGGCTGGACCA